>NW_012151964.1:1165812-1175097 GCF_000956105.1 Propithecus coquereli | reverse complement strand
TTTAACAACAACGGCACAGGCTACTTCAGGGTGTAGGAAACTCTCTGCACACCTAGTGGGTGGGTCCTTGTTGAAAATAAGGTGGATCCGACCCCCTGAATCAGCGTTGCTGGGCAGAGCTCTGTGGAAAGGAAAGAGTTAACAGCAGGCTGCAACTCGCCCCTTCCAGGCTGGGACGCCAAGAGGGGGTAAGGAGACCAGACCTCCTGTCCAGCACTGACAGTATGGACCCGTGAGAAGAAACCTGTCAGTCCCTGTCTTAAAAGTGCGTTTAAGCAGAGTGCACCTGTGTGTCTAGATGGCTTATTGCACACGAACCTGGATTTTATGGATTCTTGGAGCAGGGTCCACCGGAGGTTGGGAGGTCGTCACACAGGCGCTTCCAACTGTGTGCCGAATGGGCAAAGTTGGGGGGCCTTTGGGAACGATGTTTCCATATGCACTGCGCACAGTGCCTTACATTAGCCTGTAACCCATCACGCTGCCAGTGAGCTGCGCCTGACGGCTTGGCCCCTCCGGGAAAGGGCTGCATCCCTGTGTCTGGCATCTGCCTGTCTTTAGTAGGGTTCAGGTCAGGTAAGGACCTACAGACCATGTGGATGTCTGCTTTGCCATTCAGCTCTTTGCGTTAACACAATCTCTGCACCATTCTCTGGCGCAACTAAGTCGGGAACTGTTGCCTCATAGGGAATCGGAGCACAGAGTGACTAGATGGTTAGCACAGACCAGCATTTAAAAGCGAGTTCCCGGAAATACTCTGGGTAGGAAAAGGGAGAAACAGAGAGGAAGTGGGGAGAAGGATCGCTCCGTGGTTCAGTAAGTTTGGGAAATGTTGCTAACTCCATCGTCCTCCGGCACATTCCCGTTGGAGCTTATCTATCAGGGGCTCTTGAGAGCCTTGCTGGAATAGTCACCATTTCCCACACCTGCCTGCCCACAGAGCCTTCGAGTCGTGCTGACCTAGAGGACTGTGCGTTCGTTCATAGGTTGAGCAGCTCTTAGGTTGAGCAGCTCTCAGGAACCAGTCCTGTGCCAGGCAACACCACACAGGGAGATGGGGACACCTCGCCAGGCCACGGTGGCTCATTGTTCCTCCCCGGGGCTGCCATGGGCTGACCGGTGCGTGCGGTCAGGGGTGTCACCAAGGCAGACACAGGGTGCGTCTCCAGGCGGCAGGCTGCTCCCCACTCCAGCCCTGAACTGGCAGGGAGTCCAGTCACTCGGCCCCTGTGGGGACACTTGTGTGGCTTCACTCTAACGCCTGGCCCAGCCCCTTCTCGTCGTGGACACAGGGCAGACTGGGAAATCAACTTTTATTAAAAGGTATGTCTTCGAATGGCTTTTCTTCCTTTCTTAGAGGTACACAACAACAGGCCCACCTTTCATACGACTTTTGCATTCAGGGTTTGAAACCATACACATGTACTACCCTCTGAAATGAAATGCAAGCGTGTGAGATCCAGTGGAGATGGAACGTGTGCAAACGTACGTGACCACTTAGCTTCTGCCTTTCAATTCTAACATGTCAAAGATTGTGTTACCACACATGAAAACAAAGTGTTACTTTAAGAGAAACTTAATTCTAGAGTAACATTTTTAGCATGGTATTTAGAATGTTAACAAATTTTTATTGCAATAAAGTAATGTGGCTTCCTAGTGCCATTTTGATTAGGTACGAAATGCAAAAGATAGGAAATGTATCTCGGAAAGTAATAGCTAATTAGCTCATTCAAAAATGAAAACAACACCTAATAATACCTTCTGCTAAAAAGCGGAACCAGCCGGAGGAGCCAGAGGAAGGGGGAGGGACCGCCCGCGGCAGGTCCCTTCTGCAGACGCAGCCCCCAGGACAGGTGGGTAACTGCACCCTGAACCCCAGGGAGACCAGTCTCTGGCGGGCTCCAGTCAGACCAGGGTGGGGCAGAGAGGGCTGCAGAAGGAAGTGGGGGCTCCAAGAGGAGAGAGGTGCCCCAAAGGGGCAGGAGCGACAGAGCAGCCGCCAGGGTCCGTCCATTCGACCGAGGGCAGACTTTACCCAACAAAATTAAATGTGGGGAATACCTTAGTAATAGTTACCAAAATGTTTTTAGTAAGAAAAACTGTGTTAAATTTTTTTTTTTTTTTTTTTTTGAGACAGAGTCTTACTCTGTTGCCGGGGCTAGAGTGCCGTGGCGTCAGCCTCGCTCACAGCAACCTCCAATTCCTGGGCTCAAGCGATCCTCCTGCTGCAGCCTTCCCAGTAGCTGGGACTACAGGCAATGTGCCACCATGCCCGGCTAATTAAATTTTTAATTTATTAACATTTAATAACCAGTTTAATAGTGTGTTTAAATTAAGTCAGAAGATTTTAAGTTTGCGCTTACTTTCACAAATAGTGATGGCTCTGCCAGACGAGGAGCAAGAACTAAATAAGAATGTGTGTGTGCGTACATGTGTATGCATGTGTATGTGTGCATTGCACATGTATGTGTATATGCATACGTGCATGCATGTGTATACATGTATGTGTATATGTGTGTGTGTATGCCTGCATATATAAGCATGTGTCTATATGTGCGCATGTGTGTATGCATGTATATATGTGCATGTATATCTGTATATGCATGTGTGCGTGTGTGTAGGTGTATATATGTGTGTGTGCACGTGTGTATGAGTGTGCATGTGTGCATGTGTGTAGGTGTATATATGTGTGTGTGCATGTGTGTATGAGTGTGCATGTGTGTATGTGTGTGCATATGCTCTAAATTAAGTGCTAGTTACATGCTGGGCATTAGGATCATAGCTTGACAACTGTTACCTCTTTCACCCTGACAAAGCCTTTCCAGGTAGACGGCACACCCATTTCACAGGTGGGAAACTGCGGCTCATCAAGGACTGCGGGTGACAGTCAGCTTCCCACGGCAGTCTCTTACCAGCCATCCTAACTCGCTTTGTCTCTGGCAGATCTTAGTGAAGTGCTGTAAAATTCCCACAAGGTCTTAAATGATGTATTTATTTTAAAACATCTTATTGCTATCAGAATTCACATAAGACAATGGTAGATATTCAATTAAATGTGTTTTCTCAAAATTCCCTTGAATCACGGGCACACCGTTTTTTAACTCTGTTAAATAAACATTGGTGCAGCTGAAACTCTAGCCCAGCTTCCTTCTGCTTTTGAACACGGGTGGTTAAGCAGGAGGCCAGAAGGGTTTTTTCCCAGTAATTTGTTTATTGAGTTTTTGTAGGGTTCTTTTGCTTCTTTGGAAGCTTATTTTTATGTTTTCTTTTTTACCTGCAGAAATTGTATCTTTAACCATTTCGACAACAGCTTTAATTAAGGCCTTGCATTTTCCTTTCTCTACAGTCTGATCTCTGCAACATCTATTTTCCGCTGCTGCTTGGACTTTGGAGCAATGAGCAGCTGACTCTTCTTAACGTCACTATGTTTCCTTTATGTCCTATGACGCTGGCTTTGTGATCGCTATGGCATTGGCAGCCGTCACCAGGGCTTTGCCCGCGTCCCGGCGTCTCCTGAGAACATCCACCCGGTCAGCTCCTCTCAGATAATTCCCCTCGCAAGCTCCTTCCCCTCCATCTCGGGCTCCCCAAGATTCCCACTCGTGATCTTGCATTGCATAAATCACTTACTGCCTCCAAAATATTTCTTAGCTTAATTTTTAATTTTTCAGAATATTTTTATGTACTTGGTAAAATAAAGAACTGAGGTTTCTCTCCAGACCGAAGCCCTGCGGGTATTTCCTCTATGAGGAAGACATGCCCAAACCATCGCCCAAGCCCCAGCTCAAGGCAATCAGAATAAAATCACTTATGGTACACTTAGAAGGAAAGCAGGTTTCTTGAAAACACAGTCCTCTTACTAAAACCATAAGGACGATGCATTTGGGAAAGGAAGACCGTTTTGTTAAGAGCAAACATGGTCAATCAACATGCCCGCATTCTGGGAGATTAACGAGTAGAACAGCTCCACGTCTGACATGCCTGTCTTAGAACAGGGTAGCGCAGAAATTAAATTTTTGAAAGGAGAGGCGAAGGGGCCCTGGGCCTGCTCACCTGGGGCAGCGCCGCGATCCGTCCGCCACACTCCCCTCGGAGGTTCTCCTGGCCCCACAGCAGCAACGAGATGCCCGTCTGCCAACAAGACGAATTCGTAATGGTCATTGAGAACAAAGCAGTGAGATGCTAGAACTGGCCAAAAGCAAGTTGTGAATTACCACTTCCTACTGAAAAGTAACGCCTATTTGCCCAAATGCAAATGGTTAACCATGTGCGTCCTGTAGCTTATTAAGTAATCCTGTGATTCCTGGGAACCAGGGCCAAACCACGGCAAGGTGGGTGCCACGAGACGGAGGCGTTGCTGCCCCTCAGAAGAAAGCCCGGGCGGTGAGTCCACACTCGAGCTTCCACACTCCTTTACCCGGCTGTTTCCCAGGAGCAAGGTTACCCGCAAGCTGGCCGGGAGGGCTGGGGGCATGCGGGCACGGCTGTGCGGGTCAGTGGACGGGCTCTAGGTCCCTTTCGTCCGGATTCAGTCCTGGGTCCACCCCGAAAGCTGTGCAGCTGCTTTCGGAAGGATTGCTGAAGGCTGTTCGTGCCCCAGTTTCCTCCTCTGGAATAAAGATGACAACAGCTCTAACCTCAGAGTGTCCCGAGATACCTGGGCCGGTCAGTGTGAAGAGGTTAGAGCACTGCCTGGGGGACAGTCGGCGCTCAGAAGTGTTGCCGGACAGTCTTAGGGCGACAGCAGAGGCTGATACGCCGGGCGCCCAGTCCTTACGTGACACATGGTGCCGGCCCTGTCCTTAGATTGAGGAAGGCAGCCGCTGCGGATTCACATAAGAATTTATTTTTAGGAGTAAGTGGTTAAAAAAAATAGAGAATAAAAGAATTCTAGAAATCACAAAGCTACTCACACCTGGATTGCTGTGAACAGGGCCTCAGGGAACACTGAACGTCTTCAGCCAAGAGACTGGACTCCCACAGAGCGGCGGGGGTGACTCACACTCCTCCCCCGAGCCACGCGGCCTCCCACTCACTGAGCTGCTCATGTGTCCCGGCCGCCCGTGGCTCACCACACCGTACTCAGACATCTCTCCTTCCCGCGGGGCCTGAGCACAGCCGGTCCCCAGGAAAGTGGCCTGTGCCCCGCCAGCCTCCCCGGGGACCAGCTGACCACCCAGGACCCTGCCCGGCCAGACCCCTGGTCATCTCCCTGTGCTTGCCCGGCCTCCCTGCAAGGCCCCTGCTTGACCCTGCTCACCTCCCACAAAAGGAAGCCATTTTCTGCTTGATCTTGAGACATCTGCAGACCGGTGGCCCCGGGGTCCTCCCTGGCATCATCCCTTCCCCTGCTTCCCATGTCCTTTGGAATAACAGCCTCTCCCCACTGAAATGGAGCTGGGGCTTTCCCGTCACTCCGGTGGCCTGTCCCTCCTCTGTTGGAAAGGACCCTTTGATGTTACCCCTGGTTCTTCCTGACCTAAACCTGCCGATTCTTGGGTGGGGGGTGAAGTGAGCCCCTCTGCTCTGCCCTTCCCCCCCTTCCCCTTCCACATTGCCTTCCTCTCCTCCCCCTCCTCCTCTTCCTCCTCCTCTCTTCCACACCACCCTGAGGCTTCTGCCTCCTGCAGGAGGGCCGCCCAAGCCCCACAGCGGGAGGAGCCGGCCGCCCGCGGGGTCAGGCGCACACACGGGCTCCTCAGTCCGGGCTCCCACCTCCTGTCCCCGCGTTCCCCTCTGACCCTTTCCTGGAAGCGGCCTGCCTGGAAAAAAAAGAAAGAAGAAGAAAACCAGATTTACCTTTTCTAAGGACCAAGAAAGAACATTAACCAGACACTTAGCATGTTGAGAAAAGCACCACCGTGCGGCCGCACAAAGGCCGGGGGACCCAGGAGGCCCATTACACGCCCTTCCCAGGACAACAGCGATGTTCCCGACCTCAGAGGTGGCAGCCACCTGTCAGGCCCACTGCCAAGAGGAAGGGCTGGGGGAAGTGTCCCCGGGAAGCTGCTCCCACGATGTGGACCCCGCCCTCACATGGCCCGTCCTGCGCCTGCCAAGGTGGAGCTGGACCCCCCAGCTGGCCTCTGCCCCAACATTTCTTCCGTATTTCAGAGTCATATCCAAATGATATGTCATCCGAGAAAGCTCAGACCGTTTGTTCATATCTCGCCGGAAAACGCGCTAAGAGGGTCTTGCATTTTTGCATAAACAACTTTCCAGTCTGAAAATTTGACAGCGAATGTGACACATTCACCCGGACGCAGGCCAGGGACGGCTTGGTGAGTGGGTGTTTCAGCCACAAGGAATCGCCTTAGAACTCGCGCTGAGGCATTTCAGGAGCGCCTGTCCCTGTGGCAGCGGGTGACGCACCGCGGGCGCCGCGCACAGATCCGGGTCGGCCCGAGACTGTTCGCTTCCAACTGCCGCTTTCGCCGCTGAGGGAGACGGCAGACCTGACAACCAAAGGACCCTGCGACGCTTAGAAAGGGCGTCCCCTGGCCACGCGGCAGGGACACTGCCCCGCCAAGAGGCGAGAGGAGTTTGAAAGGAGAAGTGTGTACTTAGGACACGTGTGTTGGTTGTAGGAATAAACAAATTCTAAAATCTCAGACAGCAATTACATAAACAAACGGCTTTCCTGCCAAACTGACTTCCCCACAGTTTACATTTAGAGTTTCTTTGAGGGATAACAAACGATTTATTATCTTTTCAACTTTGCAGATAATTTCGAAAGATGACTGACACGCAGGTGATCGTGTCTGCTGATGCGGGTGTGGCTGCCAGCGGTGCCTTCCCGTCACAGCCCAGGCACCCTCCCTGGGCCCCCACCGACCGGCAGCCCTGCGTCACACGTTTGCTGGCCACTGTGCAGGCCTGTGGGATCCAGGAAGCGACCTACACGGACAGGCCACGTGTACACTCTGGCTGGGAGTCCCTGCGACCCCGACAGCAGCCGGGGGCACCAGCTGCTGGCCGCACAGGTCACCAGCCTGCCCCCAGCCACCGTGTGAGGGACCCCGACCGGGACACACTCAGCTGGGCCCCGACGACACCCAGAGCCCCGAGAGATTGTGATAAATCGCTGTTTTAGGCCACCACGACTGGAGGTGGTCTGCTAAGCAAAAATAAGCAACTGCAACAGGGTTTAACTCTTCATTGTGCACCCAAAACGTCTGAAGTAATGAAGCTGTATTAAAAATGAAATAAATCAAAATAAAAGCCTACTTTCTTCGTTTAAGAAAACACTCTCCCCGCCGGCCCCCCAAGGAAGCCTGCAGCGAGCACAGCTGCCGGGAGTGGGCGGCACCCAAAGCAGCGACGCCGCGGGCAGCCAGCGCGGCCGGCGCAAAATGAAAACGACGGACACCGAGCCCTGCGTGGTCTCATCTGTGCCATGTGGTTTGGATCTATTTCTTTTCCTCCACAAAGAGATAAGTCAAGGCTCTGCAACAAATGACGTCAGCAAAGTCCCTGGTAGGGACAAAAGTGCATTTTACAGGGGGCGTTGCAAGTTGCGCTGACATCTCCCATTTCGGAATTCACGGAGTTGTCGAGGCGCACACCCCGATGTTCGCGGCCTGTGCTGCGGGTTTGGGCCCGGGGAGTGCGCTCTGTCACTGCGAGCCCTGCGCTGCCCAGCCTGGACGTCGTCCGCCTGGAGAGCCGGGAGAACATGTGGCCACCTTGCCCGCCGTATGGTATTCCTTCCGGTGACAGCTACACGCAGCACACGGTGTGCGAAGACCCCAAAGTGCGCCATCCGTGTCCTGCCTTTGAGGAACTTACACAGTTGGGACGTTGAGACCCAAACACGTGACGACATGAGCAGCAGGAAACACGCGGAGAGCCCGCGTGGGGACCGCCGAGTAAGCGACGTGGGAGTGTCCAGTTCACAGGAGGGAGACAGAGCTTGGCCGGGCAGGGTGGTGAGGGGGCGAGGAGGCACCTGGGGACAAACAGCAGGAGCGAAGGTGGGTGGGAGGACAGCGCGAGAGTGGAGGGCAGAGGGCCAGCGGGGTCGGGCCAGCAGGGGAGAGCTGCAGCATCAGGGACCACGAGAAGACACGGACATCCATGAGCAGGAGCGTGGGAGCAGCTGGCAGGCCACCCTCGGGAGCAGCCCTGCCCAAGGTCACGGGCGGCACTAACGACGGGCGCCTGGGCTCTGGGCTGAGCCCACGATGTGCCACGACAAGCCTAGATAGGGCGGGTGTCGTCTTAGTCACCCCAGCTGACACACGAGAAACCGAAACAAAGCGACTTCCTCAAGTTCACACGCCCGCCAACGCGAAGATCCGCAGCTCAAAGCCGCGTCCTCCCATCCCGAAGCCCGCGCATCTCTGAGCAGCCATGGAGAGGAAGGAGACGCTGCCCGCTGCTCTGCAAATCGGCGAGGAACGAGAGCAGGGGCGTCACGGCGACGCCCAGTTTTCCACCTGGACGGAATTGGGAGCATCAGGCACATTTCCGAGACACATTTCCGAGACACATTTCCGAGTTGCTGACTTATTCCTACATGGAAGGAGAGTTAGAGAAACTCGTAGAAACCGGCCTAACAGGGAAGGAAATCGGTTTCACTTGCAGGGACACAGACTGTGAGGACGTCGAGGCCGTGCGACTGACGGTCCCGAACAGTCTGGACGTGACTCTAGAGTCGCATCAGCCGCGTGCTTGGGGCTTGTCCGGTGTCCTTGTCCGTAACACGAGGGTGCGATTTGGAAAGGACGAAGCTCAGGCGCACACGAGGTGCACACCTCACACAGTGTGGGGCACGCACAACGGCTTCGTAGTATAGTCTTCATCATCATCATCATCATCATCACCGCCCCAGAACCCTACAGAGGGGCCGTAGCGAGAGACGCAAGACTAGTCACACACAGAGAGGTGGCGGCTGAGCTCGGAGGCGCGGACGGGGCCCCTGGAGCCTGCGCCTGTGCCTGAGCAGCAGGAGAAAACGAGTCGGGAGAAGAGACGCAAGGCGCGGCCAGAGGGATTTCGTCTCGCGAACACCTCACGGTATCTTTAGGGAGGTGACGGGGAGCGCGAGGCCTGCAAACTGACCTGTGCGTCTCGTCACCAGCCTTCACGGAGCTCTCTGGGGACCAACGTTCCATACGCACGGGCAAGTGAGAGCCTGCTACAGGGCTGGAGGAGGGGAACACTGAGGGGAAAGACCACAGCGAGACAGTATCTCAAAAAACGGACAGCCAGACTCAGAGAGAGAATGCAGTCGGGAAGCGCAGCAAGCACTGTGCTCGGACGTCCTTGTCACCGAGGAGTCGG
>NW_012151964.1:1133799-1165042 GCF_000956105.1 Propithecus coquereli | reverse complement strand
CCCAGGGCTCGGTTTCCCAGCAGGCTCTGTGTGTCAGGCTTAGGTCCACCCCTGGAGTCCCTAGAGTTGACGGCCTCTGCGGACAGTGCTCCTTGCACAGGGGCCCAGGAGGTGGCACCCACACTCCATGACGTCTGGTAGCGTCGTCCTCCCCGCCCCTCTCCTTGCCAGGTGCTGGAGCAGGGGGGCCACCACCTCAGTCTTTCGGAGACTTCCTGGGGTGACCTTCAGTGCTGAGTCCAGGCCAGCGCCGGGCACCCTGGCAGGTCGGTCATGCCGGGTCTCAGCTCAGGATGTGGTCGCCCCGCACTCCTCAGTGGTCAGGGCGCCCTGGGCTGCCTCTGAGATTAGGGTGGGGAAGGGGAGAAACCAGGACACCCGAGAAAGGAGCAGGGCTGTTGGGCCCGTACGCGGGGCGCGGGGTATGTAAGCGGCTGCCTCGGGGAGGAACGGCTTTATTCTCAGTGAGCCGGGTGGAAACCGTGGCCAGAGAGTCTGCGTGGGAGACGGCCAGCCACCCAGTGTGGACCAGGTGCTCCCGGGCTGGCCGCCCACTGCACCGCAGGCTGAGACGAGAGACACAGGCTTCTGCCACCTCCAGAGGAAACACCTGGCCAGAAAGGCTAATTTGATCCAAAAACTAAAGAGCGGGCGGCGGGGGAGGAGGGAACCCCTGGGAGGGGCGTGTCGGGAGAATCTAGGAAGGACCAAAGCAGCCTAGGAAAGAGCACCACAACTGCAGCCTCAGCCTCCAGAATGTTCTCGGGGACGCAGGAGGGCTCCAGCATTCCCTCCTCCTGATGTCTTCTGGCAGCTGGACCCCAGAGCCCCTCCGGAATGCAGGGGCGGCAGCGCCAGCTCGCGCCTGCGGGCGCCGTGGCTCGCCGTCCTGGTCCCAGTCCCTGCTCTGAAGAATTCACTCTGACCTGCGATCCTCCTCCTCACCACGCCCGGAACTTTGGACTAGGAGGGTGAGAGGGGCTTTCAGATTTGGAGTTGGCCGCGTGAAGATGGCCCCTTCGAAACATTTTCTTCGAGGTTCCAAACCGAAGCATCCGACTCTGACCGCAGCATCCTGGAAGCAGCTCATTCTTATGAAAACTTGTAAAGAAAAGGGAGAAACGCACGAAACGGTGCCCAGAGTTGAGCCCGGAAAGAAGTATATGGAAACAATAAGGGTGGTCGTTTAGGAGGCAGAAATGTAAGAAGCGGAATTTTATTTCTACCCAGGTATTACATATCTGTCCGTGTATGTAATAATGAGATAAGCTGGTTGTGTAATGAAACAGAGTTATCAAGAACAGAAAAAGGACTAATTGCAGCAACTGTCCCCGGCATTCACCGCGGGAAGAATAGCACCGTGTAGAGATTTCCTCATCATCTTCATCGTCCGAGTGCTCCCGTAACCAACTCTTAGTCAGTTTCCAGACAGGGAACATGCTATTTTGCTTCATGTCGGATATAGAGAATGGCAAGAAAAAAAAAAAAAGGACAAAAAGACAGCGAATTGTTAGGCAGGAGACCTGCTTGGATGCCGGAACACGGAGCACAGTTCTCGGCCCGAGAGCACCAAGGGCCATGAAACAGCTCTCGGCAGCTCTGAAATCTACTTCCAGTGGCATCTGTTTTCCTCAGACTTACTCAGAAATCCCGAAACACTGTTCCCTGCAGGCAGGATGGACTTTGCCCCTCGGATGGGTCAGCCCGCAGAGCGAGGACAGCAGAGAGGCCCCCTCACCTGTTCTCCCGGGAGCCGCAGCGACTCTGACCCAGGGAGCGGCCGACGGAGGACAGTGTAGCCCGGGGCGCCAGCCCTCGCTTTGGCGACGCGAGGGGGAGAGGAGATATGCAAATAATTTCAGCCTCTTCTGCAGAAACCGAAAGACTCATCCTGACAACAGGACCCAAGGAGAATGACTTATTTTGTTATCTGTGCATTTAATTACACACGTATGACGGTGATCTTTAACTTTACTAAAATGTCTGTTTATCTACCAGGAAAGAAATCTGAAAGCCACACATCCTTCTCATGTTGGGAACCTCCAGTTGAGTGATTCTGCTGTTAGATCACCCCACGAATAGAACCTGTCTGAAGCCGCCTCCCCGACCCCGTGCAGGCAGCCTCGCCCAGGTCCCCAGGGGGGCAGACGGCAGAGCACAGGACCGGGGCCCCACGGAGCCCTGGCACTCCAGTGACCCAGATTCAGGGCCGGCCTTTCCCTCTGTCTGCCAGGAACAGCCCCGCTGACTTATAAAGCTGCTACAGAAATGAAAACGGGTGACGTGTGCCCACGGTGAGGACACAGGCACAGGCTGGTGTTACTGGCAGTCGTGGCAGGCGGCGGCGAGCAGCGTTTGGGATGGAAAGGGGGCCTTGCTCGTCTCTGTGCCGGGCTTAAAATTTACACAGCACCTCCCCCTCCACCCCCGAAATAAACCGGGTTGGTTTTCTGCGCCAGGAGGACAGATTTCCCAGTGGTGCTTCTGAACCACCTACCCACGGCGCTCAGGTGCAAGTTCTCCTGGGGGTCCCGAGATCCTGCAGTTCTGAGCTCCTCTCAGGGGCAGCTGCTCCTGCCCAGGAGGCACACGGGGGCAGGAAGGATCTAGAAGGCCTCAGGCAAGTGCAGGTGGTTTGTAGCTCTAAGCCTCCCTCTCCACCAGCCCCTAGAATTTCAGACAGCCGGGTGTGGCCGGGAGTTGGGGTGACTCCGATTCCGCGGGGCTGGGAGGAAAGGGAAGATGCTGCCAGAGAGCCCCCGGCACGCCCGGCCCCAGGTGACCCCGCACCAGGGCCGCGGGGGACCCCTGCTTGGCGTGTTGACTGTGTCTGTG
Source organism: Propithecus coquereli (assembly GCF_000956105.1). Classification (NCBI taxonomy): domain Eukaryota; kingdom Metazoa; phylum Chordata; class Mammalia; order Primates; family Indriidae; genus Propithecus; species Propithecus coquereli. Next base: position 1,162,207 of record NW_012151964.1, on the reverse strand, counting down.
GCGGGGAGATCTCACACATCTCGGCTGCCCGGCCGGGCCTCCTCCCCGGTCACAGCGACCCCCACCCCAGGCCCCACCCCGGCAGCCTCCGCCCATGGGCTCAACATCCTGCCTCTCTTCTGCCCTGGGGCCTCCCCCTTGGCCCGCCCCTCGCCTTCCCTCGCTCCGTCTTCTCTTTCTTCATTTGCCCACCTTCTCCCTCTACCCCCCAGAGAGAAGCATCGTAAGAAGTAAAAAGGAATCTACTTACTGCACAGACTCCACGCTCCCTGGGTCAGAGCCCCAGATGCTCAAGTCTGCGCCCAGCCCTGGTCCCCTCTGAACGCTGGGGGCGCCCTGGGGGCCGAGCGCTGCCCTCAGCGACACAGCAGCGTCCGTTAACGCCGGTCCCAAATTAACCTTCGACTGAGGTTGATCATTTCAAACATTTTAAAATTTGGGGCCTGATGGGCGAACATCCTGCTAGGACGCACAGTGGGCCCCGGCTGTCTGGTAGCGAGGCCGGCACCGTGCAGCCCTGCCTGGCTGCCGCTCGTGCCCCCACTATAGACACGCGCTTTCCTCATCTGCAGCGATGCCCTGAATCCACACCGAGACCCTTCAAATACTCGGGCTGCGGCGTTCGTTTCCACGTCCAATGGCCCCGTGTTAAATCTACCGAGTTGCCCCATCTGTGTCCCGGGGTTTTTCAACCCCACATTGCAACAGCTGCCCATGGCGCTGTTGCAGGAGCCGCCATTCCCGCCCACGCCCAGTGGGCTGCGGGCTGGGAAACCAGAGAGCCCTGCTTATCAGAAGTGCGCCTAGAACGGGAGTCGGCATAGCTGGACGTGCAGCTGAGCGTCTCCCCTGGGAGACACAGGCCAGCGTCGGGCGCAGGCTCTGCAGTAGCTATTTCGGCTCACGGCCTCTCTGTGTTCATTTCCTCTTTCTCGGGCGGTTGATATTATTAGAGAAGAGCCCTCCAGGTAAGGGAGGGCCGAGAAGGTTTCAGATGTTTAATAAGAGAAGACACGATGCGAGATCATAGCCAGCGCCTCCAGCATCGCCATACGAATGGCGCCACGGTATTTTTAAATCACACAAATACATTAACCCACAACACAGCGGAACTGACTGCCGCCTGTTTGTCACTTTCACTTGGAAGATGATACCATCACAAGAACCAGTTCCGATGCTACGGCATGAAGCGTTTCTCCGAATCGGGCCCTAAGTACATCCAGGGACACACGTTCCCACAGCACCTGTCCGTCGCCTGGCGCTGGCTCCAGGCCTGCCCAGCGACCCCTGCTCCGTCGCCCCCAGTAGTGGGAACCTGGCTCTGTCCCCCAGCCCAGCCCCCCTCTCCTCACCTGCCACCTCCCCAGGTAGTCAGCCCCCCGCCGAGCCTCACCACGCTGGCACCCCTTGCTCTGCGGCAGCCGCGGCCCCCGAGCGCACAGACGCTAAGGGAGAGGGACGTGTTAAATCTGGGTTTGTAGGATCCGCGCCGCTTCTTCGTGGTTATAAACCGCAGGTGGCTACGGTTTATAGATTCTCCGCAAATGTTCCTATAGTTCCCTCCCAAGTGCCAGTCCAAAGTGACCTGCGGGTCGGATTTAATGTCTGTGAGAAAGAGCACAGACTCTGGAATCAGTCAAACTGGACTCAGGTCCCCGACTGGCCCATCCCGATGGCGTGACTCGGTCTCCCTAGTGCGTCACAGTAGCAGCACACCTGCTAGGGTCGCTGCCAGGATTGCCTACGACAACACGTGTGAGTGTCTAGAACAGCGTGTGGCATGCCCCTGACTCGAAAGAAGTCAGCGTTTCTCCTCTCTCCTTGGCGGGACTAAAGTCACCTAAATAAATACATGTCCAATCCCTGTATGACTTGGTAATACAAACTCTCGCAATATTCTTTCACCATCGAAGAAAAACCAGTTATTAAGACGAGAGAAATACAACATTTTCTAAATTCCAAGACAAAACAAAAACTTACCAATGTAAGAAGGGCCTCTTAGTTGCACAGACCGGCAGCCACAGAGTTTTCCTCTTAAACTGCAGCCTTCTCCAGCCTTCAGATTTTCTCCTTGCCGGCGTGCTGGCTGAAGGCACGGTGCGTGCTCCCGAGGGTGTCCTCCACCCGCGCCCGCCGCCCGCTCCCAGGCAGCCTCGGGTCCTTCCCCGCGCAGGTGGCGTGGGAGCTGCCTCACCACAGGTCTGACTCCTGCGACACGCTGCAGATCACACAAAGTGGCAAACAAGGTGGAGGAAGGAAGGCGGCTTATGTAACTAGGTCACTTGATAATTTCAATTTTAGATGCAAATGTTTTTTGTTTCAGAATTATTGGTCTGTGGAATATTTCTTGATTCTTCTTGGAAATTACAAACTAATTAGAATGATTATAAAGTTCTCTGAAAAGCTCCCCAGGTTTTTTTTTTAAAGAATAGAAAACCTGAAAAGACCATATGACTTTTGCTGTAGGAGTGAAGACAAAATGCGCAGAGTCAGCACCTCGCAAACACCATCGCAGGCGCACGCTCGGCAGCCACGAGAGGTGGCACAGCCTAAGCCTGAAAGAGAAACACCACCCTCGAAGCGCTCACGCCGCTTTGTTAGCCCTTCTCTGCGACACGTGGCCATCTGTCACACTTGGCCTCCTTGGGGACAGCAGGAACCTGCGCCCCATCTTCCCGGAATAACTGCCAGGTCCAGTTGAGGAGGAGCCCTGGAGCTTAAGGGGACACCGGCGTCACCTCCTCCGCCAGGGCCCACGACAAGCACTGGTCGGACTGCAAATCCCCGAGGAACGTCCCAAACTGCCCCCCAGAGGGAACATCAGTGACTCCCGCTGGGCGCGAGGTGAGACGGCTCACTTCTGGATTCTCCAACTCGCTCCTTCCTTTCTCACGTGACTGTAAATAGAGCTTCTGACGTGAAATACGCTTCTGCGACACTACGTAGAAAGTTTATCTCATTTAATCCTGACAATCGATTTTGGTGAAATGGATATCATTACCCTCACTTTAGAGATAAAAAGAAAGCAGCACATAAAGAAGTCCAGTGCTTTGCCCACGAGGACGCCCACCAGGGGCGGTGGATTCAGAACTCGAGGCCCGGCCTTCCAGGTCCTCGCCCTGCGACTCCGCCACTCCCTCGAGCACCCGCCGCGTGCGGGCTCCGCTCCAGGCGCGAGGGAGACAGCAGAGGATGAAGCAGGCAGAGTTCCCGGCTCACGGGTTTACCGTGCCGTCACACACAACGAGCAAACAGCGGCCCGCGTGGCCATGGTGGCCAGTGCCACGGAGGAGAGTCGAGCGGGGATGAGCGTCGGAATTGTTGGGGTAGATGCGGCTTTAGCTAGGGTGGACAGGGACAGTTCCACTGAGAACGGGACATTTAATAGAGCCCCGAGAGAGGGGTGGGAGGGAGCCACGTGCTCACCTGGGAAGAGCCTCCCAGCACGAGGGACAGGCAGAGGCCAGGACGGGGGCCAGCGGGGCGAGCGGGCAGGGTGGAGACGACGTCGGGGGGCCGGGCCCAGTCCTGGGGCCTCACGGCCCACAGATGGCAGCGACTCTACCTTCTGCTCCCGGGAGGGGAGAGTGACAGGGAGGGTCGTGTGACGTCACCTGACGCACATTTGACGTACACCTCCACACCCCGGCGGGGTGTTGCAAGGGGACTCACAGGAACCCCAGGGGACTCGGAAGGCTGTCCAGGTAAGACACGGTGCGTAGGTTTTGGAAATAAAGACAGCGGCACTGACTGGCAGACTGGGTACAGGTTTGAGGAAAAGCAGCAGGAAGGCCGAGGCTGAGGCCTCCCGGGCGTGGAGAGGACGGGGTTCACCCACGCGGGGCGGCGGTGCCGGGGAAGCGGGGTGGGGCTGGGTGTCAGGAAGCCAGTTAGGGCCTGAGGACTTGGAGCCCCTGTCGGAATAGCCCAGGGTGGTGTCCAGGGTGCCGTGGCTCAGTGGCTCGTTTGAGCGTGGAGCTCTGAGCGGAGCTCTGGCCTGGAGACGTGTGCTTAGGATCGTGGGCTCGCGGGTGAGAGAGATCACTGGCGGAGGCCCGCGTGGACGAGAGGCGGGTTTCAGGAAAAGCGAGAGTCTACCACGTCCGCACGGCAACACGAAGCAGACCGCCGGGCGCAGCAACAGGGACGTGGCTGCGGTCTCGGCACGTCCGTGAGGAGCGGTGCGGGAACCTGCCTGGGAAGGGCACAGAGGGGAGAGAACACGCACATGTATGCCCGGGAGTCCGCGTGCGGGGCGCAGAGAGCTGGGCAGTAGCCAGCGTGACGCTAGAGTGAGAAACAAAATCTTGCTGCAGACGAGAGAAATGAGGCACGTGCCCGTTGGCGAGGAAAACCCCGCAGGGAGGAAAGCGCTGACGCTGCAGGAAAAGAAGGGAGAAGCGCTCGCTCGCGCCACTGAGTGGGCCGTGGAGGCCGCGCGGGCCGGGGAGGCGGAGTCCGTGGGCACAGGGCCAGGTGCTCTCAGCAGAGCAGGAAACCAGGTCATCGGCTGAGGGTGACGGCGGAAAATGCGGCGTCAGAGCCCTGAGAGGAGAGAAGGGACAGGAGCTGCTGTCTGGGGAGGGGGCCGGGCACCGGCCTGCAGCCCCGGGGAGCCCCCAGGAGGGGACAGTGAAGCAGCCGCCACGACCATTTCTGTCTTCCTTTATGCACACTCAGTTATGTCGCCGCAGCGGCCGAGGAGGAGGAGACGGGATTCCGCCGGCGCCGCGGTTTGGCCGGCTGAGTGAGACGGAGGAGGCCGGGCCGGGACGCGTGCAGTGCTGCACGCGCCTCCCTCCGGGGTCGCTCCACCCCAGGACGCGCTGGTGGCAGCACAGAGCAGACTAGTCTAAAAGCAGCAGGCACGAGGTTTGTCCAGCCGGCAGCTGTGTCCCTCATGTCCCGACGGGATGGAGCTGTCCTTGACGTCAACTGCAGATCTAAGAACATTGTTAATCACAATGCGCTTCCTTTCAGAGTTGACGGTGTTTTTAACACCCAGAACGTATTTAAATCTTCTTGTACTCGTTGCAGGAGGCACCTTCCAGCTTCTCTCAGTAAACCAATCCAGGGGAGGTGTTTATGTTCACGTCACGGTCGTATGTCCACATCTGTGCTGACCTTGACGGTGACCTGCATGTACCAAAAACACCTCTCCCGCCCAGACCTCGGTTCCGACTCAGCCCGGTGGCATTCGCGCTAGTCACCTTTCTTTCCATAATTTCCTTCTTCGGCCATAACCAATGTGGCCTCCACTCATCCTCAGGATATTTACCCACGGGATCAGTCTCCCGTCACCACGGCTGCCCTCCTGAGCAGCCGCCCCTCGCTTCGCTCTAACACCCCACTCCAATCTGCCTTCGAGCCCCCCCCACACACAAAGACATGCTTCTCAACCCACCTGAGTTCTGATACCTGTGTCCAGGGTACACGCCACAGCTCCCCTGGGCACTGAAACATTAATTTAAACACAAGCAGCTGCAAACAGATCTGCTGTCCACAGTTGCACAGGATGTGCACTGCACCAACGCTAAGGAGCACCATTCAAATCAGAGTCTATGGAGTTTGGGGACCCTCCAGCTCTGACCATAGTTTCTCTGCCAGTCTCCCTGACTCTTTTCAGGTATTTACTAACATATTAACACTTATGAAACAATGTCCGTAAGTATTTTTCTTTTGCTTATGTGCTCATTTTGTCAGTGCTTGTCAAGTGTCTGCTTTGTACTCAAGTATGAGCCTTTCGTCAGGATTTATAAAAAGTCTGCACTTTGATTTTTCCCAGTCCAGATTCCCATTCCACATTTATTCCCTAAAATCAAAATGTTTTCTGGGACGATGACCTTTGGTTCGGGGACATTTTATTGGACACATAAACGCAATAGAAGTGACTTTCTTCCAGGCCCACTTACACTAGGTACTCCCCGAGAGGTCATTAGTTATGTGCTTTCTCTGACACAGCCTGGAAGCAAAGCCTGTTCTCTGCTCACAGATGCTTCTGTCTCTGTTCTTCTCCGACGGTCTCTCCACTCACCTCCTGGGGGCTTGTGGTTTTAATCAAGCAGGCCCTGAGCCTGTGGGCTGTCACCAGCCTGGGTGGGAGTGTCCGCCGCCCCCGCATCTTCTGTGCCCTCCTCTCCCAACGTACCTGGCTAGTGGGGGCCACACCCTCCACCCCAGCTCTTCTGGGTCTGCACTGAGCCCATGTCATTTGCTGGGCAAATCTAGGAGGATGACGGCCGTTCTCCCTGCAATGTCATAAGATGCCAACCACTGGCACGTTCGCTTTCGGATTTTAGACAGCAAAGGTGCACTTTCTGTAGGCAGCATGGAGGCAGCCTGCTCACGCCGGACACAGGGAAGATGGCCGGCTCTGGGCGTTGCATTTGCACAGCAAAAGCCTGCAGAGCAGGAAGCAACTGAAATACCCTGCGTGGCTGCTGTGCCTTCAGCCCCAGGCGTGGCCCGTGGGGAGCTGCAAGGCCCAGGAGCAGCCCCTGCCCCGTCGAAGGCGTGAGGACGTGAAGACTGTAGACCAGAGGATGACAGTAGACTCGCCGTGTCCCCAGTTTCCGTTCTCTCTCCTTTCGCAGCGAGAGAGCTTGTGTGGGACACATGGGCACCTAGGAAAAGGCCCCGCGTCTTCACTCCAGCCTCCTGCGCACGAGGCCACGTGAGGGACCTCAGGCCAGAGAGGTTTCCACCCTGTATTCCCGGGCACTTCAGAGTCGCCTGGTCCGTGCTCTCCACTCTCTCTGGCTGACCGCCCTTCCTACGGGATGGAACAACGACACCAGCTTCTCAACCACGAGGACGAGCCGTGTCCCAGGGACAGAGGTCGGCCACGTGAGGACCCGTGGAGCAGAGGTGTCCTGTGGCCCTGGAGGGCAAACCCCAGGGCTCTACAGAGAGAAAAGCCAGTTCCAGCTTACGGCCCATCCTGTTCTGTGAAGGAGAACACTCGGGACAGCTGAGAGCAGCCACAGGGGTTCCCGGGACACAAGCGACCGTGGGTTGGACCACGGCGATGACCATGGCTGGAGTCCGAGAGGACCCGTGGAAGACTAGCAAGGAGACACACCACAGCCACGCGCGAGCTTCCTACTCAAGGACGCTGCACACACAGGACAGGAGGAGGAGGATGAGGAGGATGAGCCCGGGATGAAGGGCGTCAGCAGAGGGCAGGTGGAGGAAAACCCCAGGGGGTGCAGGGAGCAGTGAGGAGGCGGTCTGGCGAGGTTCCTGCCTGGGACGGGACAGGAATGAGGACCTTAGACCCGGGGCGCACTGCGCACCTCCATGTAAAGAAACCTCCTTCCAGCTGTGGGAATGGTACGCCCCAGTCCCCCTGCCTCTGCCCTCACGGGACGCTCAGCCCGGCCTCGAGGGGCAGGGCAGGGGAGCTGAGCTCTGGGGTCGAGCGTTGGCAGGTGAAGGGGAGTTTAGCACCAAGATGCATGGGGGAGAATGTTCCAGGCTTGAGGGAACTGCAGGAGCACAGCCCCCAGGCCGCAGGGACCAGACGAGGCATCGCAGGACTCTGCCGTCTGCGTGGAGCACGCTGGGGCTGAGGGTATTACATTTCCTGTATATGCGAGGAATACATGTGTTTCCTTTAAATATTATGTAGGGGAAACATGAAATAGAAGGTATTAGGGAAGGTATTGGACTGTATCAAACTTTCAAGCGAAATCTTTTCACTCTTTAAGTCAAACGCTGAGCTGCCCACAAGCACGACTTTCACGTGTGACTGAGGTTGCGACGGCTCCACGGAGTCCCCTTGATCACAGCATCTCCTGCAGACCTCTCGGAGCCCACGTCTGAGGCCAGCGCCCAAGGAGGACAGAGAGCGGGAAAGGGCCCCCGAGCCCCAGGTGACGGGTTTGTCCTGAGTTCCAAGAAGAAAGCCGTGAAGAAACACGCAGGCTAGTCGCGACTGGACACCTGGAAGTACCATGGACGTGTCGTCCAGTGAATGCTTTCCCGGGCGTCTGGGAGAGAGCGCGGTGGCCCCCGACACGCCATCCTGGCAGCCGTGTCTGCGTTAGACCGCTCGGTGTCCTGGTGCTGCAGGGGACGCGCCCGCCACAGACCGCAGACCTCCGCGTTCACAAACGCCCCCTGACGTCGCAAAGTGTGTGGAAAAGACACTTCGGATCCCTCTGGATAAAATGTGGACGTGGCTGACGGCCCTTCTCTTTAGGTGGATGCTTTGCTGATGGAATCGCATCGTACCGTCAGGATTAGTAAATCATACTTTTGGCGTGAGAGGAATTGATTAATGAAATGCCATGGGATCATGCTATCGATCTTGTGCAGGTCAGAACTATTCTAGATCGATGATTTGGAAGAGAAAGGGAAAGAGGCTTATCAAACTTGGCTCCACTGTTAGATCTGCGATGGATGCCTGATACTACAGGTAATGCTCAGGATTCCACATGATTGTATGTGTCTGGAATTCTGAGCTGGAAGCAACAAGATAACAGAGATAAGAAAATTTCCCCCAGGCGCGGTGGCTCACACCTGTAATCCCAGCACTCTGGGAGGCTGAGGCAGGAGGATGGCTTGAGCCCAGGAGTTCAAGACAAGCCTGGGAAACATAGCAAGACCCCCATCTCTACAAAAAATAAATCTAAAAGGTAGCCTGGGACAGCGCACATGCCTGTAGTCCCAGCAGCTCAGGAGGCTAAGGCGGGAGGATCACTTGAGGCCAGGAGTTCGAGGCTGCTGTGAGCCGTGATCTCACCACTTCACTCCAGCCTGGGCAACAGAGATCCTGTCTCTGATTAAATAAATAAATGAATAAATAAGGAAATTCCAAACATGTAGATCAGAGGGACCCTGTCTGGAATAATGTTGTCCGGTAGGAATAGAACATGAGCCATGCATGTAATTTTAAATTTTCTAGTAGCCACATTAAAAAGATAAAAAGAAACTGAGGAAATCAATTTTCAAAATATTTTTAACTCAATATATCCAAACTATAATACTTTCAACACGTAATCAGTATAGAAATTAGCCACGAAATGTTTTACCTTTTTTGTACTAAGCCTTCCGGATTGGGTGTGCATTTTACGTTTAGAGCACATCTCCATTCAGGCTCGTCTCAAGAGCGCTCCATCACCGCACGCGGCTGGAAACTACCGTATCCAAGAAACTGGGATAGGTAGTTACCAGCTGAGTATCGTGGATGACAAGTTTGACACAAGCCACTGTAACAGACACTCCCGTCTTGGGCAGTGCTGGGAGTGCGGAGTGTTGATGACCTACTGCCAAATCAACACTGCGCGAGCCACAACCCCAACACCTCCACGTGTGCAACCCTGCCCGCTAGTTCCCCAGGCGGGCTGGGTGTCTCTACCAGCTGGGCCAGACACCGTCAAGCACCCGTGTTCCGTGGGCAGGTCGGCCAGCACGAGCTGGTGCAGAACGCACGCAGCCAGGCGCTCTCTCTTCCTCACGATGGAGCCCGATGTCCAGCAGAGACCTCCCTGGCTAGCCTGGAGCCAGCACACCCTCACCTGTGCCGTGTTCCACGGATCACCGCGAGTCCCAGGCCAAGGTGGCGCTTGGGGTGGGGAAGCAGCTCCGCCTCCCAATGGGAAGAGCTGGGAAATCCGCCTGAAGGGTGGGGACGCAGGGAGCCCAGTTACTGCAACCCTTGGTGCCACCAGGGGGAGGGTCCAGGTATGGAAGCAAAGGTCCCACGGATTCCTGCGCTGGTCAGACGGGATGATAAGTGGATCCTCCACGTCTTGGACACAATGTAAACGACACTCAGGCACGCAACCCGAACAGTCGAGCATTTGGGGCCGTGCCCCTTTATAAAGAATCACAAGCACTGAGGGTGCTTAGTCCCCAAATGAGAAAATTAGGGAACAACATCAAAGCTGTCTTCAGACCGTGAAGAGCTACCACGTGGAAGAAAACAGCCCTCTCAGTTCCCCTATTTCCTTGTCATACACCGCACCAGGAACTATGCTGGGTGCAGAGACAGAAGTAGGAGGAGGGAAGTTTCAGTAGATTTCAGCTCATGTGAAGGAGAACTTTCTAGCAAATGAAACAATCGTCGCCATGCAGTATTTCACCCGCCTTGGGCAAGGTCTTGACGTGGCAAGTCCTCGGCAGCGCTGGACCGGGGATTTCTTGCCCGGTTGTGCTCACAGATCTGCCAGCCCTCCGCGCAGTGAGCTGGCCTTGCAGTGCGACGGTTTGATTTGTGGGGAACCTGTCACGCCTCACATTACAGATGAGTTGAGACAAAATATCTAATCAGATACAGCCCCTATCTTACCATCAGCCCGAGCTGCTGGGTGTTTCGTAACTGCTTTGCTGCACTAAAGGGTAAGAAAGTACAGCACGGTTAGGTGACTGACGATCACGTGAGCCAGTGGCTGACCTGGGAGGAAGCAGAGCTTGCAGCTGCCCCGTTCTCGAAGTCCCCGAGTCTAACCACAGCCAGAGAACGCTGCGTGCCCTCAGGCCCAGGGAGAGCTGGGCTGATTAAGTGTCTCCTTTACACAGAGAAGTGACCTGCCCTTACCTAGGCTGCGAGTAACAAGCAAACCACTAACACAGCAGAGTGGGAACTCGGGACTTCTGGGGCCAGGCTTCTGTGCAAAGTGCAATGGCATCGCGCTGAGTTGTCTGCTTCCTGCAAGGGTTAGGGTTAGGGTTACATGTCCGCGAGACCTGAAGGCACTCGTGGTGGAGATGCTGGGGGGAGAGGGGTGGCAACAGTGAGCATGGCGGGAGTGACAGGCGGTGAGAGAGGCCGTGTCCCTGGAACACGGAACGCTGTCTGTCTCAGGAGGAACAGGAGAAGCCCTGGGACAGACCTCGGTTCTCGGAAGGCAGGCGAGCGTGGAACAAGGAGGCCACAGCAGAAAGTTGCAGCGGCTCGACCAGAGCTGTGGTTTGCTTCACGCTGAGTTTGCAGGGCTCTGGGAAGAAGGTGGGTGAGCTTGCATCAGAGCCTGGGGCACCCCTAGGAGAAAAGAAGTACCTTTTCCTTCTAGGTTCAACTTCACTGAAACTTATCTGGCGGGTGGGAGGGTCTCAACCGAAGCCCACTGGCCAAAGACCCTCGGGAGCCCCCAGGGGAGATGAGCTCCAGAGGAAGGAGGACTCAGCAGGAACCAGGACTCCGGATCTCGAGTGAACGAGGCTGGTCTCAGCACGAAGGAAACGGATCGGGAAGCTCCTCTCTCCCTCGTCAGGGCACCGGGCATCTGGGGATGCCACCGAGCATGTGCAGGGCAGAGGATGCCCTTAGCTCGTGGTGGTGTCAGTTTCCTTTGAAAAGCCCCTTTGGTTTGCACAAGGTTCCAGACTGACCGCAGCAGGGCACCTTGTGGTCCCACCACAACACCTGCTCTCCCCGTGACTGATGGGGACAGTGACAGCGGAGAACATGCCCCAGGCAGTCAAGCCAGGGATGCACCGCAGCTCCGCTTCTGCACCCGCAATGCCTCTGGAAGCAGGACAAGCCCCTCTCGGCCAAGCCCCCAGGATTCCTGAAAAGTATGGGACGGTGAGGTGTGGGCAGGTAGCGGGACAGGGGCAGCAGTTGGTACTGGGTAGATACCAGACATTCTGCTAATGCAGGCTGAAGAGTGATCCGAAAATTACTTTGAATACTAAAAGACACGACATGTTTATCCACCGGCTCATCGGGAGAAAAACGCCCAGCTGGTGGCACTTGCCATGTTCTGTGGTGTAAATGTCCCACCACGGCCAACTTCGAGCAGCCGACCTCAGGCCACTGAAACAGGACTGCAAAGGGAGGCACGGCCACATCTGGCGCAAGGCCGCAGCACGGGAGACTCTGGAAACAGCAGAGTGGAAGAAGCCAGGTACAAAGGAGCACCTTCCAGAGAGTTCCATTTACATTAAATTCCAGGGGAAACGGCATAAGTGACAGAAAAGAGATCAGTGGTGCCTGGAGCTGGGTGGGGAGGGTTGGGGAGGGGCTGGCAGAAGAGGAGCCCAGGGAATTCGGGGGGGGGAGGAATGTGCTCATACAAATTTGCCAAAACTCATTGAAATTACCCTGAAAATGGATGCATTTTGTTGTATGTAAACTATCTCAAAAAAGTTGATATTAAAGAATCTGTAACTCTTCTCCCAAGCCAGTAAAGATATTATTAGGTTGATTTCAGTGCTGGGAACAGGGCAGCAACGAGGTTTCATGCCGCGAGCTTTCCCAGGAAGGCTTGCCGGGCGGGTCGGTGGGAGCACTTGGGAAGCGGGCCGCCCGCTGGTTCCCACTGTAGCAAATGTCCCTGGTGTGGCGCAGGGAACAACCAGTCAGGCTCCTCTGCTCAGCCCTCCTCGCCTCCCTCCCTGAACCTCGGCTCAGCCCAGGCCTTGACTGACCCCATGCTGAGGGCCGAGCCCTCTGTTACTGTCCTTAACCAGGTGTCACAAACGAGGTGGTTTGAAACAACAGAAATTTATCTTCTCAGCGTTCGGGAGCCAGGAGTCTGCAATCAAGATGGTGGCTCCTTCTGGAGCCCCAAGGGGGACCCGCGTGTGCCCCTCCCAGCTCTGGTGGTGTCTGCCGCCCTCGCATGCTTGCCGTGTGGACGCGGCACTCCAGCCTCTGCCTCCATCTCCACCTAACCTCCTGCCTCTGTGTCCCCCGTGTTTACATGGCCTGCCCTACACTCAAGGCGATGTCACCTTGAGACCCGTGACTCGTCCCGTCTGCAGAGGCTGTTTCCCAGCAAGGCCATATGCTGAGGTTCCAGGTGGACAGGAATGTTGGGGAGACACTATCCAACCTACTATACCCCCCAAATTGTATCTACCTTCCAGATCCTTCGCTGGAACTCCAGACACCAATGGCCCCGCTCAGAGCATCCAGAAGAATCCGAAATACCTGAAACCAAACCCGATTGTTGCGTCCCCAAACCTGCTCCTGCCCAAGTCATGTCATCCCGACAGTGGACACTCCTAGCTCCTTCTTGCAGTCCTCCCGAATTCCTTCCTGCACATCAAATGCATCCTGGCTTCCACTTAGCTGTCTCTTCGGGGTCTGGCATCTCTCCCAGACCCCACATCCAGACACTTCACGCCCGGCCCTGCTCCCCACAGGGACCCTTGCCTTTCCCGCCCGGTCTCTTCTCCACGCGACAGAGACAGCGAGACTTTCCACATTACTCAGAGCTGTCCGTACCTGTCCCAAAGTCCCCAGAAGGACACCTGCAGCCTCACCACGACACACAGGCACGTGGACGCCACGCCCTCCCCGCTCTCCTGCCTCCCGACACTCTCCCGTCCTGTGTCCTGCACCAGTCGCCCTGGCAACCGCGCCTTTCCTGGGATTTGCGCAGCCTCCGGGTTCAAGGCCCGGGTTCTCTGTTTCTCTGCCAAGAATGCCTCCCCCAACAGCCGACCGCTGCACGCTGGCCCCGTTTGGGCTGACCGCCCTGCTTAGAGTTCCCAGCCGCATCTCCACTGCTGGCTCTAGTCTTGCTGTATTTTCCCCTGGGCAGCACTGTCCCTGCCTGGCACGTCTGTCCCTGTGCTGTTGCCAGGACACTCTGCCCGCCCTGCTCCCGCACCACCCCCCGCTGGCATCAGGGCCTTGCAAACAGCAGGTGCTCAAGGAATGATTTTGAGTCAATGCATGAATGCAGTAGTGACTGACATGAAAACTCAAGAGGGTGGGCTTTTTATAAAGCTCATCTCATCTTCCGCCTCAATCTTGAACCCGATCTTGTGCCCGCCTTTAGCTGATGCACGGCCCGGGTGAGGCTGCAGCAATCTGGGGCAAACCAATTTTGTGATTTGTCATCTGAAAAGGGGAAGAGGTTTTGACTTGAAAGAGAAAAAACAGTAGATGGCCTTTATGTGGAACACTTACGCGAAGCCCCGCCGGTGGCCTGGCAACTTCCCCTCCGGCGTCTCCCTGCTCTGGGCCCGCTGCACGCGTCGGCCACCCTGCCCAAGACCACGGGGACATCACTGGCAGCGAGTCAGATGCAGCTTTTTAGTCTGGCGAGACACGCAGAGATGCCCGCTGCCCACTGCACGACTGCACTTAGAAATGAAGAGCGCCCACGCTAGACTGCACTGCTTTCAAATTCCTTCCGATGCGGAAATTCCCCACGGTGGTCACACTATTGATGGGTGCAAGCCTACGAAGCGCAATTGTATGAAAAACGGGACACAGAGGACACAGAGTGTAGTGCATGGGTGTCCTTGGGCGGGAGACACGAAACACAGGCTCTTTACTGAAACTGGAGTGACAGCTGGATTAGAGCACAGACTCGGAATCGCATCACTATTTGAGTCTTGACTGCTATGAACTGGATGATTTGTGTAAATTAATCTCCCGGGGCCTGAGTGTCCTCACGTGTGATATGAAGGGACGCGGCGCCTGGAGGCTGTGCCCGTCACGCGGCGCAGGGGTGGGAGTGCGAGGCGCTGAGGGAGGAGGGTGCGAGTCACGCCACAGTCGCGTTAGCCGCCGGCACGCAGGGCGGATTTGGGGTCGACCCGCTAAGATTGCCGAGAGTCCACGAAGCAACGAAGCCAAGGTCCCAGACTGTCACTGCTGACTTGCGGGGGCAACACCTTTCGGGAACCGTCTCCTGGGGAAGTTGGCAGGAAGAGTCCTCACTCGGCGATGAGGTCTGCAGACTCGGTCGCTGGCCAGTGAGCGCTTTATGTGGAGGAAGTGGGAGGCCAAGGAACGAGAAAAGGGGAAAACGAAACAGCCACGAGAGGGTGGCGCCTCCTCTTCCTGCCACCCGGGGGGAACCAGGGCCGGCGCAGGAGACCTCAGTTTCCATTAACATTATGCTGGTTACTTGGCAGATCCTAAAAACCTCCTCTCTCGAGGGCAGGGAGGATCAGTCTTTGTCTGCTCTTCCCTGGAGGGAGGGAGACAAATCTGACCCCTGCTTCTCTCTGGGGGCTCAGAGAGGAGCACAGCCCACTCTGGTCCCCTGAGTGGAGCCGTCCTGCTCACGCATCAGATCCCAGAGCACCAGCCGGACCCCGGCTTCCTGCTTTATAATTCCCTCCTTCCATCCATCTGCCCCTGGCTTATTCCTAGTGGGTGGGATTTGGCCGGACACCCACGACTTCTGTGGTCACATTCTCCTCCGGACCGAGGCCGTGGCTGACTCGGGGGCACTTGGCAACCTTGTCTGCCCAACCCTGGAGCTGGAGAGCTGCCATGCCCACGGCGCAGAGCCAGCCTGGTCCCCATAAAGA
Organism: Propithecus coquereli; assembly: GCF_000956105.1. Taxonomy (NCBI): domain Eukaryota; kingdom Metazoa; phylum Chordata; class Mammalia; order Primates; family Indriidae; genus Propithecus; species Propithecus coquereli. Next base: position 1,146,979 of record NW_012151964.1, on the reverse strand, counting down.
GTGCCTCTGATCCACGGCTCTGTCTGCAGGACAGGGGGTGGCGGGCCTTACAACCCAAGAGGCCCCACTCTGAGCTGCAGACAGGACTGCGCCAAGAGGCAGGCGTGGTCTTCCCCCTTGGCCCACGGTTCTCGTGGTCCCCGGGCTCCTGGAGCAGAAGGTCCTTAGCTCTATCAAGGACATCAGTGGATAGTCCTCTATCAAGGGGCTCCTGTTTCCTCACACTGCCCACCCCAATAACACAACTTCTTACTAACAGGAAGGAGATTGTCTCTCTCTGGCCAAGGCTGCAGACGCTCCCCAGCTCTGCCTCGCCCCTACTGGGTTCAGACACTGACCAGTGGAACTGGCTTCTCCTGCTCTGAGGGAGGCATCACACCCCGTGGAGGACCCGGGTGAGAGGCCACCTCTGTTTCTCTCCTCAGGAAAGAAAGCACTGCTGCTGAGGGCAATCTCTTCCCAGTAGGAGCAAAACTGCTGACCACGAGTCACACGGAGAGGCAGGACCTGGAGACCTGCAGAACCAGGCTTCTCAGGGAGGCGCCCAGAACGTTCCGGAAGTTTAGCTTTTCAACAAGCTCTCCCAGGCGATCCTGACGTTAGCTACGCTGGGGAACCACTGAATTCAGTTATGTCTTTTTTTCCCTCAAAATTTGTTCCCTACTGACCCTTGAACTTACATTATTTAACGAATAAAAATGTTTCAAATATTGATAATCTGTTGATGCTAGCAACTGATCTGAAATTACTACTTTAGGCCTAAAAAATTTAAAGTTTCAAAATATTATCATACCTTAGTAGTTTGCAATTATAACATTATGCTTCCAACTCTCCCTCCAATCCTCTGCGCAACTGCTTTTGTGTATTTTACTTCCACGTATGTTAAAAACCCCATCTATTACTTTTAATTTAATCAACAATCTTTTAAAGAATTAATCTAAGAAAAAATATTTTTAACATCTACTTTTAAAATTTCTGGTGCTCTTAATTTCTTTGTGTAACTACGAATTTCCATCTGGACTAATTCTGCTACAGCCTAGAGAACTACCTTTAACACTTCTTGCAGCACGCGACTGTCAGAATGAGTTGTCTCAGTTTCTCTGGGTCTGAAACGTTTTATTTTTGCCTTCAATTTTGAAAAATATTTTTACTGGGTACAGAGCTCTGGATTAATAAGGGGGTTTTTTGTTTGTTTTGTTTTGTTCCCAAGCGCTTTAAAGATGTCACTCTATTGTCTTCCAGTTTTGCATAATGTCTGACAAGAACTCTATTGCACTTGTCTTTCTTCTTGGGTATATGTTGTTCCCCACTCCAGATGCATGCTGTAATTTTTCATTATCTGGTTTTTAACTGTTAATGATTGCGTCTAGGTGGGATTTTGGGGTGGGTATGGAGGCTTTTTTATTTGTTTTTTGTTTGTTGTTTTTGTATTTATACTGTTGGGATTCTCTGAGCTTCTTGGATCTGGAGTTCCTTGTCTTGCATTATATTTGGAAATTATCTCTTTAAATATTTTGTTCTTGTTGTTCTCTTGTCTCCTTTCCTGGGTCTCCAGTTGCATGTGTATTAGATCATTTCGCATTGTCCCACAGCCCTGATACGTGGGGTTTTTCCCTCTTTCTTTTTCTTTGTGTATCACTTCCTATGATTGCTATCAACCTATCTTCAACTTTGTCAGTCTTTTTCAGCTGACGCTAGCCTACTGATAAGCCTGTCAAAGGAATCCTTTATCTTTTATCTTTTTTTATTTGCAGCATTTCCATTTGTCTCTCATAGTTTCTCTCTGCTGAAACTTCCCACCTGTTCACGCATGCCGCGCCCTTTTCTCTAGGTCATCTAACGTATGCAGCAGAGTTACGTTTAAGTCCCCATCTCCGAGTTCCAGCCTCTGGGTCGTCTCTGACTCTGGTTCTATGGATTGCTTTATCTGTTGACAATGAGTTGTTTTTGGTTTTATTTTGCTTTTTTAATGTCATTTTTTGATTGATTGCTGGAAATCATGTGTAAAATAATAGTAGAGACTGAAGTAAATATTTTTTATGTCCTTAAGAAACAGTTTTGCTTGTGGCATAGGAAACAAGGTGGTTGTCAGTCTAGTTAGGAGTTGAGCTGGGTCCAGCTTCTTCTTTTCTAGTCACGGCTTTCAGCGCACCACGGGCCTCGCCCCCTCGTGACGGGCTGCTGCAGCTCACAGCAGGGCGCAGGGCGGCAGGGTTTTCCTCGGTATTCCCGCTCCCTCCTCCAGACCCCCATTCCGGAGTGCCCGTGCCAGGCAGAGGCTCTCCTCCATCTTGCTGCCGCACCAGAAGTGACGGCCATCGCTTGTGTGTCACTCAGCGCTCAGCTCGTGGTGGCAGAAGGAGGGCTTTTCCGTTGTCGTGAGCACCGGGCAAACCCCGCGACCCTGAGCTTTAGGTGGGGTTTTAGGAGCACTCCTGCCCCTCCTTCCCATGAGAACTCAGCCTCGTCTCTGTGGTCGGTCTTGGGTGGGAGAGTTTCTGTCCCTCCTCTAACAGCAATGGATCTTGCGTTTGTCTGGGGGAGGAAAGGTTTGATGACCATTCTCACAGGAGCTTAAGGCTTTTGTTCACCGGCAGGAAATAACAATGAGAAAAGGACAAAGTCTGTGTCTGTTTCCCAGGAGCCACTGGTCACCACCTGCAAGCCCATGCCATGGAGGGGGCTCTGATCTCTGGCTCCTGCCCTGCCCCCAACTCTCGTGATCCCCGGGAGGCCAGTGAGTGGGAGGCCAGTGTGGGAGGCCCCAGCATCTGGAGCTGATGTTTGGCTTGTAGGGATTCTTTAAAAATGTTAGCTGCTTTGCTCTTACCCCGGCGTGGCAGCCACTTCTTTCTCCCTGTTCTGCCAACTTTGCCAGGTTCATCCCTCTCTGGGATCCAGCTTGCTTAGCTGTCTTGAGCCCTGAGCTCTTGGAAGGACTCAGGAAGTTGTGCATTTTGTAGCTTACCTGGCCTTTCTTGTTCTTAGGTGGGAGCCACGCTCTCTGTGGCTTTCTACATAGTAAGAGGAAGTGGAAATTTGAGTTTGTATTTAGTACCAAACATTTGTGTGACACATATAAACTCATCCCCTTTACATAAGACGCTTCCGTTTCAAGCTGTGTCCCATCTCCCTCCTGGGCTTTAGCTGACACCCGCAAGGGCCTGACCAGGCAGGCTGAGGCGACTCCGCAGAGCCCAGGCTCTGGGGCTGGAAGGGACTGGGGCTGCCTGACGACGATGAGCACAGTCTGTGTCCCAGGAAGGGCAGGATGGGGCTGGCCAGCAGGTGCAGGGCCAAAACATGAGAAAAAGCAATAAAAGTTGCAATTCAAGAAATATACAGGGTGAGTTGGCACATACCTGTAGTCCCGGCTACTTGGTAGGCTGAGGCAGGAGGATGGCTTGAGTCCAGGAGTTGGAGGTTGCTGTGTGCTATGATGCCACCACTGCACTCTAGCCATTGTGACAAAGGGAGACTCTGTCTCAAAAAACAAAAAGAAAGAAATATACACCCAAAGTGGATCTTTCAAATCAAAAGCAGGGCAGACCCTTGAGGTCCAGGAACCGGCCCCAGGACAGACAGCTGGCACCGGACGCCGACTCTCATGGGCTGGGTCAGTACGGCACAGCCCGTCCTCCTTAGCCGACCTCCTTTGGCTGCGCCGGCGCTGCCAGAACACGAGAAGCCCACAGACCCGTCTAAGCACCTGACATAAGGGATGGGTTCTCAGGTTGCCTGCTAGGGCCGAGCAGTGTGCCACTCTCTGCTCCAGAAGGAGCGCCAGTTGTGGCGGTGAGGGACCAAAGTGTGGAGGGAAAAGAAAGCCCTTCCTCCTCCTCCCCGAGTTTGAAATCCGAGGACTGCAAAGCAATCTTCGTCGATTACGTGCAACTGCCCATTTTTTAATGAGAACCCCAGCAAAGTATCATTTCTAATTCTGAAAGGAACGCGAAGTCGTTCTCTGGACTAGCGTTTCTTCCACTTTAATGTGCAGATGGACCACCTGAACGCAACCTGGTGAACTAGCAGGGTCTGGAACAACAGCCCTGGGCTGGGCCCGCGAGGCTACCTTTCTAATGGGCTCCAGGTGGTGCGACTGCGGCTGCTGCGGGGCCACACAGGACCCGCTGAGCACGTCCGGGGATCCGAGGCTCTCCCAGGTCCCTCCCCGTGCAGCGTGCTGTTTGAGGTGGCCATGCATCATTAGAAAGTCCGTGCGCAGACCAAAAGGATGGCTCAACTTGAGGGCCTGAGACTCAGACTCTGACTAAGGCCACAGTGGAGCAGCTGGGACTCCCCAGGTTCCCAGGGCAGACCTGCAGCACATGAGCAGGAGCGCAGACAGCAGGAACACAGTGTGTTCCTGGGAGCGAACACAGGCAGACCACCTGCGCCAGGCACTGGGCCAAACATGTTAGGCGTGTCATCCTTCCAGCAGGATCGCTCACTTGCCTTGCAAACGAATGCACCAAACGCAAACGAATGCACCAAACGCAAACGAATGTGCTACCACAAGCCTGGAGGATATTGCAACTCTGTCTTTGGTGCAGGTTTCTCATCCTCCCCCTCTACCGTGGAACCTGCCATGCTGGCAACAGGACCCAGCCCTGGCATTGCCGTCATTCACAGCCCCTACGTCCCCACGGTTCTGCTGTGGGCGCTCCTCTGCGTAGAGTGACACTCCCACCAGTGGACTCAGTCTATGCCACAGCGCACGAGACACCTGCTGCCACCGGCCAGTGCTCCTAAAGTTACCACCCTTTGAGAAAGTGCACACTGAGGGTCCAAGCTACACTCAAAGGAAGATCGTAAGAAAGACCAATTTCCCAAACCTAACGTAGAACTCGCGCCATCCTGTTTAACAGCAGGCCCGCTGCCATGAAAGTGGTTCCCACGGATGCTTTCTCGTGGGAATACAGTCTCTAGGAATCTGCCGTCCTTGTCCTCTAAGGTTTCTTATCAGCACCTCGGCAGCAAAACTTACGTTTGAAAAACTTAATTGCTGTTAGAAGCAATTACACCCAGGTTTCTTTACAGGTAAGAGTATTACTTCAGACTCAAAGCCCCTAGGTCCCACACTGTCTTGATTGCCACTGCATTTAGTAAATCTAGAATTTTAAGTCCTCCTATTTTATTCCTCCTTTTCAAGATTGTTTTGGCTATTCTGGATTCCTCGCAATTCTATATGAATTTTAGAATCAGTTTGTCAATTTCTACAGAAAATCAGCTGGGATTCTGATAGGGATTGTGTTTGATTTGTATAACCATGTGGGGAGTATTGTCATTTTAACAATGTTAAGTTTTCAGATCCATGACCATGGGATGTATTTCCTTTTATTTACACCCTTCTTTCATCGTGTAGTTTCAGAGTATAAGTTTTGCACTTGTTTTGTTAAATTTATTCTTAAATTTTATTTTTTGATCATATTGTGAATAAAATTGTTTTCTCAATTTCATTTTCAGATTGTTCTTTGCAACTGTGTAAAAACACAATTGATTTTTTATATTAATCGTGTATCCTGCAATCTTGCTGAATTTGTTTATTAGGTTTTTTTTTGAGACAGAGTCTCACTCTGTCACCCAGGCTAGAGTGCTGTGGCGTCAGCCTAGTTCACAGCAACCTCAAATTCCTGGGCTCAAGAGATCCTCCTGCCTCAGCCTCCCAGGTTGCTGGGTCCACAGGCACCCGCCACCATGCCCGGCTAATTTTTTCTGTTTTTAGTTGTTTGGCCAATTTCTTTCTATTTTTAGTAGAGACGGCGTCTCGCTCTTGCTCAGGCTGGTCTATAGCGTCATTCAAACTCTTCTGTTTCCTTATCGATCCTCCATCTAGTTGTCCTATTAATTGTGGAAAGTAGGGTATTGAACTTTCCAACTTTTGGACTCTCCAACTGAACGTTTCCAATTGCCGACTTGTCAGTTTCTTCTTTCATTTCTGCCCATTTTTTCTTTAGGTGTTTTGGTGTTGTGCAAAAAGTAAAAGCTATATTCCATCCTTTTGCTTTGAACTTTTCTATGTTATTCAAATCAAAGTGAGTTGCTGATAGCACAGAGCTGGGTTCTCTTTTTAAAATCTATTGGGACGATCTCTCTTAATTGATGTGTTTGGCCCACCGACATTAAATGTAATAATTGATATATTTGCCTTCAGGAATATCATTTTGTCATTTGTTTTGTTTTGCCTTCTGTTTTTCATTCCTGTCTTTTGGATTATTGTATTTTTCTTCTTTTCCTGTATCTCTTTGTATAGTTTTTAAAGCGGTTGCTCAAGGGATTACATTATATATAATTAACTTTTCACAGTCTACTTAGAATCAAGTGAAGTGGAGAAACTCAGCCACCATATAGGTCCCTTTTCCTCTCGTTGTTTTTACTAACACTTCTGATACCAAATGTGGGGGGGTTTCCCACACCAACAAGCAATTCTCTCACCCTCCCGACATGAAGTCGGTATCCAAATACATAATAAGAAATATATATTTGGTCTTTCTCCCAAGTTCCTGGTGCAGAGCTCCTTTGTAATCTCCTGAGTGGTAGAGGTAAAAGGAGCATCTTTTGTTATTCGTAATAAGCCCCCTTTCAGCCACCCTGAGTTTATGCTAATAAGGTGACTCCTGGTGGACCCCCAGAGAGCTCCCCAGTGGGGCCTGGTTGCCAGAGAAACAGCCTGTAATCACAGGATTGGAACTTTCAGCTCCACCTCCCCGATATTTGGGCAGAAGAGAGGAACAGGATATTGAGTTAATGACTGATGGCCAAAGATTTAATCCTGCCTATGACATAAAGCCTCCATAAAAACCCTAAACTGTGGGGTGTGGAAAGCTTTGAGGCTGGCGAATACATTCACGGGCAGGAGAGCAGGACACCCAACTAGATGGGGACAGACGCTTCTGCGCTCAGGACTCTTCCAGATCTTGCCCATGTACTCTTTACCTACCTGGGTGTTCATTTGCATACTTTACAATATAGTAAGTAAACTGTTTTCCCCGAGTTCTGTGAGCTGTTCTAGCAGATCACTGAACTCGAGGAGAGGGCCGTGAAATACAGGAATTTGAAGTGGGGCAATCTGCAGGACCGAGCCCTTAGCTTGCGGGTTTTGACGCTCACTCTGGGGAGTTAACCCCGTCAGAATTAAATTGAATTGCTGGACACCTGGTTAGCGCCCACAGAGTTGGAGAATTGGTTGCTCGTACAGGATAAAACAAACCAACCGCACGTGTAGTGTCGGAAGCGTTAGGAGCAAAAACAGTTTGGAAACCCCAACAGATAATGTCGTAATTGCTGTTTTTAACCTTCAAATCATAATATTTTTTAAAACCTAAGAGAAACCTAGTCTATTACTTACATAATTAGCATTTCTGATGTTTTCCTATATTTCTGATGTTTAACATTTCCCTCTGGTATCACATCTCTTTTGTTTGAAAAACTCCCTTTACCAATTCTTTCAGAACAGGTCTCCTGGATTGATTTGTTTGTTTGTTTACCTGTTGGCAATTTTTTTATTTCACCATCATTCCTAAAGGACATTGTCATTGGATACAGAATTCTCGCTACAGTTCTCTTACTCCAGCACGTCCTCTGGCCTTCATGGTTTCTAAGGAGAAAGCTGCATTCATTTGAATCTTTGCGCCCCTTATAAGTGATACATCGCTGCGGCCGTTCCCAAGACTTTTTGTCTAGTTTTCAGTAGTTTGATTATGACGTGTTACACATGAATTTCTTTCGATTTATCGTTTGGGGGTTACCAAGTTTCTTGAATCTGTAGGTTTATGTGTTTTTGCTAGATTTGGGAAGTTTTTAGCCATTATGTCTTTAAACATATTTTTCTGTGCACACTCTTTTCTCATCTCCTTCTAGTATTTCAGTAACACAAATGCCAGACCCTATGGCAGTAGCCCGAAGTTCCCGGCTCTGTTCCTTTTTTCATTCTCTTTTCTCTCTATCGTTCGAATTAGATCACTCTGTTGGTCTGTCTGTGCCGACTCATTCGCCTTTCATCCTTGTTCCGGCACCGGGCCGATCCAGCGGGTATTCCACGTCACTTGTTGAACTTTTCAGTTCCAGTTTTCATTTAGTCCTTGACATCTTCGCTTTCGTTGCTAAGAATCTCACTTTCCGTTCATTCCCAGGGGCGTGTTATAGTGGGCCCTAAATTCTTGTCCGCTGATTCCACAATCCGCGTCACCCCAGCACGTGCCACTGTCCAGTCTTTTCCCGAGCAGGCTGAGATGCTCGTGGCTGTGTGTGTGCAGTGCATTGCAGATTGCACCCAGGACGCTGGGACACTGTGAGCTCCTGCATCTTGCTCAGCTTCCACGGCGCATGTTGGTGTCTTCTGTTCTAGTGGGCAATCAGCCAGTGTCTTGGAACTCGCGGGTTGAGTTTGCAATGCCAGGTCAGTTTTCAAAGCATTTGCAGAGCTACTCAGATCTGTCCTAGGTATGTGCCACCCAGTGGCAGCCTTGGGCCTGGGCAGGCCCAAGTCCCACAGTTCAGTACTTGTCAAATTTACCTTGGTTTTTCTTTCAAAAATATTTGTTGAATGCCTACAATAGCCAGGCACTGGAGCACGTCGCAGATAAAAAGTCAGCAAGATCCCTTATCTCCTGTCATGGAGGAGATTATTATCTAGAGGGAAAAGGATAGAGAAACCCTTAAGTTTTAAATGGTGGTGAGTGTTATAAAGAAAACAGGCAGGGTGGTAAAATAGGAAAAATTGGGTGGTTGAGTGGAAGAAATAATTTGTCAACATATTTTCTACCATATGAATTCAGCATTAGTTTGTCAAGTTCCATTTCTTAAACTCTATGAGAATTGAAAGAGACTATGCTTAATTTATAGATTTGGAGAGAGCTGATGCATTTAAATTGTTGAATCCTCTTATCCAAGTACATGGTACATCTATTTATTTAGGTATGCCTGTGTCCCTTCCAGCACACACATGTAGTTCTGTTTATGTTCTACGTAGAGGAATGTTGCAAATCTATTAAGTCTAATCGTACACACTTTGTTTCTCTATTGCAAATAGGATTCTATTGGTACTAATGGAGAGCTTCTACTGTTCCCACTGAGTAATGTTTGCTCATTGGTCTCTTTGATGCGGATTATGGAATTAAGGGTATACAGATTTTTTTTTTTGAGACAGAATCTCACTCTCTTGCCTGGGGTGAGTGCGGGTACATATTTTTTTAATGACAAAAGGAAAAGTTATGCTCAGATTCTTAGATGGCTGTCATTTTTTGGTGAACAAAAACTATTCTCAATAACACAGGAAGAGGAGGAGGAACAGTCAATCTTCACGAGGGTCATTCCCCTGCCTCAGCACACTTGGGCTTATTTGTATTATTTTTTCCCCAGAGTGTTACTTTCACCTCTTCGAGTAATTCAGCGAAACTCATATTTGACTGAATCCACTAACAAGAAACATTTTAAAGGAATTTCTTCCTGTTCATCATCATTAGGAGTAAAGCAAATAACAAGAAAACAACATCGCAGGAGGGATTTATTTTTTGTAAAATACCCGACACAGTGTAGACTCTTTGCAGTATCAAAAGCAGGAATGGATGGATGCCAAAAGGGATTTTAAAAGAATGTCCCAGTCACATTCAGCCTGAGATTCTATGATTCTTATAAAATGAGGATTTTATGTCAGTTGGGGTGTAAGTAAAAAATCTCAGTGGCTGAACACAGTAGAACTTTCTCACTCACGTAATCAGATGATCTCACTGATTGTCTAATCAGCTTCCTGGGAGAGGGGACTGTGCATCAAACAGTAACTCAGGACCCAGGCCCTTTCCCTCTTGTGACTCCGCCACTCTCTGTGGACTCAGGGGAGCCCCAAAGGTCACAAACTAGTAACAGCTGGAAAAAAGTGGCCTGTGCACAGTTAATGTAGCGCTTTCCTTGTCCACGGCAACAACGGGGGTCTTACAAAATCGTTGATATTTATGTTGATGATCCGGACTTAATGAGAGGTCCTAAATCATTAGAAAAGTTAAATCATTAAAGAATAATTGTGAAGAGTAATATTCAACTGAACTGCATTTTAAATATGTTTTCAGAAAGAAAATTCAATTAACGAGAGCACCTCATCTCTGAGCTGTCCCGTTAAGCAGGGGTTTGCTTTGTACAAGTGGCCGGACAGACTGGCGGCCAAGGCTGTCCATATCATGGCTGCTGGTACGTAACAGCGCACTCGCAGCGTGTGCATTATTTCTGAAACCACGAAGTCAAACCACAGGGGAAAATTCAGCTGCTCTGGAGAGAATTAGCAAGACAATCTTTCGCAAGGCTTCCTATTATGGTATGCATTCTAAGGTGGCCTATATTTCGAATGCTTCTTTAAGCCCACGTGATTAAGGAAAAGTTACTATCTATGCAAAAGAACATATATGTATAAGCATTGTATGATGGTTAAAATAGGGAAAATGCAGTCTGTTAAACAGCACTCGCAATACTACGCTTTGTGGAAAAGAATGAGGAACCCTGGCAGGTGGGTCTCTGCAATGACGGTGCCTCTGGCTCTGCGCGGTCTCCCAGGCAGGCTTTAAGGACCAGTGAGGCGCTTTAAACATCTCACAGGACTTAAGATTTTGCTCCTTTTTCAATACACAAATAAACCTCTGAGAATTCTGAAAGTCTTCATCAATCCATGTTTTGAAAATTACTTAGGTTGGGGAATAAACATCACTTATAAAAATAATCTGTTAATCTTCACTTCAACATACATCATGCATATGCAGTCGGCCCTGCCTGTCCGTGGGTTCTGCATCTGTGGAGTCAACCAACCATGGACCAAAATATTTGAAAGAAATAACAATACAAAAATAAAAAGTAATACGAGTAAAAAAACAACACAATGTAACAACTGACATAGCACTTACATTGTATTAGGTATTATCAGCAATCTAGAGATGATTAAAGCACACGAGAGGCCGTGCGTAGGTTATGTGTGACACTACACCATTTATACAAGGGACTTGAGCATTCCTGGAGTTTGGTGTCCACAGGGGGCCGTGGCTGCAGGCCCCCAGGGATACTGAGGGACGACTCCATTCCGTACGCACCCAGCACTCCCAGAACTGGGCTGCGGAACGTCTGCTGGAGTCTCTTCAGCCCTGAAGCAAACACCTATTAAGAAGAGATCATTTTTTCCCACACCTCTGCTGCTGAGAATATTTCCTCCCAGGAAGCTTCTGTGACTAACACAAAAAAGCCAGTAACTGGTAGAAGTGATAAGAGAGTCGCGCATGGCGGCTCATCACCGTCACACGAATGTCACGGCAGCAGCAGTGATTGATAACCGCTTCTGCTAAGAGCAGCCCCAAACCCAGATCATTACAGCGAGGCCAGGACTCGCCGCCACGCCCTTTGCTTCCCCGCCTGGCCAGCACGGCCCTCCCGGCCGTTCCTCGGTGACCTGCCCGTTCTCCTCTCGCCCCTCGTTTTCATGTCCCACTTTCTCCTCCGTTGGTCCCTCCTCTGTCCCTCTCTCCATCCTGCCTTGACCAGTGAGTCGACTGAGTCCTTCCTCAGTCTCACAAAGATGGTCAGCCGAACACCCACATCCCTCTAAAAATCTGTATTTCTTCTAAATTTTCTGAGACCACGATTTATTTTCTCGGTAGAAAAAAAAATTTAAAAGCTCTCCACTGTTTCCTAGGAGATACATTGCCAAATATTTTCATAAGCCCATGGCGATGACTGTTTATTTTCTTTTTCAAAGCAGTGGAAATAGCTGCAGAGGAACCACCCCCATGACGTGAGTGGGATGACTTGAAAATGTGAACTGGGCAAATGACCTATTTTTGCTTATCACTACTATTAGCCATATTATATAGATGGTCTTATTTAAGACCTAAACACAAATGGAAAAACATAAAGCACTTTACGCATTTTTGGAGGGGACACTTTGAAGATTGTGAAATGAATTTAGTCATTACTTTCACTGACCTTGAGCACAACTTCCCTAGCAACAGCCCGCACACTCATCTTCTCCGGAGCCCTGAACTGTCTTTCGTGAGCGTCAGGAAGCGATGCCACAGGCCGTCACGGGCCCAGCTCCCCTCAGTGGTTTCCATAAGGTAACGTCTTTAACGCCAAGAAATCTCCCGTCCCCACTGGAGAGGTGCAGGTCGCGGAGTCCCGTAGTCTGCTGGCGTAGACTCCTCTGGTGTGAAGACCCCCCCCCTGAGAACTGACCGGGTGCACGAGCACGGTTTCCACACCCCGTGGTCTCATCCCTCACACCCGCCCGTCAGCAGCCCCGGCCCCTTATCCCTCAAAGTTCCCTTAGAAGCCCCAGCCCTACACCCTCCAGGGAGAAGCTCTGAGGTTCCCTCCCACCATGTTTGCTGTGTTGGCCTGTCACCGCCTGTCACCGCGCAGCACACGCGGACCTGGCGAGCCTGTAGCACCACTGTGATGGCCAAACGGGAATCCACACGCAGTGCTCAGCGCCATCCGGGCACATGATGAGCGCGCAACAGAAAATGGCAACTACAACATCCCCCCACAGGGAATCAAAGACATCCGACGGTCACTGGTGACAGGAGTGGCCGCAGTGGTCCCCTGCCACAGTCTCTTCCCCTGTGTCCATCTCATCAGGAGAGAGCGCACACTCCTGGGCGTGCTGGGAGGCGGTGTCCCCCACCGAAGCCCCAGGGAACCAGGAGTTCCTCCCCCTCCACCCCACCTCACCGGGCTAGGGCCGGACACAGCACTGGGCCAGTCGAAGGCTGCGGGCTTTGCACTCGGAACACCCGGGCCTGCTGGAGCGAGCCAGACACCTGCTGCGGCGGCCCCAGAGGAGAAGTGCTGCCTAATTGTCTGCTACGAAACCTCCTCAGTTCCTGCCTGTTTTTCACCCCTGATTTTTCATCCTGTGTCTTTCCAAGAAATTCCACGTCCGTTTCAGTTAGGGACAGATTCTGTCGCTTGCAACTAAGAACCTGACCACTAATAAGCTGCCATGCGGGCAACTGACCGCACTGTGGGGGCTGTTGCCCCCACTTGTGAAACTGGCCTCCTGGGGGTCGAATTTCTCAAATCCATGAGACAATCAAAGGATGGGCCTTGGATGTGTTTGTGCGCAACACACTCTCGGACTGAAGGTGTGCGAGAGCCGGGGAGAGGGAGGAGGATGTAATTCGTTGACCCGTCAATGAAAGGTTCTCAG
>NW_012151964.1:1130342-1132579 GCF_000956105.1 Propithecus coquereli | reverse complement strand
TTTGCTAACACAAAGCACGGCCCCGAGTGGTGGTGGCCTCAAGACCAGAAATCCAAGTTTTCTGATTCTGAGCCTCATGTTCTTACCAGAAACCACAACAGGGATATGAGAAAGGCACCAGATCACAAAAATACATCACGCTCAAGGTAGGTCAGGGGATGAAGGCTCCGAGAAGGAAGTGACATCCACATTCGGCCTTGAAAGAGGAACAGATATTAGTCAGAAACGGGGCAGTCATGCAGGAAGTGTGTGCTCTTCCCCTTGTCCTCAACTCAGTCAAGACACTGACACCCATGAATCTTCTTCCTAAAAACAGTGAGTATTTCCTGAGTACTTGCTACCTGCCAAATGCAACGCGAAGCCCTGAACAGGCATCGTCTGATTCACTACAACAGCAGCCCTAGGAGGGAAAGGAGTTACTCCCCTTTGTTCAGATGAGCGGACGGAGGATAGCGACACCAGTGACTTGCCCTGCGTCACTCAGCCAGCACGTTACGCCTCCAGGGTTCTCATCTCCGTCGTGGAGTTTCAGTTTACTCTTCACCACTCGCTTCCCACGCCGCTCTGCTGGCCCCACAATGCTTCTTGCTGGTGGCGACACCTTCCCTTGAGAGCGTGGCCCCGTGCTCGCTGCCCATGGCTCTGCGAGGGCTGCCAATCACGGGCACACCCCGTGCGTCCATCAGGTTGTTAGGGTCCCGGCGCTCGAAGATCATCTTAGACATCATCTTTCTGGCAGAGGCTTGTTCTACTCTTCCAGTCCCCACGCGGAGCCCTCACGCATCCTCCTCCCAGAGAGTCTCTCCGGGACACTGCAGGCAGCACCCGCCAGAGAGTCACGTGCTCCCTCGGTCTCTAAGACTCGGGGTCAAAGATCAGGCTCCCCAGGAAGCTGACGCTTGGAGATTGAAGTTTCCTGCCAAGGAGTTTATCCAGGTGCCCTAGGGATCAACAGCTAGGGGAGCAAGTCTCCAGGCAAGTGGCCAGCAGCTGCCAGAGCTCCCAGGGAGCCCTGAAGCCCAAACGGCCCTTCGGACTGAGGCTGAGAGGGCCAGGCCCGTATACCCCGACATGGACCGGCCACGGGACGCAGGCCGCCTGGGAGGGCCTGGCCTTGGGTGGCATGGGTCTTTGCAGCTGAGGCCATCCCTGGAGCGGGTGACAAAGTGCTTCACTGATAGGGTACACGATGGCACATCGCAGGAGGGACCACTTCTTCATCTGCACTTGTAGGGCTGAATGGACAGCAAGTAATTAGCAAATGATTGTTGAAATGTACAAAGTATTAATTTGCATAAGCGGTTCTAAATTTAGGAGTTATGCTAAGAAATTCCATTCGCACATCCGCAGTTTAACTCCAGGAACACATTTTCTGCAAGAACTTCCTACAGAGAGATTTAGGTGTCCAGGAACACCCGGTTTCTTTCTTCTTCCTCCCTCCCTCTGTTCCTCCCTTCCTGTGATGAACATTTTTTTGAAATATGTGTTCAGTAAATTGGGGTAGGTCGCATAAATGTGCCCCACAATAAGTGAGGATACATGGAAGTACTGGGGGAACGCCAGTCACACCCAGCTATGCTCTACCATATCCGCCAAATCTCTATAAACCGAGTCTATATAGTTACACTAATATGCATTCAAATGTAAAGAGAAGATTAGAGAAAATTAGACAAGGGCCGCTTACCTGCAGGAGGAGCGGCCGCTGGGGCAGGAGGGGAGGGAGGCAGGAAAGACCACAGAGGGACACAGAGTTCGCAGGCAGCCGTGGGCCAGGAACCTGAGACGCGGCCAGCGCGCTGCACACAGGGAGCGACGCCCCAGCACAACGGTACGCGGCGGCTCCCGGGGGCCGCTGGGCGTTCTGCTTTTGCTGTGGGGAAAACGCCACCCGGTGCGTGGTGCGACCGCCTCCTCTTCCACCAGGAGAGCAAGGCCAGAGAGAAGCTCTGCACCTTTGCGCCATACCCCAGATCCGCCGCTGTCCCCAGGCGGCTGGGTGTGGTCCCGGAAGCCAGCCATGTCTGCAACGTCCCTCGCTTCTCTCACCCCGTCGCCTGCGGCCACTCCCCGCCGACGGGCACGCAGGGGACAACGCCGCGTCCCCGCGTGTAGCCGGCGCTGAGCTGGCTGCGTCCCTTGCTTGCCCGAGTCTTCTCCCAGATCAGCGAAACATCCTTTGGGGACAGTCTGCCTGTGAGCAGGGCCGGCGCCTCCCGCGCGTCCCGGTGCGTCCTCGC
>NW_012151964.1:1116963-1119242 GCF_000956105.1 Propithecus coquereli | reverse complement strand
TATAGCTCCGTTTCACTTACGCTTTAAAAAACTAGATTCTGTTACATAATCCTACTCCTTACATTTTCATTTCTCTACATTTTAGGGCCCCCCAATTCTTTTGTAATGTTTAGGCTAATATGCAACAGAAAAACTGGCATTATGCAAACCAGGGAGTCTACTCACTCACTGTAATCAACGAATTATGTCTAATTTACCCCTTTTATTAACAAAGGTAACTTTTAATAAAAAGCCATATTCAATTGAAATTAAAATATACAGAAACTCAACATAATCATAGCTTTACTTACATTTATATGAATATGCATGCATTACTTCCCAGGTTTTTTCCCCTATTTGCACATTTTTAAACACTTCTGAATTATTAATGTCAGTGACCTACATAATAGCAGCACAATGCTTAACAGTATAAATAAGACAGCTGGAAATTCCATTATTGGCTCTATTTTTAAAGAGTTACAATGAAATTATGTACCATATACAAAGCCTGTCAAACTGAACATGGTCTTAGGCCATTACTACTATTTCATTCCAATTTGGATTTTAATATAATTAACTTACAGATCTGAAATAAAAGCACAGCTTAATGGTTTCAGATGCATTTTGGTATTTAGTGTGTTTTGAGGAATGCTTACAAATAATAAATTTTAACTCTAATGAAGAGAACCTGTGACTAAAGCTGCATACACAGACAATGGGGGAAGCAGCGCAATGTTACCTATTCCTGACAATTCCATGAACTAAAAGTCTTAACTACTTCCAGATTTCTTTAAAACAAGCAAAACTAAATAGCACACACAAGATTACTTTAATATAACCTTAGTGGTCTAACAAACCTTCCAAATGGAAGGAAATACAAAATAAAGTTGACACAACAAATTTAACTTATATTAATATGCCTCAGTATTACAAATTTATCCGGTCATTTTGCCAACTATATGCAGAATATCAAAATATACTGTGTAAGCTCTGACTCCAGATGGCTAAAGCCAAGGTCTCCAAAGGTCTCGTGCACCAGCAGCCGTGCAGAGCTGTGGAAACCTACAGCTTTACTGCTTTATTGACACTTTTCATCACGCTCTTAACACTGATGTTTTCAGGGGTTTCCTCCCTATAATGAACTTGAGCATGATCGATTTCCATAAAGAAATGTAATACCTAAACCAAATTAAGAATATTAAATCTTCTACACACAGGCTCAAATAGGAAGTATTTTGTTTGGTAAAATGAAAAGTTAATTTTTAAAAATTTCTGCAGTCTTTTTGAAATGCAAGGCACCAATAGGGAGCAGACATTCCAGCAAAGAGTGATTGTCTGGGGACAAAAATGGAATTGATCAGTCTTTTGTCATCTGTTAATCAGAATACTTCCTTCTTCATGTCTATGCAACATCTTCCAGATAATCTGCAAGGTCGCTGAGCTGGGATACAGTGAGGTCTTGTGTGAGGTCATCAAGCTTTGTTGTTCAAAAGAAAGAAAGAATTAGTGTCAGAATGCAAGTAGAGTCTTGAGTAATTTACATTGCTATAATTAAATGATTATTTTATACTATACAAACTGCTCCATATTTAAACTTCGTAAAATAGGTGGAAAAAACTGAAGTACTGGAAGCGATCTGCCCAAAATCATACGTCTAACAAATGAGTGCAGTCTTCTTTGGCACTGATTACACTCTCAAATATTTCAAGTGAAAATTAAAAATAAAACATCCTAGACATTATTCCAATTTAGTCAAGAAACTGAAATTAGTGGAAGATTTCATAAAACTTCCTTAATTGGGCACAGTCCCAATGTGTGATTCTGTTCATAGTAAGGATCACTCCAGGAATTGCCAACTCTCTAAAATGGTAATTTATCCACATTAAATTTTATTGAAATTCATTAAAATGTGTAACAGTCTCATTTGAAAATTATTATTCCCTGTATTTTATATGATAGTATATAATGTTAAGTTTATAACATCACACTTAAAAATATGGCATGACACCTCTTAATTCGTGCCAGCTGAAGCCAGAGCGAGTCACCCTTTGGAGGCCGACAAGAAACAAATGCGCAGACAGGACGGCCCATGGGGTCTTCGAGACACCCGGCCTCGGTTCCCGAGTGCAGAAATGAGTAATTGTTATTTTTGTTAAACTAGGAAGTGAGCCTCAATTAGCTGAAATATACACATTTATTTCTATAACTTAAGACAACAGAGAAAGGAAATAGATATTTAAGCATAATGAGGGCTGAGAACACATTATCTCTAAAGTAAGGAAAAACCGCAGGTCACGAGA
>NW_012151964.1:1115512-1116913 GCF_000956105.1 Propithecus coquereli | reverse complement strand
CGTGCACGATCATGCCGCGTCCGCGGCCCGCGCCTCCACACTGTCGGCGCCCACACGCCACCGCCGTCCCTGGCCCCGTCTAACTCTGAGACCCATCCCACCCGCGCCAGCACAAGGTGCCTTCAGAGCACAAGCTCCCCTCCTCCCTTCTGCGGCGAAGGATCAAAACCTGACCGCCCTCCCGCCGCACGTCCTTCCTTGCGGCGGTAAGAAGCAGGGGAAGGACAGCTTTTCGGTGACAGTGGGGCCCCCTCGGCGTCACGCTTGGTCGCCGCAGGAGAGCTCCGGCGAGCCCTTGCTGCACTTGCCGCACCCTGGTCTTTCTGCTACACGGGGAGTTCTCCGCGCTGGCCTTTGGGGAGACTCGTGTTTGTGAGTCGTCCCCTCCCTCAGCCTTACTACTGGGTGTCTGAGCCCAGTGCGTTTCAATAAAAACGGTTTTGCTTTTACCTCTTCGTCAGCAGCCTCTTTCCGGTGCACGTTATCGCGCGTCTCTGAGCAGCGTCGTCGGTCGGTCTGGGTCAGCTGGGGCTGCGGTGCTTAGACGGGGTCGCGCATGCGCGCTCGCGGTGCCCGAGGCTGGAGCCCGGTCGAGGCGCGGCAGCGGCGGTGCCGGCGAGGGCGGCTTCCTCCGGGACGGCGCCTTCTCGCGTGTCCCGCGCAGGAGGGTGAAGGGGCCCCCTGGCGCCTCTTTTGTAAGGGCACTGATCCCAGCATGGGGGCCCCACTCCCGTGACCTCGTCACCTCCCAACACCGTCACACGGGGGGAGGCTTCAGCATACGAATTCTGGAGGACGCAAACATTCAGACCTTAGCGGGTTTTTCAATTAACTAGTTCTTTGACTGTTTTCTCCAAGATGGGTTCTCTTCATCTCAACCTTTTGTGACATGCTATCCTCATTTTCCTTACATGTGAGGTATCCTTCTAGGACGACTCATACACAGACGCAGCTGCCCTACTTTCCTCTGCGCTTCTGTCTCCCCTAAAATGCCTCTTCCTAGAACGGGGAGATGGCAGTGAGGACGGTTGGGAGCACAGGGCGGCATGAGTGTACGCGGGCACAGAACGGATGGGGGAACCCTCCCCACCCAATTCCGAGCAGGCGGCTTTCCCTGGGGCTGAGTGTGCTTTTCTCGGAGCAAGCGCCTCCCGCTCGTGTCCTCGCACGCCCAGCAGGGCAGTCCGAGGACTGCCTTCGTGCCAGCACGCACAGCAGAGCCATGAGCAGAGGGCGCTGCCTTCAGAGCGCCTTGCTGGTGGGGAAATTCATCCGATGACCTTATACTGAACCGCAGCCCCCTCCCGCCACCACGGGTGCAGACTTGAACCCAGGGGCCTCCCCAGGTTTGGGGCAAGGACAGCTGCCCCCCAGAACTGTGTGGCACTGTGCCAGGGAGGC
>NW_012151964.1:1081964-1108267 GCF_000956105.1 Propithecus coquereli | reverse complement strand
TTTATCTGTTGTCCCCTTCGTATCTTCTCATTTTGTTATTCTTTCGATATAGAGAAATAGAAGTAAAATCCTTTCAGATAAATAAGCCCTCTCCCTCCCTCCTGTTCCCAACGCAGCCTTGGTGTAAAACTGTTACAAAGAAAAGTATTAGGAATCTTAAAGTTCTTATATATTCAATCCAAATCCAGTTTACACAAAAACTGAAAATGTCAGAAAAGCCTGCAGACTGTGAAATTGATTCCGATACCGTGGAACTATATTTTGTCCTTCCACCATTATTAAAGAATGCAATCAGTAACGTTTTCTGTTTTATTTGCAAAACAATCAAGTATTATAATAATACTAATGATAAACTGTAGTGAGAATGAACCGAGGAAAAATTGTAGTTAGAAAAAGATCTTTCTTAATCTAGATAATGCAGTTATCTGAGGTTTTTAAATTTAGTTTTGATTTAAGGCAAAGAAAGTCCATAGTAACAACCAAAACCTTCCAAAGAACAGCTTAATTTAACAGAAGGTGTTTAACAAGAAAGGAAAGTGTATGAAGAAAGGCTAACTAGAAATAAATGGCTATTTAATGCTTCATGCTTCATTAGCTTTATAATCAGAACTCAAAGCAGCTACTTTAGTTCAAAACTATAAAAATAGATTTTTCATGTCACAAAACAAAAATATCTAAAAGATACATTTTGATCCCTGGAAAGGAAATTAAGGATCTCCGTGATAGCAAACTTAATACAAATCAACAGTGAAGAATATTTCACAGGATTTTGGAAAGCTTTTTACTGTGTAAATGTCCACGTGTGTGCTGCACTGGGCTGCCGTGCACTGACAGAGCCCGGCGTGCACACTCAGGGAGCACTTCCCTGGACGCCAACTTCTGCCACTGCTCGTGCTGGCTCCTGTGCAGAGACTACCCTCCCCTGGGCCTCTGCTGCCAGTGATCCTGTCACTTCTGCTCCAAAGTCATGTCCCACCCACCCTGCTCCTCACAACACTGTGTCGTCTTCCCATGGTGCCCTCCAGGGGACCCTGGAATCAGAGCTGCACTGACATGTCCCACGATCTCCCACTACCCCTCTGTTCACGTGGCACTCCCCAGCCAGCGCAGAACCAAATCAGAGTCAATCTTTCAAAATCCAGGTCAAATATTAGCTCCTGCTCCTGAGTTTTCACAGCCCACGAATGGCAAATATTTTAATGGCACTTGTCACTTTCTTTGATTTTCATCTGTGTGTGTGACTTTTCTCTCCCTGATGATATATAAACTTGAGGGGAGCAATCTGTATCTGATTTGTGGCTATGACAGAAATAGTCTTATCAGCTAACATTTACTGAACGTCTACTCTGCTAAGCACCGAGCTGTATGCCTGTCACACTTATCTCTAATTTTGACAACCTCCACGACTCTTGCAAAACAGATATGAGAAAGCTAAGGCCCAATAAGTTAAATAACTTGGCCAAATTTGCAAGTGCTAAGTTGCAGCCCCAGGACTTAAACCCAGATATGATGAACTTACAAAACTTGGCCAATTCACTGTGCTCTCTCCTCTCACAGTCCACATCCCCAGCACCGTGTTTTCTAAATAGTAAGTGATTAATACATACTGGTTTTGGTCACCTTGGCTAAAAGGTGACCAAACTCTTTGCTGTAAGAATACAGCAAAGAATACAAATACTTTTGTATCCTCCAGGTGCCAAGTATCCATTCTCTGCACAGCGGTCATTAAAAAATGTTAGCTTATGAAATACGACAACCATCGAAGTCCACTGTATGTAAAAGGCTGCTAATAAATGGCATGATTCCATAAAGTTAAGCTTTTAAGTGAAAATTCCTAGAGAGCGTATGTTGTGCCAAATGCAGTGAAAGCAGAACCCAAGGAGGAAGAGCCCTAAGAAAGCCCCGTCTCCCAGCCAGGAGCACACCTGGAAGGAGTCCAAGGCCCCTCCCAGCAGATCGACGCTTACACCTCCACCTCGACCCACGCAATTCCACAAATCACAGCTCAACAAGTCACTTATTCAAGTCCTCTACCTCACATTCCTACCCCTACTTTGAAATGTGTGATAATACCAAGAAGCTGAGCTAACAGATGAACTCAGCAGTAACTCTATCAAGAAAACTGACTTTAAATAATCCTTCTTAGTTTGTTTGGCATTAGCTTTAAAGCAACAATTTTAGGCCTCTTAAGGATGAAATAGGTGAATTTGTAAGAGAAAGACAAATTACTTTAAGTCCGCAATGTGTCACCGATTGGAGAAGGTACTTTACATATTATCGCTTAACCTTCCAAACATCCTACTGGAAGTATTAATACTTCCATTTTCAAGTAAAGAAACTGAGGATGGAAGGGTAAAGCTTGCTTATGAAAACACAATACATAAAAGAGTAAGAAAGCACACCAGATTTTGCTGACTTAGACCGTGTTGTTTCACTGTAAAATGCTACCTCTCTCCAAGGCCTTCCTCCCTGTGTGATGACCACAGCACTTGGAAACTCCCACCTCGTTCTGGAAAGCAACAGCCACCTCCCGGCTACAGCAACCCGCAGTATGCAAGGCAGACTCGCCTGCGCTGCACGCAACAGCGCCGCGTGGACACCGATACAGGACTCTGAGGTGCTACAGCTTGTCATTTCAGTACATTCTGTCCCCTGCCTGCATAGAAAAATCAAATTTGGATCTCAAGTATGGGCCCCTAATTTTACACTCCAAGAGCCTCTGCTGCCTTGTCTCCGTGGGTTTCGGGCCCAGCCTGGCTCACCTGCTCAGATGCTGCCCCTGGCCCTGAGGCGACCACAGATCCTGCGCTCTCGTCCCAGCTTCGTCCATGTCCACAGCCTTCCATCCTGACTCTGACCCACGCCAGTGGTCGGCTCTGACTGGCCCTGATCCATCGTGGCCCCCATAACTCGCAGCCATCCCAGCGCCCCAAGAACAGCCCTCGGACATTTCAGAAGCACTCAGGTACCAAACGGAGGAACGGCTAGAAACAATCTTACATATTAATACTTATTAAAGACATTCTTCATAAACTTGGATCAGGTAACTGTCATGGCATTTCATAACTTTCAACTACTTTTCTACAAATTAGTATAAATTTTTGAAGCTTTATAATAAATCGACAAGTAGAAAAAGAGAGCATTGTATGGGAAATGCAGAACATCATACTTTATCACTGGTGTTGATGTCGTCTATTTCCACAGAAAGGTCTTCTTCAATCTCTTCACCGATACTTATTTCACTTTTTTCTGAGCGATGGCTAGTACTAATTTCAGGAAGGAAAAAAAGAAAAATAAGGACTCTAAAAATAAACAATCCAGATTTTTAAAATTTTTCTGCTACATCATTTTCTCTTTCAAAAAAACTGTATAATCAATTACTCTGTTAAAAAAATAAATATACATTTTCTCTTTCAAAAAAACTGTATAATCAATTACTCTGTTAAAAAAATAAATATAAATTTCCAACTGAAAAACACCTGTCAATTAAATAAAATTGTCAGGCATCTAATTTAAAAATTTCTAATCATATTCAAAATATTACTTCTGCATTATTAGCCAAATCATAGATTATATCACCTTCATATATATATAAGAAAGTTACCTGAAACAAAGTATTAAGAAATGTCATCTAAGTTGAAAAATAATTTAAGAGGGCAACGTTTTTAAGCTGAATGTAGATAATTCCCACCACAAAGTGACGATGAAGGGAGAAGAGCACTTATAACCCGGCGACTGAACTGCTCCTAAGTGACTCCAGGTCAGTCTGCCAGTGTGATTTCTGTTATTCTTACCAAGTTTCTTGAACGTAACATAGAGTCCATATTCTAATGTAAAAACCAAAAGCATGTTCCAAAGTCAAATATATAATTTTGGGTTAGCTACCTTCAAGCAAAATGAATAAGGGAATCAAATATACTAAAATCAGCACCAATGTAATTTTGTCTTATCAGTGTTCAGAAACTGTATACATACATACATACATATTTTCCCAACTATTTCTTACCTATTAAAATCATCAACATAGTCATCTTCTTCTCCAGTCCCTGATAAGTTTAAGAAAAGATACATGTTATATTTACACATACACACGTCGTGATGTACCTACAATTAAATATACATGTTTCCTTAAAAAGAAAAACTACATATGAATGATGAATTACAATACATCATTAAAGAAGAAGTCCCAAAGACCAGAAATATTTTTAATATCTAATACAAAGGCAAACAAAAAAATGAACTACCTACGAAATAGTAAACCGTTATAAGCAATTATACCACACCCTAAAATGTGGTTAAGGCCTCGTCTTCGCTCCAGGTACTCGCCAGCGTGAATCACAGAGCACGCTCCCCATTAATGACGCCCTCTGACCTAATGGCTACAGCAACAGCAAGTCATCACCAACGCCCTCTAGTTACCTTTTTTTGAACTACTGAGACTTTTCAACTCAGTAATTATTACAAAATTAGAAATGATCATGAGGTGTGACAAGGAAACAGAGCACGGCAAGTAAGAACACCCACAGTCAGACAGTACTGGGCTCACACCTCAGGCCCCCGCCCCGCCCCAGCAGCTCTCCAGCCTCCGCGGAGTTAGGTGCCCTTCCCTGGCTGTGTCCTCAGCCACGCCCATCACAAGGCTACCAGGAGGATCCGTGCATGCGATGCGCTTAACCGCAAGCCCCTAACAAAGGGAACCTCTGAGGGAGCGATGCTGACCGACGAGGCAGCCTTGCCAGTTTCTCGCACTGCCCGAGGGGGCAGACAGAGTGGGCACCTTTCAGACTTATTCAAGGCTATAAAGGACAAATGTACGAATCAGCTGCCGTTCCCTCCCATGTTTTCTGAGGGCGAGCTGAGGAAACAGGGTTGTCAACCACAAGGCAAAGACATGGAGGCACACGACAGCGACTTAAACTGTGAATGAAGAGCACACGGGAGACACGTGGAATTCAGTATGGCCACAGGCAGAAGATGCAGATCACAAAGAGAAATTCTGGCTCAACAGCAAGCGGTTCAAAGATGCTACGGGCACTGTCCTTGCTCCTCTACAGCATAAGGCTGGACTGTCTCTAAACCGGTTATAGTTGAGGGATTCAAGTTTTGGACAGGCAGTTTGACAAGACAATTCTCCTAAATTAAATCCTACGATTAACTTATTCATTTATCAAATATGTGAGTGACTCCTCAGTCCCCTGGGTTATGGCAATGGCTAACACGTATCTCTGATCTCAAGGAGCTATCACTCTAATGGGAAGAAAGAGGCAACACACGGTGGAACAAACTGCAAACTGCGAGGGCAAGTGGAAGCACTCTCTGAGGCAGCCACTGAGCCGAAAACGAAGGAAGGCACCAGAGGTACAAATTATTCGGCACAGTATGTTCCAAGAAGAGGAAACACATGAAAGGCCCTGAGCTGGGGCAGGGTGCGGTGGTCTGGAAAGCCACGAGTGAGGAGCTAGTATAACCAGAGAGCAATGACTCTGGGGCAGAGTTGGGGGATACGACAGGAGTGGAGACCAGAGGGGTTGGCAGAAGCCAGCTCCACCAGGGCCTGGTGGGTCATAGGCCGGATTTTAGCCTAAATGCAAAGGGAAGCTTGTCTGGGGGTAGGGGAGACAGGAGTGAAAGAGAACGGGGAGGCACGATCTGATTTCTGTTTTCCCCCAGATACTCTGACCACTGCAAAAGGAATGTGTTTAAGGGAGGCAAGAATGAAAGTAAGGAAAATACAAGGTGTCACAGAAGCCCAGGCCAGAGGTGACTGGGGCAGGTGTCCTACAGACAGGACGGATAGATGGTATGGGCAGGGAAGAAGTGAGTATCAGAAAACAAAGAAAAGAAGAATCAATATTACTGCTACCCCCGAAGCAGGGCCAGCAATTATCAGCAATCCCTGATTATAAGGAGCTGAGGGTCGGGGGACAAGTTTGTTTCCAGGTTGCTATCCTCTCTAGAATAAAGAGCCTGTCTCCACTGGCAGCCTCAAAGATGAGGGGATGCAGGTGCGTGCGAGAAAGGAGGCACTGCCAGGCAGGGCAGAGGAAGAGCGGGAGGGTGGGACTCTCCTGATTATGCACACCCACAGAGGTGGTTGGTTTGCAAGTGCCAAGAAAAACTAGCAAGGGCAGCTACTAAAACCTGAAAGCTCCAAAGACGAAGAGTGGAATGCACCAGCACAGAGAGCAGAGGTGGACACTGAGCTGAGGTGCGGGGACAGCTGAGGCTGCAGTCTGGATTAGAGGATGCCACCTGGCTCCCCCCCCCAGCATGTGCAGCCAACCCAAACACAAGACAGTTACTGAATAATGCACGACAACACATTACATTCTGACTTCCTGCTTATGCGTCACACAGCATTATTGTAACTTAACAAGTCAGTGTCAACATGAGTGGCTTCACAGAATATATACAGGCTAAGCATCCCAAATATGAAAATCTGAAATCCAAAATTCTCTAAAATCTGAAAATTTACGAATGCTGACATGATGCGCAAAGGAAATGCTCACTGGAGT
This sequence comes from Propithecus coquereli, assembly GCF_000956105.1. Lineage (NCBI taxonomy): Eukaryota > Metazoa > Chordata > Mammalia > Primates > Indriidae > Propithecus > Propithecus coquereli. The sequence continues at coordinate 1,101,752 of NW_012151964.1, read as the reverse complement.
ATCTGGGATTTCCAGATGTGAGATGCTCCACTGGCAAGTATGATGCAAATGTTCCAAAACCTGGACTCCAAAACACTTCTGGTCCCAAACATTTTGGAAAAGGGCTAAACAACCTGTACCACATTACTTGAAACTAGGGGTCGACGAACTTTGGCCCAGAGGCCAAGGATTCCTGTTTTCTTTGTTTTCTGATATTCTTTCCTCCCCACCCAAGACCACCCATCTGTCCTACTGGCAGGATCCTTCACCCAAGCCACTGTCATCTCTGGCCTGGACTCCGTGACAGCCTGTTTTCCTTCCTTCATTCTTCACTCTGGCCAACAACCTGCTTTTGTTAGGCCTATGAGCCAACAATGGCCTTTACATTTTTAAAGGATTATTAAAAAAAACAAATATGTGACAGAGACCACCTGTCCCACAAACCCTAAAAGATTACAATCTGGCCCTATACAGAAAAAGTTTAGCAACTCTGGCTTTAAACCTGCAAAGTGCCCGTCTATAAACGTTCCATTTGGGCAACTGTGATTAATGTTTGCCTGCCTGCCAAACTAAAACCGGCTGTGCTCTAAAGTTTTACTTGCAAATTATTTCTTGGGAATGCAGAATTTATTTTCCCATAAAAATGATATGTAAATAATGTCTACATAACGTGTAGGCAGTAAAACACAGAGGTTAGGCTCTTTGGTGCTATATGAGGATTCCAAAAGCAGCAAGTTATTTAATGTAGGTCCTTCATCTGTAATAATGGAGATAATAAGAAAACCTACCTCAAAGGCTAAGAACGAAATAATTCCTTGGTACAGTGCCAGGCACATGTCACTAACATCATAACCCTAGGCTAGTCCACTAATATTTATACATTACTTAAAACACCTATAATACTGCATGTATATTTATAATGGGGAAAAACCCCAAACAGAAAACAACACTGTTGTGATACCATTAAACAAAACTAAATAAAACTGTTTACTGAATCCTAATGCCTGGCTCAGCTAGTAAACTGGTACGTCTTACCTGTACAAGTACCCAAATTCCAAGCCAAGGTATGTCAAGGTCCCCACAGAAAGCGAAGTGAAGCCGTACGCCACCTTTCTACCCTACAGGGCGGCCCCAGGGCAGCCACCTTTCCCCCAGGATGAGACTCCCAGCAGCTCCTCCTCAGGAACAGAACAGGAAGCCTCCGCTTTGATGAGAAAGCAGAGTAGTCAGAGAGGGAAGCCAAAAGGTTTGGCAATAGAGTGAAACACAGAAGTGAAACACAAACACCAGAACAGGAAGGGGACAGGGCAGCTGTCCAGCTGCAGAGGTCAGGAATAGAGTTTCCAGGTGGTGGTGATCCAGGCAGGTGGGTGGAAAAGAACATGTCTCACTGCAGACATACCGCACCTAACAGGGCAAGAACAGAGCAAGGCAGGGCAGCAGGCCCACCTAGCTGGCCAGCCAGCAACGCAGAGGCCCAAGGAGCAGAGGGCAGTTACCAGAACTCTAGGGCACTGTGTGGAACAAGATTCTGGGCAGCTCAGGGAACAGCTATTCTTCTGCAAATGGCTGCAAATGGGGGAACAAAGTGACATAAAAAGGAAAGTAACATTTATTGGGCACCTAGCATGCCAGGCACTGGACTTTTACTTATGTATGGATACATACTTAAATCCATTTGCTCTTCAAAACAAGGTAGATGTTATTAGTTCCACTTAACAGATGAGGAAATAGAAGCTCAACTTATTTACCTACCCTACCCACCAATCAGTGCCACATCTGGGATTTTCACTTACATCTATCCAGCTCCAAACCCAAGTTCTTTGCACTGTCAGAAATGTTTCTCCAGAAGTGGGAAGGACATTCTCTGAGCTGTCCCCTCAGACATGCCTGAGGTTGCAAAGCGCATACAGGTGACACGTCCTTCTTCCGCCCCAACCTGCCTATGAAGCTATGTTTTGATGCACACGGGACAGGACGTGGCCCAGGGGAACCCAGGCTGCTCCACTTACTCAGGTCAGCAACTAAGCTCGCCTAAGGTATGCCTACTGTATCTGCTACAGTCCTGCACGGAAGAGAACACTGGATGAGAACCATGTTCTTGATATGGCCACGGGCTCGGTAATGCTCACAAGGAGACTCTGACTTCCGTAGGAACGAATTTACTTATGTGGCAAGTTTACCAACTTCTGCTGTGTAATAGAACTGAACACAACTCACAATTTCTCTTGACAAGTTGTTTCCCCGGTAGACTGAATTCCCTCAGGCCTGGACCCATACTCCCAGCACCTAGCGGGTGCCTCTGCACAACTTTCAGTCCGACCGAAATCTCTCCCCTTCTCCCTGCGCACGTCCTCGCCATTCAGTCTTGGCGCAGAAGCCAGCTCCTGTAAGAGACCTGCTCCGAATGCCTGGCCCAGGTCAGAGTAACCCACTACCCGTCTCCATACCCACATACACGGACCCTCTGAACACTCAAGATACCTGTAGGTGCCTGTTTACATCTATCTTTCCTACTAGAATTGAAACTCCAGGAGGACAGAGGTCTGCCTTGGCTGTTGCTATAGCCATCTCTGGCACAGGGTGTAATCCTGGACACACGAAACTATCCAAACACCTGCTGAATGAACAGCTCAGTGTAGGTTGACTGAGTCACTCCATTTAAAATCTTACACTAAAAATAATCACTTTAAAGCAATCAACACTAAAATTAGAAATCTAGTTACCTAATCCAAGTGATCCAATTTTATCATTGACCAATTTCAGATCTTTCAAAACTGTGTTTGCTCTTTTACCTGTGAACAGGAAAAAATATTAGCATTAAAGTGACTTTTAGAATACGATACTCTCTAAACCACATCAATTTTTTCCCCCATGTAGGGCTTCTTTATGACAGGAGCATAACAACCTCAAACTAAGAAAAAAATAAAAACTGCGATTAATGGATGCTTATTCATTACATTTCTTTTTTAACCATGAACAATACTACTCCTTATTGGAACACAGCCACTGAAGACACTTTTTGGTCCAGCGATAAGACATTGTCTTCCATAAGTAGCACCATTAAGTATGAATTCGTGGACTATAGTTCATTATTTTCACCAATTTTATTTTTCCTTTGAACTTCTAAATTTTGCTTCAACTCAACTGCTATTTTTCATTAACCAAAGTGATCTCCTCACTGGTTTCTTTAGTCCTTAGCTCTCTCAACGTCCTCTAAATGAACATTCCCCACGCAGTGTCAGAGTGGCATGACCACGTCCAGATTCCTTTCCTGACGGTGGCACTGACCACGGGAGAGGAGGAGGAGAGAAGCGGTGTGGGTCGCAGTAATGGCTGGTTAACCAGATGTCTAAGAGAAGCAACAAACCATCTCTTTCATGTGTTCCAGGAGGTCCCACAGTTGTATTACATAAGACAAAAAGGTTAGGAAGCACTGCAAAATTAGGCAAAACTCATAACACAAATGAGTGAGTCTACTTTAGGAAACTTTCTCAAAAGAGGTATACTTACACTCTGAACACTCTGCCAACTGAATCTTAGATTCACTATGACATAGCATACAAAGTTTATCTGTATATGTATGTGGTTAGGGCTATGATTTTATGTTCCTTGGTGCTGCTGTTGTGTGTGCGGAGGGCTGGGAAGGTAACTGGTACAGTAGCTGGGCCATTCTGCCTCTAGCTAGCAATCTTCACCTCTGCTACATGTAAAAAGATATGTCAGATTCAAATCCCTATAGGTAGAATGTTTTATTTAACATTTCAGTGATAATTACTGTGATATCACAGAATTTTAAAAAATTAATCGAACTTAAATCCAACTCAAGGCATCCTAATTGTCCAAGAAGAGATGATTTAAAAATTATATCTATAGAAAATGTAATTACATCTGTAGATATAAAAATTGTATCTACAGATAATATAAATCAGCTAAAAAGTCAACTTCCTACAAGTATTTTATGGCACAGTAAGAGGCAGAATACAAAACAATATAAAGGATACTACCACATTAAAGAGAAATTTAAAAAATAATAAAATATTAACAGGAAGTATCTCTGAATGATAAAATTTGGAGCTATTTTTATGATTTTCCTAAAAAAATAATCCATTATTATATACTACTTAATCAAAGAAACAATATCCTGAGCATTCACACCATGTCCCCGGGCACTTACTCTTGGAGTCTTTCAGTGAGGGGGCTCCCGCCAGGGAGCTCAGTCCACTCTTCGAGGGGGGCGCATCTGAGAGTGAGGCCAGGCTTCCCACTTGCTTCCGAGGTTCACTTCTCCTGGCATGAAGCAAGTGACAGTTAAATGGTAATCTTGTATCCTGCCACTAAAGCAAAAGCAACTTAAAGATATTTTATATACATACAGTGGCTAGAAATAAAGAATATACAGTATTACAAATTCAAAATCAAAGTATATCTACAAGGCAGTGCAGAATACAGATCAATCACAAACCCTTGTAGCAAGCTTGTCAGTAAGAAATCAGTTCACCTCTCTTTAGAATTCTGCTTGATATCTTACAAACTAAACTGACCTGCAACATCTTCACTGTCTGGGAATTTTTTGGAAGCTCTTTTATCACCAAGAAATGCAGCTGAGTGACAGTACAGGAGCCTACTAGCAAACAAGTACTATCACTCAGATGCATGTATGCGTCAGAGAAGGCACAGACAGCCACGCTGATGGTCTCCTCTTGAAATCACGACCGCTCATCTCAAGGGGACCTTAATACTGCCCAGCAACCCTACCCATTCCCACAGCCCCTTCCTCTCCTTGCTTTCTTACAGAACCCACGTTTCTCCACTCTCCCCAAATCTCCAACCCTCCTCCCTCCATCCTCACTCAACTACAGACTCAGGTGAGAACCTGCAAAGGTGCCACCCAAGTGCCTGGAGGGGGCCACACACTCTCCCCTCTGCCAGCAGAGGCAACCCGGCACGGACTCCATCCCTGGGCAGCCCTCCAGGAATCCTCCTCTCGTTCCCTCACATCTGTGATTCTTCTGTCTTCAACACTGGATCATTCCCATCAGCACACACATGTGCCGTTACTTCTCCCCCTTAAACAAGCGCCTCAGCCCCTCCAGCCACCACCCTGTGACAACAACACAAAATCAGATTTATGACCTCAGCAATTATAGAACCATTAGTAGTAGCTCATTATATAAAATATTAATAAAAGCACCTAGAAATTATATTTTTAAATCTCTAGTCTGATAATCCAAACAGTTTACTCACCAACCGTAAGTTTTTTCTGGTTTGGGAATGGGATCATCAAAGAAAGAATCTCCATCCGTATCATCTTCAGCCGGGCAAAGGTCAGCTTTGTCTTTGACATCTGAAGTTTTGTTGCTTAGGAAAGATCCAATTTTTGTTTCATGGGCCAGTAAGTGAAGATTACTTTTGCTCTTTGGTTCTAATGAAGAAACACTAGTATCACTTTGACTGACCTCACAGTTGGCCTTCTAGAAAAAGAGAGAGAGAGAGAGGAAAACAGAGAGAGAAAGAGAGAAAAGGTCTCTTCAATGAGATAAAACTTTAAGACATTTTAAATAAGTCATGTGAACATAGGTAAACCTGTGTGTGTGTGTGTGTGTGTGTGTGTGTGTGTGTGTGTGTGTCTCCTCCCCACAGCATGAACTGCGGAATAATCCCATGATGTATCCCTTTAGCCCCAGGCTTCCTAACATGGCTAACTTTCAAAGGGGAAAAATGTTAAAGAATATGCTTACACCATTCCTTTCCTCTCACCCTAAGTGGAAATATCTTATCTATACCTACCTCATTTATAAACAACTTTCCCACTTAAAAACAATTTTCCTGTTTCCCCTCACATATGTGTCACTGCTTCATAAGTTAATACATTTTCAACTTGCAAATAGGAGAGGGTATTACTATTAAAAGAGAAAAGGAAGATGATTTCACATAAACGAACAAAGCATTAAAGTATTCATCAGCAAAAACGGCAGTTTTCCATCCAGCGCCAAACATGACAGACATCAAGGAGAAAGGTGCTGAATTCGACCACTCGCCCTCATCTTAAATTCAGGCTTTCAGAGCGGCTCCTACACCCACTGAAAAGTCCACAGATGGGTACGTAGACTTCTGCGTATCTTAAACCAATGTTAAAAAAATTCTGAAGCATTCTTAACCACACCCTATGGACACATAGTGATATTGGCACAGAATTATTTTCTTGTTATTTTCTTGTTTTCAGTTAGTCCTAACATTCATAGCCTAAATTTATTCTATCCTTGGTCAGATTTCTTTTTGCCCATAGACATGTCTATGTCAATAATAACAATGAAAACAAAAAATAATGCTAGTAAGAATAAAAGCAGCTAACATTTATGGAGAGTATTCAAGTGCTTCAAATGTCATTTCATTTAATCTTCAAAATAATCCCATGGTATGGGGATACGTTCTCTTGCCTCTGTAGTTATGAAAAAGGAAACACAGAGACATTTATGTCACCTACCAAGGTCACCAGGTAGTTTAGTGATAGGGTGACTATCAGAGTCAAAGCCTGATTCCAGAGGTTAACTCTTAACACTTATGCTATTAGGTTGAATTATACGAAATTGTGGTTTTAAAATGGCAATTTCCCAAAATTCGGCCTTACATACCAAGGACGGCGGTACCGTGCAAGGTACCTGTGGAGTGCGAGAAAAGGCGCTCACCTGAAACACAGAATCTGGACTGTAGTCCACACCCAGCTGTCAACTGCATAATCTTAAGTAAACTAATTTTCCTAGGCATGAGTTTCCTCAAAAATTGAACTAGATTAGTATTTTCCAAATCAGATTATAACTAGGAGTAAGAAAGAAAGGACGGTAGCTGGGAAAGAGTCACACAGTAGTAAGCACCGAAGCAGGGCAGTGAACACGTGGGTCAGACATTACTGAGCAAGCTGCTCTGCGGGCTGCTCCCCTCCAGCACGTGCGCGGACAGAATGCACTGTGCCCGTCTTACGACGTGCCTTTACATTTCACACCAAGCGGAGGCCTTAACTAGTTGACAGCTGGTAAGATACATGCTATATAAATTTTAGGGCCCTGAATAGAGCCATACATTCCATGTTATTAATACAGATAAATTAATGATTATATAAAGAGATACCTAGAAAAATAGATATCATCCTTTTAGACATCATAGGATATTTTCAAAGAAGCAGAAACTTTTTTAAATGTCCTAACAACTTTTTTGAAGTTTTCCCAGTATTATCAAATACAGTAAGCATCACGTACTTTTATTTTTCTTAATTATGTTCAATCTAGTTGCTATTTAGGATTTATAAATGTTTTCATAATTGATATCTTTTTAAAGGCATATGCATTTGGAAATAAATACCCTGAAGTCTTGTGTTATTTAAACAGATTTACAGACAGATTTTCTCCTTGAAAACACTACTGAGAAAGTTCTGAAAGATAACTGGCATGAAACAAACTGAAAAGGGAATGTAGAGCAACATTACAATAATTTTTCTAATAAAGTCGTTCTTCCCCATGAATTCACATTACCAACATAATTTAAGTCTACCTAATGAGCTAATATCTAAGCTTAGTAACTAACATGTATCCATGATTATTTTTTGACTAGTTTTGGCAATATTCCTGCATGATGGAAGGACCAGTTCTAGAAAGACAAGTTTGATGGAAAAGGACATTATCATGTTATACAACACATATTCTTAAACATAACAGAATTACTTTAAAAACAATCTGCTTTCAAATCATTCTCAAAATCAATTTCTTTCTTCTCTCTCTCTGTTTCTTTTTTAATTAAACAGAGTCTTGCTCCGCTGCCCTGGCTAGAGTGCAGTGGCGTGACCATAGCTCCCAGCAACCTCAAACTCCTGGGCTTAAGCGATCCTCCTGTCTCAGCCTCCTGAGTAGCTGGGAATACAGCCGTGTGCCACACACCAGCTAATTTTTTTCTATTTGTAATAGAGACAGGGTCTCGCTCTCCCTCAGGCTGGTCTCGAACTCCTGACCCTCAAGGGATTCTCCCGCCTCAGCCTCTCAGAGTGCCAGGATTACAGGTGTGAGCCACCGCCCCCACCTCAAAATCAATGTCTAAACCACATGAGAACATGTCATTACTTTGTAACTATGTGGCTCATTGTTTTACCAAAAGACCATTACCCAACTGGGTTATTAATAAATTTACGAAACTTAATTCCAAATAACTTTTACTATTAAAAAAAATCCACATTAACAGGAGAAAGATCTGTCATTAAAACACTCTGCAGAGATTAAAACAAAAGTACTATAAAACTTAAGAGCAATTTCAATGGAGGAAGTCCAGATGTACATGCATATACAGATGCTCTCCAAAAACAGGGTTACGTCCTGATAAACCCATCATAAATTGAAAATATCTTAAGTTAAAAGTGAGCATTCTGTAGACAAGACGGGATGCAAAGACACAATATCCAAAAGTGCTGCAACACAGCACACTGCAGAGCATCAGCTGCTCACCCCTCATGATCACGTGGCTGACGGGGAGCTGCGGCTTGGTGCAGCGGCCCAGCATCAGGAGGGTTTCACACCACGCGCCACAGGCCTGGGACAAGATCAAAATCTAAAATTCAAAGTGTGGTTACTACTGATTTTGTATCAATTTTGCCCCGTTGTAAAGCTGAAAACAACATTAAGTCGACCATCTTAAGTTGGGGACCATCTGTATAGATAGGCATACCCTGGAATCTCTATTTAAAAAACCTTCATCATGGCTGAAGACATACCTTCATGTTACATACATAAACTTCAATTACTTGGGTTTTCCATCACCTAGATTTGGCTAACTTGAAGTTAAGATTCAGAATAAAGCTAAAGAGCTATGGTTAATTATTATTTAAAGTCAAGAAGAACAACTTAAAAAAAAAAAAATCTCACAGCAATGTCTTAGAATTCATTTCCTGAACAACCTTGGAAGTTGTTATGGGTTGAATTGTGTCCTATGAGAGAGACACATTAAGTCCTAACTCCCAGTATTTTAGAGTGTGACCTTTCTTGGAAACAGTGTCACTGCAAATGTATTTAGTCAAGACAAGGCCATACGGTTAGTAGGGTGGGCCTTGGCTCTGCCCCAACATGACTGGCGTCCTGGTAACAAGGAGAAGAGACACAGGGACCACACAGGGAACACCATGCAAAGATGGAGGCAGAGACTGGAGTGATCCGTCTACAAACCAAAGGACACTAGGACTGCCAGCAACCACCAGAAGCCAGGTGAGAAACTGCTGACACCTGATTTCCACCTTCTAAGCCTCTAGAGCTGTGAGACAATCCATTTCTGTTGTTTTAAGCCACTTGATGTGTGGTATTTCATTACAGCAGCCTAGTAATAGAGTTATTTATAATAACGAACTAAAACTTAAGTTCTATCTTTTCATGAAGGTGAGGGGCCCACTGCATAGCACTACATTCATTAAATTCCCTGGGATGGAGCTCAAGCCTAATAATAAGCTTTATGGTAAATTATAGTAAAGTTGTAAGAAAGTTTTAGGATATATTTAATTTTCCAATAGTACACTTACACAATCAAGAGTTCAATCAGTTCAGATAAATGGAAAATTAGAATTAGAGAGACATTTCACAGTGAAAAACACTACTAATTTTTCCATAGTCAAAAACTGAATTATCAGGAGAATGTCTTAAGAGCCTGGAAAAAAGAATTTTGTTTTTCCAAACTGAAGGCTTAATCTATACTGTTCACAGGAGGAGAAACGAAGTCAAAGAAATACTCCAGTACTTGCAAAAGTCTTCAAAAAACTCATGCAAGACAACTGTCCCTCACAATCCAGGACCTTCACCAACAAAACCCAGGGACGCCCAAGGCCTTGAGATAAAATGGCGCAGTATCCGCATATAATCTGCACGTCCTCCTGTGTGCTTCAAATCACTTCTAGGTCACTCATAATACCCGATACAATTAAATGCTATGTAAATAGCTGTTACACGGTATTGGTTTCCAATCTGTACCATTTTTTATATTTTCTATTTCTGATCTACCTGCAGCTGGCTGCATCTGTGGACGTGGAGGCTGCAGAGGAGGGGGCCGACTGGCTCTGACTCTCCCCCACCCACGCCTTCTCCCTTCCACCCCTCCCCCACCCTGCGGGCCGATTATGACTCACTAATGAAGTATTCAGAGAGTAATTTTACTAACACTTGTAACAGACACATACACTTAAAGTTTTGTTTGCTAACCTAGAAACATAAATACTGTAGAATTCTAGAACCAAGAAACAAACCTTTAAACCTTTCTATCTAAAAACTCAGTGTTTCTAGAGAAACTCTACCCTACCACCTGCAAACAATCCGTCATTCCTACAGATGCACAACAGAAGCATCGTCTTCCAGCTTTGCCGAAGGCTCTGACACAACCCTGTGCACGGCTATTCCACCCTCGGTGTCCTCAGCCCCCCTCCCTCCCCTAGCAGCTGCCAGGGCTCAGCTAACACGTGGGGCCGAGACGTCAAGTCTGGAACCTCAAATGGCCAGGGTCAGAGAGCTGGCCGGGCAGCGCTGGAGGGCCAGGTGCTGGAACATCCACCATCCACACACCCATTCACTCGGGACGGGGCGGAGGTGTGGGTGTGTTAAGAGAATAACAACACTTGGTTTATTTGGAAAATCCTGAGGTGACTGCAAATGACACAGAAACACATGCCCTGAAACATACACAGAATGTGAGAACCATCACTGCCCTAGATCAACACAAAGCTGGGCTTATCCTAGAATTCTGAAAACAAGAAATAATGAATTTAGAAATGTCATACTTTTAAGAATTTGAAGCAAAAAGTACCCCAATACAGATTAATTTTAAAACACCTGAAAACTGATTATAAAAATAAAGGATAACCTTTCACATTACATTTACTGTTATAATAAAAAACACCTAATTCTAAATACTAAAACAGAAAATCTAATATTCTCAATTTTTCCAACTAAATGGTAAAAAATCTAAGTTAATAGAGCTTAGTATTATATTTTTGATATGTATTATTTTTTTCAGACAGCTAGGATAATGTTTGGTACAACAAAGTGGTATACAATGAAACAAATGATCACAGATGACACTTTGGAAGTGAGCATTTTAAAATTTTTAGCTTGTTAAAAAAACGCCCTCCAACTTAATATTTATCCTACTTGTATTCCAAATCTTTTATCTTTGTAGTTATTTCATCTTCATTGTCTCTGAAGAATAACAAAAACAAGAACTTTTAGTTTTACCCAAGTTAAATTAGCTAAATTAGTTCTAAAACGCGTTGTGTGTGTGTCTATTACATATGTATGAATTTTTATAGTTTATTTCTAATATGAATGTAGCTTCCCTGAAGGAACCACCCAGAGTATCTGAACGAGCCTTAACACCTCCCCCGCACGTTCGCAGGGAAGAGTGAGACACATCCAGCACCCGGGCCCTGCCTGGCAGGCCAGGTTCACATCTGCAGGGCAGACAGGTGGGGCTCCCACAACTCGGAAAATGCCACCACCTACCATGTGAATGGCTCCCCCTGGAGTCTGGCTGTGTACAACCTCACCTACTATGTGCAACGTGGTATCTGGATTAGCGCGTTAGAAACGTTAAGGAAGCTGGGAACCTGCTGTACACACAAGGCAAAGCAGAAAGGCAGAGGACGAAGAGCTGAGGGCTCCTCCATGTGAGGGGAAACAGGCAATGCTGGGGACAATGCAGACCTCTTACAAAGGCAATTCAGAAGCAAGATCAGGGAAGTGGAGGGAAAACGGTTCCCAAGTGACTGAGGAAGTACCCTGGGCTCAGGAACACAATGACGAAATGGGTGGAAGACGCCCAACTTACAGACTGGACCCCGGGAAGAGGCCTGTCTAGGTTCTTCGGTCCCTCCTCAAGCCAGGAGGCACACGAGGCCCTGCCCCAAGTACAGAGAAGGCTGAAGTCTGAGCCCACCAGTGTGCCACACGGCACAAACTGAAAACGTGTCTCAGTATGCTTTGGTTCTATGCATACACTTCCTCAAAATGGTTCAACTTCTTTAAAACCCATGCCACTAGTAAGTTGTAAAAACTTAATACTATGAAATATGCTTTTAACTTTTTAAAAAAAGTCCAAGAAACTAGTTAAAAGAATCTATAAAAAACACTTTTATATTAATTATCTTTTTTAAGGTATGTCTCACCTCTCCAATAGATTGTAAACTCCTTAAGCGAGGACTGTGTTAAACATGGCTTGCCCGCAGCATTTAACATGCAATGCCTTTCACTATGTAAATGTTCAAAAAATACCTATTAAATAATTATTTTAAAACATCATTTAATAATGCATAAAGAACAGTGTGAACAAAAAGAGAATACAATAATAGGAATTTACCTCTGGAACCACTAGAACTAAAGCCACCTAAAATAATAGAATTTTTTTTAAAAAACCTTCAATTTTGAAGGTTTTCAACTTAGTGAAAAAATCTATACATAAACCAAGGTTCAACACAGAACTAATCAATCTTATAGAACTAAAAATTAAATCATTCTGTCTTATTCTAAATAGATGCAAAAAGACTGTACGGATAATGTTTCTAAAACCTCTAACATTTAAACTTCATAAGCAGCTAACTTACTGGCGTAGTCTGTTTTTGTGACGTTTAGGGGAGGAAGGAGCAGCAGCCAGAGCACTGCTGACTGCAGCACTGGCCCCAGCGGTCCCCAGGAGCAGGGCCCTGAATAAGGTTAATAAACGTGCAATAGTCCAAAAAGCGGGAGAACCCAAAAACGTCTTGGAGGAAATAAGCTTAACTTCTAATTTATCAATTGGAACTTATCCAAAAAGTAGTTTGATGTTCTATTTTCCTCAGATAAAAATCATAATGTTAATAATATGTATATCATCATCCATTCAAAAGGAAAATAAATATTTTCAACTCTTTTATTGCCAACAAAACAAAGAATTTTCAAAGTAAAACTGAGAGCACAGTTTTGAAATACAACAGTATGATTTTCACCTAGATAAAAACTGACAGTCAAACTACTTTTTGTTTTATGCCACCACTACTTTCTCGTGTTCTGATTATGGATAAACACAAGTGACATTTCAAAAGAAAACTCAGAACCCAGCTGACAGGACTGTGAGGCCACGGAGGCCCCGTGGTCCAAGGGCTGCTGCCTTCTCCTTTGCCCTCATGCATGTTACCTTGTCACCAGACTTCTGCTCGCTTGTCTTCTTCTTACCTTGTCCTTTATACCTTGGTATCTGAGCATGAGAATAAAATGACATTTTACCACAATATATAAATCTTCCAAAATAAACTAATTCATTACCAAATATTCGTATTAGAAAATTCCTTAAAAATGAAAAAATCTAACTAGGTTCCTCTCTGAAGCCTGCTCTTTTTGTCCTTTCTTAACTCTATTCCTAAAGTGGTTCATGTTTATACTGTTTCTAACAGTTTTGGTCAACTGCAGATACTGTAGCCTTCACCTGTTCAGCATCTATCTGGTGGAGAACCACGTCTTTCACGCTACATTTAGCAACGTTCTAAGCAAGCCTTGCTTGAATTCCTAAGCAGCCTCCTTTGAAGACTTGCCCCGACCTTTGTATCTTGCCCTACCTTCCTCAGGAGCACACAAAACTGGTTCCTAAAGCGGGGCTGGACCCTGTCCCTGAGGAGTCCCCAGCACTCTCCATGGGCTCTCAAGACTGACCAGGTCCCACTGGGAAGTAGCTGGCAAGAAAAGGGTGGGGAGAGTACTGGATCCCAAATCTGGGTCCTTTAGGATTACGGGGGAATTGCATTTTAAATGCCCAAATAAGGATTTATCTTAAAACAGATCCTACCCCAACCCCACCAAAGAGTATCTGAGGGTATTTCTGAAGTGGCCACCCTGGATATAGAGGCCAACTGAGAAATGGAGACTAGAGTGAAAATAACCAGAGGGCGGCAGGAGACGTGGGGCCGGCCACCTGCAGGACAGACACTGTTCTCTAAACCAGCCTCAGAAATGGCCATCACCTCTCTGTAAGAATTTGGAGCAGCATTTCCTAACTGACTTAAAACAGTTAAGATTCTCCTCCTAACTCTTAGATCTTAAAAAAAATTTAAATAAAATAACAGTATATAGAACAGACTTTAATATTTTATCCTGAAGACATACCTTATGTAGAAAGTTAGTATTGCTGAATTGCTTTAAAAAGTAAGAATTTGCTAAAAAGAGAGCTTTAAAATAGCTAAATGCTATATATAGGTACTTATAGGTATATAAGTATTCTGGAATAATTATTAATTTTAATCTCTCTAAAGCCAGACACTTTCATGGAAAATAAAGCTTTCTTACACAGGCTCTTTTATCTGCAATTCACTGAAGGAAATTTCTAAATTTACTCATGACCTTGTTCTCTCTGTTATCAGGGTTATAGCATCCCATGAGCATTAAGGAAAAAAAGCTCTTAAAAAAAGACCCTTTTATTAGAAATTCTCAGAAGGAAGGAACAACTATAAACAATAGAATGGTCTCTTTCTGTTGTTAGAAAGAGTACAAAATTCCTTTAGATTTCCAAACTCAATAAAAAGGAGCAACATCATCAAAGAACAAGCAAGAAATAACAGCAATCTTTCAGCAATGTTCTGAGCCTAGACATTTAAAAGGAAAGAAATCTAGCAGTATATTTACTACCCTCTGGAAGTTTATCTAATTTAAAAAGATGCAACTTTTTTCTTAGGTCAATATACCACTATGGGCCATGTAAAAGCCTAATCTTTCGGAACGTATCCACAGCATACCTCTTTCCCTACACAATGGAAATCAAAGGAACAAACACAAAACTGATCTGTGACAGACTGTACGTGTGTGTCCTGTCCCCGCCGACTTCACACGTTGAAATCCTCACCCCAGTGTGATAGCATTAGGAGGCAGGGCCGCTGGGAAGCACTTAGGTCATGAGGATAGGGCCCTCGTGAATGGCACTAGGTGCCCTCCTAAAAGGGACCCAGAGAGCTCTCTTGCCCTCTTTCCACCATGCGAGGACACACTGAGAAGACAGCACTCTGCGACCCAGAAGAGGGCTCTCACCAGAAACCCACCATGCTGGTGCCCTGATCTTGGACTTCCAGCCTCCAGGACTGTGAGAAATAAATTTCTGTTGTTTATAAACCACTGAACCTATGTTATTTTGTTATGGCAGCCTGCATGGACTAAGACAGGATCCAAACCTACCCTTTGATAAGATTGGCAGGTACTACCAATTCATGCCAACCACCTGAGACAACAAATTTCCTGACAATCATCTTTCTATCCATTATCTGTTATTTCTATATTTATCATTATCTATATCCTTGATCTTAAATTCAAGTGTCCAGTTTGTTTTTTTCTTCCATTATGCCAAATCCCTAAAATCAGGTCTTACCTTTAACATCTCATAAACACATACACAACACCTGCATGCACACACATACACACACGAATGTAGCCAGAGTACACACATTTTCTTATAAATCCCATCAAAACAGCTCATTTTTATTAAAAACATCATGATTTACAATTCCAAATCTGATCACCCATCTAGAACTCTACAATAGGCAATGCAACAATTTTATATTCTGGAACCTAATATCCTCAAGCTAGAAACTTCCAAATGAAAAGAAGGTAAACCTTGTTAATGGAAGAAAAAAATGTTCAAAGTACCAAACGAATCCAAATATTCTACAATTCTGTTATTTAACAGCGTATTCCCTTCCATGATACAATGTGAAACTACTACAAAGCAAAAAAAAAAAAAAAAAAAAAAAAATTTTAAATATATACTTAATCAAAGGGAAAAAACTACTTTCAAGAAACTAAAGAGCAATTGTGTTACAAAACTTGTAACAAATTAAGACCAGAGAGAGAAAAACAGAGCCCTCTGGAGTCGTAGACCAGAAGTCACTGCAGTACCCGGGAGCTGACTCACCTTACTTGGCGGTGTGTGCACACTTGCTTTTTCTTCTGGTGACTTTGGTGGAGGATGTACGTCAGATAGCTCTAGTGCACCCTGAAATATTTCAGTTTAAAATTAAAACATATTTAAGAATAAAACATCAATATACTAATTACACTTCAATGGAATTTCAGCATTTCACTACACAATGCTGGTATTTTTATTTTTTCCTCAATATAAATACCCTTTTTAGATTTTTCTTTAACTTTACACACACACACACACACACACACACACACACACGCACACCCCTAGATTCTGATGATCTGCAGAGCAGTTCATTCAGCCTCAACAGGCTGCGCAGTCCCCCCACCTAACTCCTCACCCCCTTCCCACTCTCCAGGCCAGCGTCATCCTGTGAGCCTCGAGACCCACTTTCCACCCTCCTTGGCTTTGCTTCCCTACTTCATTTTCACTCACGAAAAATACCAAATAGCAACTCTCTCATAAAAAACTTCACCCCTTCAAATGGCAGCACTCTCTTCCTCTTTCATACCCCCATACATTTTTTTCTTTCGTTTTAAAGCCCTCGTTCTAGCACAGCTGTCACAGGTCACGTGCCTGTCTTGGTGCTGTCATCACCGGTTCGTCACCGTGGTAAACACTAGGCAGGAGTCTGTAAAAGTGTTTCTTGAATCGAATTCACTTCCTAAAATTCACCCACTACTATTGTCACAACCTCTGTGACACTGTGTACATATCACATATTGGCTAATTTTGCTACAAAAATCCTCTACAACGTTTTAAACACGAGAATGTGCTGCTCTAACTTTGTTCCCTCGAGTCCACTCTTTCTGATGACAGCATCAGCTTCTCCCAGGCTAAAATCTTTAATGTTGCCTCTGAGAGCCCTTCTTTTACCCACATTGCCTTCTATGCCCCGGTCCTACGCCAAAACATTAATTGACTGAGCCTTGCTGACTTCTCCTTTGAAAGGTCGTCCTCATCTGTGCATTTATTTCTATTCTTACTGCTACTACTCTTACCTAGATTTGCCTTTTTATGGGTCTCACTTTTTTCTAGTCTTCTAACTTCTCCATATTTCACCCATCTAACCTCCATAAATCTGTCCTCCAAATGACACTGCTGTACGAAAGTCCTCAAAGACTTCCCACTGACTGTGAACAAGTATCTGTCAGAAGTCACTGTGTGTTAGATCCCGCAAGGGATACGAAGATAAAGCCCTTGTCCACATTAAACATATGACCCAGTAACAGGGCAGAGACATGTGCAGATCACTATTACGACCTGGCAGAATGAGGCTAAATTACGTACAGCTGCCAGCAGGGAGCGGGCAGAGCAAGAGGAAACCCCTGAGTCACAGTTGAGGGGAAACCAGAATGATAAAAGTCCACAGCTAGGGCAAGGGAAAGACGTGTAATTTCAGGTGGAGAGTAAGGTAAGAAAATAAGAGAAAGAAAAAAGCACAAGCCACTTTCAAAGCGTAAGTTCAATGTGGCTTAAGTATAAGCTTCTACACTTCAAAAAAAGGTGCGCAGGCCTAAATGATGGGCCAGACGATTATCATGCAGGATCTTGAATTATGGCTGAGGATCTGGAAACCCTTCAGTTGCCGTCACACAGCCATTGCACTTCTAAAACAGGGAAGTAACAGACGAAGAGCTGAATTTTAAAAATAAATTGACAGTGAATAGCAGAGATTGAAGAGACGAGCATCCTTAGAAGGAAACGATTAGAACCCTTCGGAGGAATGTTCACAGGTGAGGACCTGGCTGATAATGTGGCAAAGGAGATGAAAGCGATTCATTGAGGAGCACAAAAAACAAAAATGTACGTGTTTTTAACTAACTACAGCTGAAACTACAGCTGAACATTCAATAAAATCAACCAAAAGTCCCATTAAAGGTATGTGGGGCACAGCAAGTTAATACTTAGGGTGGGTTTTAAAATGCAATTTTGATAAAAACCATCAGTAATCGAGTTCAATGGGCTTAACACACAGCTAGTTTTCTACGATCAAAAGTCAAAAGTCAGTAAAACCTCTAATTTTTTATCTTAACATATATGACAGGTTTCCTCTCAAAGTAACAGAATAAAACACTAGTAAAATGATGGAAGAGCCAAAACAGACATCTT
Organism: Propithecus coquereli; assembly: GCF_000956105.1. NCBI lineage: Eukaryota > Metazoa > Chordata > Mammalia > Primates > Indriidae > Propithecus > Propithecus coquereli. The sequence continues at coordinate 1,083,713 of NW_012151964.1, read as the reverse complement.
TGAGACCCCTATTTTAAATATTTGTTTATACATGTATACATATATACACAGCTATTAAAATGAAATACCCAGATGTTAAGAGGGGAAAACTAGCAGAAAGTGGAGATCAAATGTTCAGCTTAATGGTTTTGCAATTCAGGGGAGTAAAACAATTCTGTTTTGAAGACACAGAATTCCTACTCTGGGTCTATGTGCCAGAATCCCAGTTACGAAACACGGCAAACTGACGGGAGGGTTCAGGTCCACCAGACACAATGCAGTGCCGAAGAATACAGTGACCAGTTCTGATTTTCAAATCACGCCATCCGCACAAGGCGGCTCTTACAGGGTCTGTCTGAGGCAGACGCGCTGTCTAGCACAGGAGAGAGAGCCTTCCTTCCAGCAAGCACTCTTCCTTCCAGGCCTGCTGCCAGAGCTGGCGGGTGTGGGCGGGAGTGAACCCTTCCCAACAGGACGACTGAATCCAGCACACACGTGAAGAGGTCCTTCGGCTGGAACCAAGGAGTCACAGGAACAGAATATAAATGGAAGTGAGCGAGACCTGGAAGAGGGGTTTTTTTGAGGGGAGGAGTGGAAATGTCCTTACTGTTTTTACCTTTTTAGAAGTGAAGAGAATAAAGTCAATTTTTCCCATGGGCTTTAAATGTGCCAGTGGGGGATCCACGTGCAGAGCTGTGGATTCTGGTCAGGAGCTAGGGGAAAGGACTGAGCTGGACTAAGGCAGACCAAGCCGGACTTAGGGAGCCATCCATACAGTAACGCTAACAACAACAACAAGAAGTAATAGTAATAATGATAACACCACAAGTCTTCCTTGGCTTTTGTAGGGCACTGGTTCCAGGCCTCTCCCTCAGACACCAAAACCAGCAGATGCCCAGGACCCACATGAGAAATGGCGTGTATTTACATATAACCTGCGCACATCCTCCCATATACCTAACACAATGTAAATGCTATGTAAATAGTTGTTATGCTGTATTTCTTTTATTTGTATTGTTTTTTATTGTTATTTTCCCCACATGTGTTCAATTCATGGTTTGTTGACTCGCTGATGTGGGACTCACAGATACGGACGGCCAATTGTAAGGATACACGGGGTCTATGTGCCAAGCACCGTTCTAGAAGCTTCACACACACTACCTCCTGTGGTGCCCACAACCCCATGAGGTGCTGCTTCTGCGATCTCCATCCCGCAGACAAGGAACCTAAGGCACAGGGAGACTGAGTGACAAGGATGTGGCACAGCTGAGGTTTCGCCCAAGCAGCCTGGCTCCAGAGCCCACGCCACAAGGAAGGGAGCTCAAACCGAGAGGAAAGCATGCGCAACCCCCTCTGTAATGAGGTGAGCCACAGAGCAACCAAAAAGGAAAATGAAAGTGCAGGCAAAAAGAGAGATGAGTCTGGGCCACAGCCACCAACAAAGGGTGAGAAAGAGAGATGTCACCGCCACCTACAGACTGGCGGTCCAGGAGACTCTCTGGGGTCCTTTGTTTTTTTATTCCCTAGTATAATATCTAACACAATGTCCATCAAATAACACACTAAAAAACTTGTTAAATAATTGACGAGTGAAGGAATGAAATGAAAAGGCACAAGCCGAGTGACAACTTGTGCTCTCAACAAGCTGACTCACTCCTGACCCTGGACCTGGCCACGCTCTCCTGCTCCCACACTCTGCTGGCACTGTTCTGCCCTTTCTGAACACCCTTCCCAATCCTCACTCCACAAATGACACCCTACTCTCACTTT
>NW_012151964.1:1069195-1081114 GCF_000956105.1 Propithecus coquereli | reverse complement strand
CTTTATGTAAGGCTAATGTATGTAAATAGAAATTAGACCATCAATCTCATTAACAGGATTTCTAAAAAGAAAGGTCAAGAGTAAGAAAAGTAACGATTAATCAAAAAAGTAGTAGTCTGAAACTGTTCCTAAACAGTTCAAAGTAAAATCAACAGCTTAGTTTTAAGCCTAGTTTAAAAAAGGCTTTAAGTTAAGTAATTATCAACTAGTCTCTAAACCAGCCCTGTTACATTTAAAATAATAAGTTAGTGTTTTCTATGCCGAGCGCCATTCTGAGCATTTGACATGTGTTAGCTCATGCGTAAGCCTCACAGCACCCACAGGAGGCAGGTCCTGGTACACCCATTTCATACAGGAGGGAATGGAGGGGTCGCTACTAGTCAATGAGAAGCTGGATTTGCGCCAGTTCGGCTTACAAACCCAATAGTCTGAGGATCAATAACCAGAACAGGTACACAACAGTGTCAGACACCACGCATTTCTAATTTTCATTAAAATTTGCATTTGTACAATCTGAGTGTGTTTCAAGGAATACCCTCTCTTTACGTAAATCTTGATTTACTATAACTGCACTAATCTGCATGGCTGAACTAATAAGTAGGCAATAATTAAAATAGAAAAGGATAACATAGGATTATACTTACTTCCCCACTGGCTGGCCCTTTTTCTTTCTGTTGACAGCGTCTGATCACTTCCAATAATAAGGGTCCGCCCACAGTACCTTCTGCTTCGATAATACCTAAATCTCGAGCTAAATTCTCTCGACCTTCGAGACCTTGAGACTAGGAAAAAAATAAGATATAGATGCACAAAATTATACCAAAAGTATTTTCAGAGAATAAAGAAAATATTTCCAGAGCTTAAAAACATCTCTAAACTCAGAGACTGTTCTTCTAATTAATGAAATGTCCATTTTGAAAAATTAAACCTGTTTCTTTTACACAGCCTCATGTTCAAAGTCTCCATTAACAGGTGCAATCTAACATCGTACTAAAATTAACGCTACAGTCGCGCTCCTTCATTAGCAAGCTTTCAGGTTACAGGAAGCAGCAATACTGGAGCCAGCCAGCTATCTGATAGCTCAGTGGTCTTAAGAAAAACAGATGATCAACCAGAAAAAAATAATCTGTATGCCAGAAACTATAAGCTGTCACATTTTATTAACTTTCAGCTTAATATTAACTCATTTGTATCAAAGGTTTAATAGGATAGATGTAAAAATCATTATTCTTACTGTGCTAGTTTCAGGTTGAAAAACAGCCAAGGTAAAGTCAAGGTTAAAAAACTGAAGAAATTCTGCAACGAGACTGGCCACTAAACGACCTAAAAGATCAAGAAAAAGAAGGGTAAGCAAACCTTTAGGAACCCTGAAGATCTTTTATTAACATTGTGAAATAAGATACACTAAATTAACTGGAGAGAGGAAGTTTCTAAAGTTTTTAAATTACAAATTTCTTCTCTGAATAATGTAATTTATTGAAAATCCCCATCTCCCAATTTTTTCTCTAAGATCATCAGTCTGAACTAATTGTAAGACAATGTAACACTTCATGAACAAATTCCAGTGTTCTACCTTTCAGAGTAAAATTGTCTTTAGTCAACAATTTGCCATGACCAAAAATATTTAATAGCAATGTGATTGTTATTCAATGAAATATTGTTCGAAAATGAGGACCTGTAAGAATTGTAGACTTAAAAAAAACCCCGAAATTCCTGATTTCTCTCGAACGGTGTAAAGATTCAAAGAGACAGATAAAATAAATAAGAACAAGTTGAACATCTTACCATCTTTTGTATTTAAAAACTTTTTCAGGCTCTCATTGACTAAAGGAGTTTTGTTCTGTTAAAAAAATGAAATATTTTAAGTGTCATGTGATTATCTTAAAAAGTACAAAATGTACATTAAAATTTAATTTGTTGGCAAAAATATAATATGTGGTAATCCATAAAATTATGGTTTTATTAAATCTATTCCACAACTCTTTATTATTTTGTGCTATTTAATTTCTCAAAGTTAATAAAACAAAACCATAAACATTTGTATTTATTTTTAATGTTTTATAAATTGCTGACTAAACAATGTTAAATAAATTGCTTACTAAATTAAGCTAAATTATCTTCAAAAACTCATGTTAAATAAAATTAAATTTACTTATGTAAACAACCGTTTATTATTTCAAATATGTGAAGTTTGATATTTGATCATCTTAGATATCTACCATTATAGCATACTGACAATGAACAGGAGTCCAATTATCAGTTTATCTGTGGTAAATGAGATGATTCTGTGTGGCCCATAGGCCAACTTTGTTTTGTAATTATGTTTATTTGAATATAAATAGAAAAAATACTCTAGCACATCAAACTTTGATTATTGCTGAGAATAAGGCCGATGCAGGCAGCATATGGTAGCTTCCTCAAGCAGACCACAAGAATCGCTGGTGCAGTGGCAGCACCGTACACTGCTGAGGGGACTGCAAGATGGCACAACCAGTTTGGAAAGCAGGTTGGTAGTTTTTTAGAAAAGTTAAAAAATATCCCTACCATGTGATCCAGTCATTCCTCCCTACTTATCTTCTCAAGAAAAATCACACATACAAGCAAAGACTTGTGCACGAATGGCCACAGCAGTCTTACTCCAAAACTGGAAACAACCCAAATGTCTATCAGCAGGTGAATGGCTAAACAAACTGTCATATCCATGTAATCGATGGGTTAATGGAATGATCCCGAACTCATCAAATGGAATGAACTATCAATATACACCACAATATGAAGGCATTTCAAATGCACTATGCTGAATGAAAAAAGCCAGACCAAAAAAGGTACATACTGTATGATTCCATCCGTATAGATCTTAAAAAATGTTTGGGAAAGGCTTACAAAGGGGCACAAGGAAACTTTTGAGGGTCATGGATATGTTCACTATCTTGACTGTAGTTATCACTTCACAGCTGCATAACTGTTAAAACTTATCAAATTGTACGTTGTAAATATGTTCCATTTATTGTAGGTCAATTATACCTCAACAAAGCAGTTAAAATAAAAGATGACGGGAAAGATTATAAATGTCCTTGGTAGGCTGAACCAGGGAATTTTAAGACATTGGGTCAACTGAAACATTTAAAGAAAATGGAGGGACACGATCAGATGTGTACTATAAATAGCCAATTCAGGAGCAATGTGGAGAAAGGACTTCAGGGGATGGTGAGGGACACCAGCAAAGGGTAGACTGGAGAGCAGGAAGGGGGTAAAGCAATCTGGAAAAGAAAGAAACACAGGCGAACTGGGCAACAAAACTTTTCCTTAGAGACACTTCAGATACAGACCTAACAGACAGAGCCAGCTGACAACTGAGCAGGCAGAAAGAAGAGCAAGGCCTGGGAGACTCTCAGATTCTTGTTTAGCTGAAGGTCACCAATAAGAGAATACAGAATGAGAACTATAGAACGGGCATCAACAGTCTAAGTAAGGTCAAACTGAAGAAACCAAGGAGTGGTCAAAAGGAAAAGAAGAACAGAAGAGAAAAAAGTCCCAAAGGTCAAGAGAGATTTTCAAGAAGGAAACAGGAATTAAGAATGTCAAATGCCACAATGATCAACTAAGATAAGAAAGAACTAAAGTATATTCCATTAGGAGATTCTTCTTGACCATTGCAAAAGAAATTGCTTAGGAGTAACAGTGGTGGATTTAAGATTTTATGGATTAAGGGGAGTCTGGAATATAAGAAATGGAATAAACATGTACATTGTTTCAAAATGTGGCTGGGAGGGAAAAAATCGAGTGGTAGTAAAAGCAGAATAAGACAAAAGGAAAATAGTTTTCCTCTTAGGAGCGATTTAAACATGTTTTCATGCTCAAGAGAGGAGCCAACAGAAGGGAAGAGGTCAAAGATATAGTAGATAACTAAGGAGATGAGGGTGTATGGAAGGCAAAATCTAGACAAAGTGATTATTCTTGGACGAGACAGAGCCCCTTCTACTAAAGCAGAAAGGAAAGAGGTACAGATAAACGCAGACACAGGTAAGCTTTTTCCGAGGTGAGCGAAAGATTGGTGGCTGGGAAGGAAAATATAATGTTAGAACCTTATGGCTTCCATTTTCCCTGAGGAAGGGACAGACCAACTATCCAGGAAGGAGGAGCGGGCTAACAGAAGGCCAACATGCAGCTGCAGTGGGAGGTGCTGCGTGAAGAGCAGAGCTGAACATCTGCTCAGGACCTAGCGAGGTTGGCATGCACCCATTTGTAACATCAGCAATCCACGTGGCTGAGTAACTTTTCTGTAGAGGTGCATATACACAAACAGGAAAGAGCGTTAGTTTGTTGGATTAAATGACCATTAAGATTTCTTCCAGACCAAGAATGACTGAAAGGCAAGGCAGTTAGGGTTTTTGAAGTATGGACCATGGGGTCCAGAACTAAAAGCAGCCAACAGAAGACTGATGCCTGGACAAACACAGGAAGAGCAAAGAACTGAAGGGTTTGATGAAATTAAAGAGCAAGTATAATACACAGGTCTAAAGAAGTGAAAGGATAGGAGACCAATTTGTCATAGAGTAAGAGTTTAACACCTTGATTATGGAGTGATTCATGTTGACAAGTTCCAGGATATTTACTCAGGACAGTTGGTGGGATTTGGAGCAGGCAGAAAAAGCTAAATTACGCACTTAAATGCAAAGAAGTGGTTGGACTTTGGGCAACAAGAAAGATCATGATGTTTTTAAATAATTGAGTGGTCAGATAATTTTGGGGAAAATAGCATATACCCCCTACCTCACAGGGATTCCCAACGTATGTTAATTAATTAATGCAAACCTGCAGTTAACCCATTGACAATGAAACCCTTTCTTCAAGTAACCTTTTGTTTCAGTTTAGTATTGGTCTCAGTGTTACTCTGGTACCTAAACTTTAAGATTACTCAAAATTTAAAAAATACACTAAAAGAGAATAATTTTGGTTCTCCCCCAATAGTAACATAACCCTTAATAGTTAAAATTATCCCCAGCCATACACTACCATAAATTGCATTGTTAAAACGTTTTTTAACTAATTAGAAATTCAGCATTAATGAATAAGGTCATATTAAAATCTGGAGATTTCATACCTCTACTTTTTCTTGCTCCTCTAGTGCTAAAAACACGGCTGCTCGGAGTTCAGCCTTTAAAAAAAAAGGTAAAGGAATAAAAATTACTATTTCGAGACAATTTTCAAGACAAGAAGTGCACACAGGTAAGTTCTACAGACACCACCCACACCGTCTAAAAGCCAGCGACAGAACGAGAAGGACGCAGGACGAAGCGGCTGAGTGGCAGGTGCAGAGGTCGCAGGCTCCCGCAGCCCCCGATCCCCGCAGGCTGTTACAGGCCCCGCTTTCCCGCCGCTCATCCCGCGAACGTCCGAGGAACGACCGCTCAGACCCACCCTCCCGGCACCGAGGCCAGGGGGACTGCGTGCGACCGACCCCGCGACCTGGCCACCCTGCCCGCTGCGCTCGGCGGTGGAGACAGGGCCCGGGGGCGACGCTGAGCCTGCGGGCCCCGGGCCGCCGCGCCGCGAGCCGGCAGGAGAGGAGGCCCCGCGGGCGAGCCCGGCTCTCCACGCGCCGCCCGGGCCACCGTGGCCCCAAGCCCCGGCGGGGCCTCCCCAACGCGTCGCGCGCCCCGCTGTGACGCCCGCCGTCCGCACAGGCCCTGCGCCCCGCAGGCCCCCGGCTCCCTGCGCCACCTTGATGCGGTTCAGGACCCCGCTGTTCTCCAGCGTGTGCACCAGCAGGTCTCGCAGCTCCGTGTCCTCCTCAGCCACCACCGCGGCCGCCGTCGCCGCCATCTTACTTCTCCAAGACAACCACCCAAGCCGCGCCAACGGCCGGCGGCCGGCGCGCTTCCGCTCGGCGCTGGGGCGGAGCGCCGAGACCCCGCCCCTCACGTCAGAGGGCGGGGTGACGAGACTCTGGCGGACGCAGGGGCGGGGCCTCGGGCGCGTAGGAAGCACCCGGCCGCGGAGGCGCACTCTGGAGGCTGGGGTATGCGAACGTGCGCTCCGGGGGAGGGGCGATGCGGCACGGACGCGCGCTGGGGGCGGGGCAATGTGGAGGCGCGCTCCGGGGGCGGGGCAACGCGGAGGCGCGCTCCGGGGCGGGGCGATACGGTGGGGTGCGCTGCCCCGGCCGGACGCGGCGGGGCGCTGCGGAACCGTACGTCGAGCTCCCGTTTAGGCCGCGCCCGCGGGAGGGAGGAGCCTGCGGCGGCGCGGGGTCCCCTGAGGGGCTGGGAGGGGTGTGGAAGAGTCTGGAGGTGGAAGATGTAGGATTTTAAAACCTCACAGGTGCGCGCTGCGGGGGCTGTGGAGAACGCGGCTTAGGAGGGCGTGCTCCGTGCCCGGCTTCCACACATGTGTACGTGTGCATGTGTACGTGTGTGCGTGTGTATGCACGTGTGTACACGTGTTGTGTGTGTGTACATGTGTACTGTGCGTGTATGTACATATATTCTAGTGTACGAGCGTACGTGTTTGCATGTGTACGGTGTACTCACATGTGTGCGTGTTCACGTATGTGTGCATGTGTACTGTACGCGTGTGTACATATGTTTAGGTGTATACGCGTACGTATGTTTACGCGTGTGCGTGTGTGCGGTGCATGTGAGCGTGTGTACATGTGTGTGCATGCGTATGTGCACGTGTACGTATTTTGTACATGCGTGTGTGTCCATGTGTATGTACGCACGTGTCTGTGTACATGCGTGCACATACAGCACAAGTCCCCTGTTGCTGGGTGGCGGAGCTGGGGACGTGCCGGTGCTGGCGCCGTCGTGCTTCTGTCGCTCTGCGTGTTGGGCACGGGAGGGGAAGCGGCACGACGCCCACTCTGCGGACCGGTGTGCGGACTCCAGGAGGAATCACTGGGCAGCCCCTGAAGAAAAGTGGGTCCTAGAGCTCCACCCCCGAAGAGTCTCACTCGTGGGTCTGCAGAGGGTTTCAGGAATCCTCATTTTCTCCCAGTGCAGGTGGTCTGCAGATTATAGTTTGAAATACAAATAGTATATATAAAGTAAAAAAAAGTAAAAGTTGAAGTTTCCTGCTTAGCCCAACTCTTCTGACAGATACCATCTTTTGAATTGGAAAGATATGTTTTTCCAGACATATGTCTTAATAGTTGACCTTTGCACAAAATGGGCTTGAACTACAAGTCCACTTAACACGTGGGCTTTTTTGTATAACAATAATGGAAAATGTTTTGGAGATTTGCAACAGTTTGAAAAAGACAAACCATGTAGCCTAGAAATGGTAAAGAAATAAAAAGTTGGACATGTCATGAATGCATAAAATATAAGTAATACTAGTCTATTTTATCATTTGCTACCATAAAAATACACAAATCTATTATAAAAAGTTAAAATTTATCAAAACTTATGCACACAAACACAGACACGGGTACGTGGCACCATTTCCAGTTGAAAGAAATGTAAACAAATGTAGAGATTCAGTATTAAATCATAACTGCATTAGCTGTAGTGCATACTGTAATACTGTAATATAATAATTTTGTAACCTCCTGTCCCCATTGCTGTGCGCTCAAGGGTTTTGAGTATCTACTTAAAACTCCATGAGACACCATGTGACACTCACTAATCATCTCTGACAAGCAGTTGGTCTCTTGTTGGTTGAGGAGGACACTTTGTCTTCGACTTTGGGTGTCTGCGGTAGTGTGATCTTCGGATGATTTCTTACACATAGCACACAGAGTCAGTGGTATCTGTGATTTCCTTGATGGGTAAGGAACAGTTGTTAGTTGAGGCTCTGGTGAAGTTTTGCTGGGGACTTGAACAGCAGCCGAGCTAGTCTTTTGGCACCAGTGGTGGCAGCAGTGGGCTGAGTGGGCCGGATTTTAGGCCCCAGAGCAGTTTACAGTGGCAGTGGTGTCAGTGTGTCCCAGAGAGCCAGTGCTTGGGCCTTTAGGTGACTTGCTTAGAAGCTAGTAGTTAGAGCAGTGGGCTGAGTATGTGGGCAGGTTCTCAGGCCCCTGAGCAGCTGGTGTGATGTGGGAGGTGACAGTAGCGGTGGGGAAGCCACCCAAGTGGTCGCGTTGGTGTTACTGGTAACTGCAAGGGACTGAGTGGGCCAGGCTCCAGCCGCACAGCTGCCCATAACAGGGCATGTGCTGGGTATCGCCCTAAGTGTGCTTAAGAGAGCTCGGTCTCCCCTTCCCCTTCCCAGCTAAGTGGTGGCTGCAGCCGCATCACCTTAAACTGGGTCCATGTGTGGGGCATGGACCAGCATTAACCTTTAAAAGTGATGCTGTGCGTGGGCTTGCAGTCAGAGAGGACAGGGCCCCTTTCAGGTAAGCCTCGTGGGCAGGAGACCACGGGTGGTGCAGTCTGCTTGCGTCTCCTTCCCACAGGAGCCTGTCGCAGGGCAGTGGGAATTGTCCTAGGTGTGGGCAGGAGAACCTGGGCTCCCCTGTTCCTCTCGGCTGGGCAGGGGTGCAGCTGTGTCAGCCAAACTCAGCCCAAGGATGGGGCACTGCCCAGCTTTAAACTCCCAAAATGGCACCTGGGCATGTGACCAGAGAGAGTGGAACCTTTTCCATGCAGACAGCCTGGGCAAGGTGTGGGTGAAGTGCGTTCACTCGCATCTCAGTCCCACTGCAGCCTGTAGCCGGTGGTGAGGGTTGCTCTGGGTGTGTGTGGGAGAACCTGGGCTCCCCCGTCCCTCCCCGGCTGGGCAGGGCTGCAGCTGCGTCAGCCCACACTCATCCTCAGAGCACCGCACAGCCCAGCTTTAAACTCCCAACGTGGCGCCCTGGGCCTGTGACTAGAGAGGGCGGGGCCCTTCTCAGGCAGGCCGTGCTGGCAGGAAACGGGGTCCCACAGCAGTGGTGGGCGCTGTCCGAGAGGCCTGCTGGAAAGCCTGGTTTCCCTGCCCCTCCCAGCCAGGTGGGGGCTGCAGCCGTGTCAGCCAAACTCAGCTCAAGGGCAGGGCACAGCCCAGGGTTGAACTCTCAAAATGGCACCTTCCACCTGTGAGTGGAAAGGCTGGGGCCCACACCAGGCAAGCAGTGTGGACGAGAAACTGGAAACTGCTGTCCGGTAACGTCTCAGTCTCAACAGCCGCTCACAGCAGGGCGGCGGGGACCTTCCCAGGGCTCCTCTGTCCCTCCTGAGAGCTGTGCGGTGGCTGCCGTGCACCTGCAGTTCCCGGCATCCAGGCTTCTGAGCGGCGCCGCCCCAGGCTGCTCTAGGCTCAGGGGCCTGTGGGATTCCGCCCGGGCTCCCTTTCGGAGCGGCGTGTCCGCACAATCTCCTGCAGCTCCCTGTTTTAGGCCTGAGAGCCGCGTGGGTTGGAGGGTCTCTTGGAGCCAGTATTGTAAAAGCTTGTCCCAGAGAGTGGAGCCCTGGGGCTTCGCTCACTGTTTCCCTACACCCGGAGCTTCTCCTGGCCCTCAGCCGGCCCCTGCCAGGCTGGTTGCCACTTGTGGTGGTTCCTGTCACTTCCCTGGTGAGTCCCAGCGTGCTTCCCTAGACAATGTGTTCCGACGTGAGAATCTGCTTGCTGCTCCGGTCCCTCTGTGGAGCTGGCACGTGCCACCCGTGCCTAGCTGGCCGTCTTGCTCCCATCTCCCATAAGCCCACTGTTTCAACAAGGATTTACTGATGCCATGTTGTGTGGAGGGGCTGCAGTGTGGACTTTAGAGCCACATTGAACGGGATCAAATCCAGTTACTGGTTACGTTGAGCGTGACAAGTTACCTGTCTGTGCCTCAGCTTCCCATTGTAATCGAGGATAAAAATCTGCACACATCTGTGTGTGAATATGCGTAGCTAGATTTCCAGATAGTAATTAATGTCTGAAACAGAAAGCACAATAACAACGTTAACGGTTATTCGTTGTTTTGCATACACAGCCAAATTCCCCTTTCTCCGTGAGGATCTGAGCAAGCCGCTGCTTTCACCGACTGCAGCTCACAGCGGAGGCGGCCGGCGCGCACGTGAGTCAGGCGCTGTGCCCAGGCACGCAGCCGCCGCTGAGGCTAACTACCCGAGTCTACTTGGTTCTCACACACTTTCCACGATATTTTGCTTCCTCCCAATATTTTTAGAATGTATTTTAATTAAATCAAACACAAGATAAAAAAATTACTGGATGTAGAAGTGGAATGCCAGAGACAGGAAAGGTGGCTCTACCTTCCCAAAGACAGGTCCGAGGCCAGAGCGCCAGGGCCAGCGTGCAGCAGGATGGTAGGGAGAGGGTCCCTTCCCGGTATTCCTCATTATCTGCTGAGATGAAGGCATGACACCAGAATATGCCCCCCCATAATATGCCGCTTTGGCATAAGGATTATTTGAGCTGAAGACAATTGAGAAGACCCAGATGTAAGAAAAGCTCTCTGCCCTCCCCCTATTTGCCCCAAAGCAGGACATAAATGGTAAAGGTGTCCCCTCCCCTCTGTGCCAGAAAGGACAACAGTTAATCACCAGGACAACGCCAGAGCCTGGCCACCCTGGAGAGGCCCCAAAATACTCCACGTGCACACTTTACTGACTAGCCCTTATCTTCCATGACTTTCCCTTAGGTTTACCCTCCCACAGTTTGTTGCCCTAGAAATGCAAAATCCTTTTCCTTTGTCTTGTTACTTCTCTGAAAATTTGATGTTCTTTTGTTAAGATGCTGCATAAGCCCAAGTTCTAACTAGCCCTCTGAGTGACTCGTGGCGGAGTGCTCCCGTGCGTACGTGAGATGCACCTGTTAATGAACTCCTGTTTGTTTTTCTTTTGTTTACCTGCCATTTGCCAGTCTCATTTGCAGGGCCGCAGCCACAGAACCCAGCTTGAGTAGAGAGAAAACAGTCTCTCCTCCTCTACAACATGGATAGACGTGGATAGCTAATATTATCAGTTATTTGTCATTAATTGATACCTTTAAATTAGATGTTCTTAAATGCTAAGAACAATACAAAAGTGGTTTTCTTCTGTTCTGTTTCTCTGAGGTTTTTGTTGTTTATTCATTTATTTCACTTTGCATTTCCTAAACCTTCTTTATGTATTTAATTATTTTGTTGCTAAGTGCATGTCTACACAAAACTAATGGGTTCAAATATATACAGCGGTGTATATAATAGAATGTACCATAGAGCAGTATATGGTCATTCCAACCTGGGGATGCAGGTCCTCCGTGTTTCAGAAGCCCTGTACTACTCCTGCTGGAAGAACTGGAGTTTTTAAAAATTACCTTGAATTGCTGTTAACCCACTATTTTAACCCATTACTTAAATATCTTTGACATTCAGGTTCAGAAGCTGGCCAATATTTCAGGGCTGAGATAAATTCATTAATGCCATTAGATGCAGTACTATTTTAAATCCAAAACGGATGTGAATTCATTCTCCAAAATGTGGTGAAATACAATATTGGACAGATTTAATTGATGGATCTAAAAAATACACAGGAAGATTAAAATGTTATACACACACACAACACAAAGTTTGCGATATGCCCATTGAAATAAACCCTTAGTCTCTTGAAATGTCTCCCATGTTTATTTGTATACATGTGTGTATACTACCCTCTTCCTTTTGCTTGTGTCTTCTCTGTATCACTGGCCCTGGAACAGTGCTTCTCTGTGGGGCATCTGTGCCCCCCACCCAGGGGGACATCGGCAAAGTCTGGAGGTGTCCTGGTTGTTGGTGGGGGAGGGGCACTCTGCTGCTGGCATCCGGTGGCAGAGTCTAGATACCGCTAAACGTCCTACCCTGCCCAGAACAGCCCCCCACAACAAAGATTTATCACGCTCAAAATGTCAGTAAAGCGATGTTGAGAAACCCCACTGTAGAATATTACTCCAATTATTACTGCTAGGTAAGTGCAGTTTATCAACATTTTGGCCTACTTTTGCTAAGTTTTTTGGTCCAGGTTAAATTCCTTC
>NW_012151964.1:1065079-1066014 GCF_000956105.1 Propithecus coquereli | reverse complement strand
CTCATGAATATATATTTATATAACATGAATATGCATACTCATGAATATATACACATTTATGAGTATATATATTCATGGGTGTATACATATAGATATATGAAGGATGGATGTGTTCAATGAAAAAGCCTGTGTTCTATGAAAAAGCTCAGAAACAATGATCAATAATGACCAATAGAAGTGAATATTTCTTATTCTCATATTGTCTTAAAATACCATTTCCTACTTTTAAAAAAATTCTCAGGGTTTTTGGAGAAGTAGCTGATTTCAGGTCTGAGTCAGAAGGTGTACAAAACGAGCCTGAACATTTTATCAGAGAGCAGGGAAGCTACCAAAGACTACAGGAGTCATGCTAGTAGAACTCAGAAGTCAACTTGAAGACATTTCCGCTGGCCGAAGATGGAACAATTTTAGCATCAATAAAGATGTTCACTGCAATGGGTTGAAATACCTCCGAAGTTATTAAAACCTCAGACACACATATTTACACATACATGTATTAATACATATGTGTCTGGCCACCTTCAAAAGATGCTAGGAAGTCATTGTGAAAACGAAAATAGAATTGAGAACTTTATAATGCCTTTCTTAATTCAAACTGTACTATTCAGTTCCCAAATGGGAACTGTGAGAAAGTTTCACTTTATGGAAATGTTGTGACAAAAAAGAATGACAGCCTTGGAATATTGTATTGTTCAACCAAGGGTCTCATCACTGAGCATGAAAGACACACACACACACACACACACACACACACACACACACACACACAAGATGGTATGTTCCTCTTGCGGATGAATAGACTACCACCCATGAAGTAGTTTTGTCAAAAAAACCGAACCCAAATCTGGATAAGCTTCTGTATTCAACTACGAAGTTACAAAAAATACAGAGGAACAGAGGAATGTTCTAACCTTCACTCCGGAAACACAATCAAC
>NW_012151964.1:1062921-1065029 GCF_000956105.1 Propithecus coquereli | reverse complement strand
GTATTCGTTCAGATTTACCAAGTGTCACAATTTTGTCCTATTAGCTTTATCTATCAGTTCCTCTTTATCTTTTTTATCTATTGATCTATTCATCTATTCATCCTGCACCGTTTGAGATTAAGTTGTAGAGATCAGGTCCCTTTGCCCTTAAATACGTCCCTGTGTGTTCTCTAAGAATAAGACCATTGCCTCACTCAGTACAATTACGGAAATCGGGAGACCGAACCTTGCTAGCGTATTATCAATATTATCAAGTGGCAGGCGGTACAGGGGCTAGGGAGGGAGGGGGGACCTGATTCATGTCATCTGCCAGTTCCCACGGTACGTGGCTCACCATGGCTGATTTCAGGTTCCCAGCAGCTTAATGGCCAGTTCAGTGAGTTCTGTCCTGTTTAGCAGCCAGCTCTCCGGGCGTCAGTGTGCACTGGTGAGCAAGCCACTGCTGTCATTCAGTCTGTGGTCCACGTTCACAATTCGCCAGCCGCTCCGATACTGTCCTTAACAGCAGTGATTTTTCCTAGCTCAGGGTTCAGTCTGCAGTCATCACTTGCTATGTTGCTGCAGCATCCTTTAGTCTGGAGTGGTCCCAGCCTCTCTTCATCTGCCAGGACATGTCGTTCTCAAGAGGACAGTCCAGGTGTTTTGTAGATTGTCTTTCAGTCAGGGTTCATCTGATGTCTTCTCACGATTAGATTTACGCTATGCATTTTTAGCAGGAGCACCACGTAAGTGATGTGTCCGCAGTTCATCAGATGAGGAGCACATGGTGTCAGTTTGTCCCATAATTGCTGATACAGATTTTGACCACTTGTTAAGTGGTGGTTGTGAGATTTCTTCATTGTAAAATTATTGTTTTCCCTTTGTGGGGAGACACGTTGAGACTATGCAGATATCCTCTCCCTCATCAAACTTGTCTCCACCGATTTTAGCATTTGGTAGCCGTGGTCCACAACGGCGCGAATGATCCCATCTCCTGGTACTTACGTCTTTGTGTGGTCCCCTCCCACGTGAATCGGATGCTGCAGATAGGACGAAGTGTGACTTCTGAGGCTAAGTCACAAAGAAGCGCAGGATCTCCGCCTGCTGCTTTGGATCACTTGCTCGAGAGAAGCCAGTTGTCATGATATATATAATACATATATTTCTGAAGAAATAAATAAAATCAAAGGAACAGATCTAAACAAGATGTATAATTCAGAAAAGTTTCCTGAAGTAAGTATATATTTGAAATTACATGTTGAAAGATAATCTCAATGGAAAATCAAGTCCAAATCTCCAACACCAAAACGTTCTGGTAAAATTATTGGACGAGAAAGGGAAGAAGGAAGGAAGAGAGGGAAAGAGGGAAGAAAGAAAGAAAATTCCATGGCGATCACTCCCTCCATAAAAGGCCCAGTGACATATAATTGAAAGAAAATTGGTTTTTCATCAGATTTCTCAACGGCAAAGCCTTATGTCAGACCAAAGCGGAGTTAAGATAGCCAAGGAGAGTGGAGGGGGGCCGAAGGAATTTCCAAGCGTAAAGGCGGCAAACTCTTACCAAAACACAAGCAGTGGGACAGGCCGTGACTAAGGAGTCTGGGCGCAAAGACCAAAGTGACTGCAGAGGATTCGACTAACGACTGGTGGCAAATGCCAAGCAGTGGATGGCACAGGTGTGAGCCGTGGTTTGCTGGAGGCACGTGGACCAGCTCATTCGACCCAGTTGTTAGACCTTCAAGAAATTATGAGCTGTTTGTTAAACACAGACATTGTGAACAATGGAAGTATATAAACATATATACGTTTAAATAGAACGTATTGAAAATAAGGTAATAAACACAAAAAACACATCACTTCCTAATTACTACGTTTTACAATCATCTGTGCTCTAGAGGCCGTTTGCATCTGCCGTGTCTGCAGGTGGAGACAGGGTCTGCCGCTGCTCCTCTTCTCCCAACTGCATCTAGTGACATCACACTGGTAGCTTGGAACCTGCGGTGGTGAAGGTATCTGCCACATGGAAAGCTGCAAAATGCCATGAATCAGAGACTTTGGTCCCCCTCTGGAGAGAAGTTGTTAAACACTGCCCAGCACACCACTGCATTCGAGGAAGAGAGTACGGTGTG
>NW_012151964.1:1058683-1061436 GCF_000956105.1 Propithecus coquereli | reverse complement strand
AAATCTGGATAAGCTTCTGTATTCAACTACGAAGTTACAAAAAATACAGAGGAACAGAGGAATGTTCTAACCTTCACTCCGGAAACACAATCAACAAATCCGGATTGTAGAAAATGCCATGGGAAATTGCATGGCTAAAAAGATGTGGGAACATGCAGTTTAAAGTATACTTAAAAATATTAAAAAACAGTTAAACTGTAGTATTGTGGGATGCAAATTTGGGTAATAAAACTGTCAGGAAAAGAAAGAAGTGGTTGCCATAAAAGCCAGGATAGTCTTTGCTATAGGTAAGAGCGGGCAGGGCTGCACCTAGGGGACACTTTTGAAGGTCATCTGGGTGGCAGGCAAGGGTCCACCTCCTGACACCGGAGGCGGTTTGGTTATAATAACTTCTGTTTTGTCTCATTTTCTGCATCCATGTTATATTTTAAATATAAAACGTTTTTTAAAATACCATAAAACTGGACAAAATACATAAAGCAAATACTTCCAGCATGAGACGTGCTGCGGGGTCCTTGAGGGAACGTAGACACAGCACGAGCCACCCGTGCACACGGGTTTCTGTCTGAGCAGCGCCAGGGGGAGGCGGAGCCCAAACGGAGGAAGCAGAGCTGCACTCTGCTTCACAGAAGACGTAGTAACAGAAATGATTAGCAAGCACATGCACAGTCGCTCAGCATCATTGGTTATCAAAGGAAAGCAAGTTAAAACCACATCGAGAGAGCATTTAACACTGAAGTGGCAAAAGTAAAAAATCTGACAACATGAAATGTTGGAAAAGATGTTGTATTATGGTTCTCCAGAGAAACAGAGTTGATGAGGTGTGTGTGTGTATGTGTGTGTGTACGTGTGTGTGGCGTGTGCGTGCACCAGCAAGCATATGGAGTGGGGTGGGGGGAGAGAGGGAGAGAAAGGGAGGGAGAGAGAGAGGGAAGGAAGGAGGGTGGGGGGACAGGGATGTTGAGGAACTGGCTCATGCAATCAGCTGGCAAATCAAAAATCTGCAGGGCAGCCAGCAGGCTGGAGACTCAGGGACACGCTGACAATTCAACTGAACTTCCTGAATCCGAAGACAGTCTGGAGGCAGAATTCCTTCTTCTTGCGGGGGTTGGTCTTAAGGACACCAACCGGTGAGATGAGGCTCACGCACACTCTGAAGGATTTGCTTTACCCAGGCTCTACTGATTTAAATGTTAAAATCACATCTAAAAATACCTTTCCAGCACCATCTAGACGGGTGGGCACCCGAACAACTGGGTACCGTAGCCCAGCCTCGCTGGCACATGAAATGACCATCACGGTTGCGGAGCAACTGGAGCTCTCCCGCGTGCTGGCTCAGGTATGCGGCGGTACAGTCATGCTGGAAACGCTCACTCAGGGTCTTGTAAAGGCAAGCGCGCTACTGCTTTGTGACCCAGCAGTTCCGCCTCTGAGTGTGTGCTTGAAAGGAACAGAAATACGTAGAAAAGACTTTTACGTGGATGTGCATGGCACTTTTATTCATAGTGACCAAAACCGGACACAATCCAAGTGTCTGCAGATAGGAGAACGGATGAACCGTGGTATTTATACAATCGAATACTCTCCGCTAACGGAAAGGAATGAACAGCTGAACTGGGCAGCACGTGGCTGAATTTCAGAAACATTCAAAAGAGCAAAAGAAGCCAGACACAGGAATATACACTGTTGATTTCATTGTCGTGAATTTCAGGAATAGGCAATTCTGATCTGGTAGAAAATCAGAATATTGGTTGTCTGCGAGGTGGGGAGGTGACTGAGAAGGCACATAAGGGAATTTTCAGGTCAATGGAAATGTCTGTATCTGGAGAGGGTGGGGATTCCTTGGATGTGGACATCTGTCAAAACACATCCAATTCTACAGTTATGATCCGTGCATTGCACTGCACATAATTTTTCTCAATATACATTACATAATATAAACACACACACACATATATACATATATATGACAACCTGAGTGAGGGACTATTTCAGTAGATCAATGGATCATGCAGTCAAATCAGAAAGTTGGAAAAAAGAGATGAAAGGATAAAAAATAAAGAAGAGATTTAAAATTGGAGGATCAATTCAGGACCCACATCTGATGAGCAGGAGTTTCCAGAAAAAGAACAGAGAAAACCATGATCTTGAGTAGAAAATTATCAAAGAAGTTTTTGAGAAAGTCTCTTAGAACTGAAATCACGTGAGTGTATGGACTGAAAGGAGTACCAAAGGCACAGCAGTGAATTTTGATGAAAACCACCCCATAACTTTCATATTTCTATGGATAAAGAGAATATCTTTAAAGCTGTCAGAGAGAAAAAAAACATCTGGTTTTATCCAAAGGATCAGGGCTGGAGCCAGAACAGCGCAGGACTTTTCCGCAGCAACCCTGGAAGCCAAAAGACAGTGGAGCAATGCATTGAAAATCTGGCGGGAAATTTATTTCAATCTAGATTCTATATCCACAACAAACAAAATTCCTCAACAAATCCTAAAGTGAAATAATGTCACTTTCAGATATGTAAGGACTCAACAGGAAAAACTACTTACATTTCATATAAGTTATTTTATTTCATATAAAATAATACTATTTTAACTCTTACTGCATCAAAGGCAAGAAGGGACTTAGGGGAGGATGATTGTATAAGCCATTAAATCCTTATCTTCCATTATTGAAAGACCACAGAGGATGTCTTAAAGTGATATACGAAGAAATGTTAAGTGTATAAATACACTTAGATTATGGAGGT
>NW_012151964.1:1054549-1056308 GCF_000956105.1 Propithecus coquereli | reverse complement strand
GTGAATATTTTACTCCCATTTGTAGGTTGTCTGTTTGCTCTGTTGATTATTTCCGTAGCTGTGCAGAAGCTTTTTAATTTAATCAAGTCCCATTTATTTATTTTCGTTGTTGCCATAATTGCCATTAGGGTCTTAGCCATAAATTCTTTGCCTAGACTGATATCTAGAGAGTTTTCCCTACATTTTCTTCTAGAATTATTATGATTTCATACCTTATGTTTAATCTTGTATCCATCTTTAATTAATTTTTGTGAGTTGTGAGAAATAGGAGTCCTGTTTCATTCTTCTGCATGTGGCCCTCCAATTTTCCCAGCACCATTTATTGCATAGGACTTCTTTTCCCCAGTGTACGTTGTTGTCTGCTTTGTCAAAGATCAGTTGGCTGTAGGCAGATGGTTTTATATTTAGATTCTCTATTCTGTTCCATTGGTCTATATCTCTGTTTTTGTGCTAATACCATGCTGTTTTGGTTACTATAGCCTTGTAGTATAGTTTGAAGTCTGATAATGTGATGCCTCCAGATTTGTCCTTTTTGCTTAAGATTGTTTTGGCTATTTGGGCTCTTTTCTGGTTCCAAACAATGTATAGAATTATTTTTTCTAGATCTGTGAAATATGACGTTGGTATTTTGATAGAGATTGCATGGAATCTGTAAATCACTTTGGGTACTATGGCCATTTTAACAATGTTGATTCTACCAGTCCATGAGCACGATAGCACAGAGCAAGGACAGATATCCCCACTGGGCCTTTCGGGAATTCCAGGCCCACACGTGTCGCAGCACCAGGTGGCAAGCAGGAATTAGAAGACATAGCTGCGTCCTGAGGAGTGTATAATCTTGTTGGAGGGCGTGAGAAGTCAGCCTGTGAGAGTGTATTTTCAAGGGCTTTAGCTTTCGAGATAAATGAAAATTCAGGTAGGGAATGGAAGGGTCACGTTTCCAGAAGAAGGTGAACTGTGAGTTGGGTTTTGACAGGTGGGTGGGTTTTGAGGAGGAGGAGGAACAGAAACAGCCGGCAGAGACGCTAACACGGAGGGTTAGCACTTCTGTGGGAACGAAGACTGAGGGGGAAAAGCACAATGCCCAGTGCTCCGAGCCTGCGCCACGGCCGCCTTTCCATTTCGGCGTGTTTTCCACCCCTGCTGCTCGTCTGGTGTGAAGCAGCCTTCGTTCCCTTCCCTGGCGCCCACTTTTAACACGCTTTTTCCCTGGAGCTCTTTTGATGTTTGCATTAACAGACGGTACGGAAGGTTAATATTAATCTTAATGGTGAGCCATTGGACTCCCCCACACGGACTTACTAAGACAATAATGGAAGCAAAATTATGATGCAATCTCATTTGCTTTAAACTAGTGAAGACAGGTCATGAGTCATCATCTTAATCTGGTCCAGGTAAACTATTCTGTGGTTTAACCAGCTTCCCAAGCCAAAATCAGCGCCAAGGGAAAGGGCAAATTACTTTAATGACTAGTTATATTTCGAAGAAGCAGCAAGATAGCATTTAGACTAAATGGAATCTCCTTTCAAATCTGTGGCCAAATAAATACTTGAAAAAGATTAAAGGGAAACGCAAAGACATAGCAATACAAGAAAACAAAATAACAAACAGGAAACAAAATAAGAAAGCCCTTTCGTTCCTAGATTTGATTTATAAATGTCAGCATGAACTCATAATGTATTTTCTTTAAAGCAAACAAAAACCAACCAACCAAACAAACCTATTTCCTAGCTCTATCTGCAGAAAGTTTAGAAACAAT
>NW_012151964.1:1046561-1054084 GCF_000956105.1 Propithecus coquereli | reverse complement strand
CCAGGCAAGAGAGTGAGACTCTGTCTCAAAAAAAAAAAAAAAAAAACAGCTCACGGACACGGCCTACTATCCATGTTGGGGTGTATGTCAGTGTGTGTGGGTCTGTGCATGTGTGCGACAGGCTCATGGCTTTTTTTTTTCTTAGAGTAAATATCATTTTATGATAGGAATCGGAAATATTATAGATAATAGACTTTTTAGGTAAAACTTTGGTGATGACTTCCTGGCCATGAGATACAAAATTTCACATAAAACAACAAAGGTAATATGCGCTGTATTTCACATCTCAGAATGTCATGTTGTTCGATTTGCTCTATTCTTGCTGTCTGTCCCGAAAGTTCCTTCCCTGTGGTTCCTGTTATTTAAATGACATCTTTAAGAAGAAAATTACACCGTGAGAAACACTTGACCGGTCTTTTTCTGTTTCTTTCCTGTCCCCATTTTGTCGTAGCCACAGCTCAGAAAAAAACAGCTCCACGAAATACATACTCAGCAGCCAGGCCGACAGAGCAAGGCCAGAAAGAAGAAAAAGGACAGAGGGGAAACATCCAGAACTGGCCTCTTTGTCAGTACATGAATAATTTAGAATGCGAAGGAGTTTGGAAGGTGAGATTCCCCAAGGTGTGACAAAGCTGTTTAGGGCTCAAAATCCCAAATTGATGCATAAAGAGGGGAGAATGCTGCTTCTCTCCTCCCCTTTAACGCACGGGGTCTAAAATCAACCTCCAAGGCGGACCCCCATGTCTGCCCAGCGTCCCAGCCGCAGGTCCCAGGTTCTGCCCTGCGAGATAAAGGCAACACGGTGCTGTTAGTGGAGTCTGGGCACGGTGGGATCAGTGCTAAACCGGCGCTGACACTTTCTATTTTAATCACCATGACCTCTATCAGACAGTATTGTTTTCCTGTTCTGCAAATGAAGAAACCCAGCTTTAGAGAAGCCAGTTAACTTAACAAAGGTTACACGGCTTATGAGGGAGAATCTGAACTTCAGCCATTTCTTTGAGCTTCTGTTTGTTTTTTGTTTGTTTTTGCCTTAGAATGTATCCCACTGGGAAGCACAGTCAAACCACTGTGTTTTAAAGTTACTTTAAATAGTGGGCAAAGGCAATATATGTAACCTAAACATTTGTACCCCCGTAATATGCTGAAATAAAAGAAAACTAAATTAAGAAAAAGGGTATAAAAAAAAGTTGCTTGAAATAGTCCTTCTCTGTGTGGTTAAGAACCTACTCAATACCTAGTTACGTACATTTCTTCTGCTTTGCTTAAATTATTAGGGGTTACCTTTGTAAGAATTCAATTTTGTTTCATAATTATCTAAAAAATGTCCACTGTTCCAAGTCAAAGCTGCACAACAACTGCATTCAGCGCCCTCCGGCTTCCAATGGTCTCCTTTTGCTCAGTCCTGCCATCTATGACCATTGATTGGTTCCAGTTACTGGGGCTGTGTAAAAAATTACCCCAAAACTTAGTGGCGTGCACAACCATTTGGTATGCTCACAAATTTTGTGGTTCATACATTCAGACAGGTCACAACAGAGATGACGCTTTAACTGCTCCGTGGTGTCTGGGGCCTCCGTGGGAAGAGTCCCAGGCCGGGTGCTGGGATGCTCCGAAGGCGGTCGATGCTGCCCCGGTCCCTTTCCAGGCTGGCCTGTCCACGTGTCTTGCTGCACAGGTCAGTCTGCCCTTCCTTCCAGTGTGCTGGCTGGCTCCTCAGGGTGAGTGTCCTAAAACAGAGAGTGCGAGGTGGAGGCTGTGTGACCTCGGGAGCCACAGCGTCCGTGGCGCTGCGTTCTCGTGGTGGAGTCAGTCAACAGTCCCGTCCTGGTTCCTGGTGGGGTGATGGGAGGAGCCCCCATATGTTGATGGAGCAGCGGCGAGGTTCTGGACGAGCACTTTTGGAAAATGCAAAGTGTCACAGCGTTTTAATTAGGTTTTGGTTTATCCTTCCATTTTAAATGTTCTTAAACAAGAGAAGAAAAGAAAAAGGTACACAACAGCATTCCATTGTGTAGATCTTGGAAGAGAAATGTTGGAAGAGAAAAGTGAGTAGTGGTGGCAAGAGGAGCAAAAGCCCTAAAAAGAGGAGAAATCTCAGAACCCAGGTGTGGCTCCGGCAGTAGCAGCGAGCTAGAACCCTGGTGTGGCTCTGGCAGGAGTAGCAAGCTAGAACCCATGTGTGCTAGAACCCAGGTGTGGCTAGAACCCAGGTGTGGCTCCGGCAGGAGGCATCGCGTCTCTCTATTTTCTCTGGGAGGGAAGGGGGAAGCTTATTCCTGCTCGAATGTTTGAGAATTTTTTTAATTGACTTGTGAACTGTTCTACATGAGGGATGGCTATGGTGGGGCTTATATTCAAAGCAAGCACAGGCTTTTCTTTGCAAGGCAGCCTTCTGTACACCGTGTGTGGGCGACCACTCACCAGCTCGCTCACAGCATCTTTCGAGGCGGGTGGTGGGGTGCAGAACCAATGCCATGTGCTGGGCTCTCCTAGGTGCTCAGGGGCACATTGAGAAACCTCGCGTTTCCTGATGGGGAGGAGACTGAGGTCGTGCAGTCGGTCATGAAGACAGCTCCAGGATCACCCTACGGCTGACTGTAAAGCTAGCGCTCTTTGCAATACGTTTGGGGATCAGTTATTTGTATTTATATTAACTAGTAAAGACTACTAATCAAGAAATAAATGTCAGATATCTATTACATTAACTGTTAATACAATATTAAACTATTATTTGTAATGCAGAAGTGCTTATCTAAAGGAAAACAGCTCAGTTAAGTGGAAAAACCTCAGGAGACTGCAATGGCTTGCTTATTTTTCTTAAGATAAGTACGTTTTAAAAACAGCTCATGGGCCGGGCGCGGTGGCTCACGCCTGTAATCCTAGCACTCTGGGAGGCCGAAGCGGGCGGATCGTTCTGAGTTCAGGAGTTCGAGACCAGCCTGAGCAAGAGCGAGACCCCCGTCTCTACCAAAAAATGGAAAGAAAATTAATTGGACAGCTAAAAATATATGTAGAAAAAATTAGCCGGGCCTGGTGGCGTGTGCCTGTGGTCCCAGCTACTCGGGAGGCTGAGACAGTGGGATCGCTTGAGCCCAGGAGTTTGAGGTTGCTGTGAGCTAGGCTGACACCACGGCACTCGCCCCAGGCAAGAGAGTGAGACTCTGTCTCAAAAAAAAAAAAAAAAAAACAGCTCACGGACACGGCCTACTATCCATGTTGGGGTGTATGTCAGTGTGTGTGGGTCTGTGCATGTGTGCGACAGGCTCATGGCTTTTTTTTTTCTTAGAGTAAATATCATTTTATGATAGGAATCGGAAATATTATAGATAATAGACTTTTTAGGTAAAACTTTGGTGATGACTTCCTGGCCATGAGATACAAAATTTCACATAAAACAACAAAGGTAATATGCGCTGTATTTCACATCTCAGAATGTCATGTTGTTCGATTTGCTCTATTCTTGCTGTCTGTCCCGAAAGTTCCTTCCCTGTGGTTCCTGTTATTTAAATGACATCTTTAAGAAGAAAATTACACCGTGAGAAACACTTGACCGGTCTTTTTCTGTTTCTTTCCTGTCCCCATTTTGTCGTAGCCACAGCTCAGAAAAAAACAGCTCCACGAAATACATACTCAGCAGCCAGGCCGACAGAGCAAGGCCAGAAAGAAGAAAAAGGACAGAGGGGAAACATCCAGAACTGGCCTCTTTGTCAGTACATGAATAATTTAGAATGCGAAGGAGTTTGGAAGGTGAGATTCCCCAAGGTGTGACAAAGCTGTTTAGGGCTCAAAATCCCAAATTGATGCATAAAGAGGGGAGAATGCTGCTTCTCTCCTCCCCTTTAACGCACGGGGTCTAAAATCAACCTCCAAGGCGGACCCCCATGTCTGCCCAGCGTCCCAGCCGCAGGTCCCAGGTTCTGCCCTGCGAGATAAAGGCAACACGGTGCTGTTAGTGGAGTCTGGGCACGGTGGGATCAGTGCTAAACTGGCGCTGACACTTTCTATTTTAATCACCATGACCTCTATCAGACAGTATTGTTTTCCTGTTCTGCAAATGAGGAAACCCAGCTTTAGAGAAGCCAGTTAACTTAACAAAGGTTACACGGCTTATGAGGGAGAATCTGAACTTCAGCCGACACTCAGCCTCCCAGGACCTGCTGTGAACCACAGCGCGCTGGCCCTCCCCAGGCCCAGGGGAGAAGAAGCGCAGGCTCTCTGGCCGCTTCTCGCTCTTGGCAACCGGGGTGTCAGAGGACAAGAGCCTGTGTGCTTTGAGGACTCCCGGTTTGGAGAGGTCGTCTTGTTCACCTTGAGTCTCCTCCTTGGCCTAGCACAAAGTGTTCCATTTGGAAGGCACTTGGTAAATGTGAGCTTTGAACCTAGTGAAATAACAAGAATCCTTCCAAGGCTCTTGCTGGCCACTGTCCCTGAAGTGCCCACCGTCTGTTTTCCCAAGAGCGTATGCAGATGCTGAGGAACGTGGCATTTCAACACCGTGCACTCCAACATTTGGCACGTTGCACTGTTCTACAACTGAGTGTTCTTGTTTATTAGTTTGCATCTGAAAAATTCCCACCAAAAGATGTTGCGCGCCCACACGACAGCTTTGCAGTCGAGTTTGTGCTTCTCCCGTGTTTCCTGTTAGTCTATCCAGCTAGATCATTCCTCCGAGGGAGAGCACAGAGCGGGGCTGACAGTTGGCCACTCCTCTGAGACGCACGTGTAGTCTATGTCTTCTTACCCTCTGTCTTTTCACTTGATTTTTTAAAGTTCTTTCTACCTCCTCAGTTAGGGTAGATTATATTCTCTTGCTGCTGTTCCCTGCAGAGCCCCTCTTTTGCTGTAAAGACTGCAACACCCCTACTTGCAGGAAGGGTACACGTCCACTCCCTTGATGTCAGGCTTGGCCATGTCATTTGCGTCGGTCAAAAGAATTTCAGTGGAAGATCAAATGTCAGAACCAACGTGTTCAGGGTCGCCATCTGGTTCTGCCATTGCTCTGCTGTTAGAATGGCCAGTACCAGATAGGGACTATTTCTGCGGCCTGGGTTCCAGAGTGAAAAAGACCCAATGATAAATGATAGACTTCTGTTGTCGTGAGCTACTGAGATTTGGGGGCTGTGTGTTATTGCAGCCTAACCCAGCAAAAGTCGACAGGGGACTGGGACACCAGCAGGAGTTAATGCCGAGAAGAGGCTGTAACAAAAGTATCTTGGTCGCTGAGCTATACAGGCTGATTTAAGGGCATCTGTTCATAGAAGTGGCTGTTGCCATGCCCCGTCCCCCAGCCCCCTCCTGAGGACATGCCTCTACACACGCTAATGCCATCCTTTAAAACTCATTATTGGCACCTTTTACACTGCGTTGTGGAAGCCAATAAAATTTCCACTCCCGCTCCTGCCGCCTGCTCGATGCTGGGTCCTCTTCTTTCCCTCCCACGAAGCTGGCCAGCTTCCAGAGCCTTTGTTCGGCCTCTGCCCAGCACCTCTTTCTGTCCTTTTTTCGTCCTTTCTGACGCTAATGCTCGCTGAGCACTCACTGTGCAGGGGGCTCTGGCTAGGATCTTACTAGGGGGACAGTACCGAACAAGACAGATGACACCATCCCAGGTTCACATCCAGGTTCGGGGTGTTGAAAGCTTGTGTAATCTGGACATCCCTCTTCTAAGAACAGGAATGCGAAAGCATGAATACAAAATGAGGTACAGGTCTTGGAAGGGCCGGCGCACCTGAGGGCCCCAGAGGGCCTCACTGGCTCCCCAGTGAATGAGCTTGTGGCGTGGGGTGGGGGGATGGCTGTACAGGAAGAGATGAGATGAAGCTCTTGCCAGAGGGTGGCGAGAGCTGTGTTGAAGATAAACAAGATCACAAACAGGAAGTAACTGGGAGGCCCCTTTAGGCTGGGTGGAGACACTGCAGAATTTTATCTGAGTCGGCAGCAGCAAAGGTTAAAACTCCCCTCGCTCTTTGGGTCCTGGGAAATGACTCCCTGGGAGGGACCCCCTTCCCCGTATGACTTAGATAAGGGTCATGGGCCAGGCCAGACACAGACCCTCCGAATTCCCAGCCTTCACTCCCAGTTTGTGATGAGCTGAGCTTGTGTCCACTGATGGCGTCAGAAGCAGACTTGAGTTACGCTCCCCTCCCCCACCCCCACACCCCCTCTCCTTCCCCCACCGCAGAGCCCCGCCTGAGCCAGCCCGGCAGGGTCAATCTTCTCTGGCCTCCTTTAAGGGCACATTTTCGTCCCACGTCTCCGCACCCACTTCTTTCTAGCCTTGTTTACTGCTCGCTGCAAAGGCCCCCTTTGCCTAACCCCTGAGACCCTTACGGCCCTGGGGTCAGAGCGCTCTCCCCTCTCCCCGCTGCGGTGGTCCACCTCCAGCCCCTGCAGTGACCCTCTCTCACAGCCTCTCCCGGCCACGTCCAGATTTGCTTGGTAGTTGGTAGTGGCCAAAACAGGCCTCCCCGAGCAGGATACTGAAACAGATGGGACTGTGGTTTAAGGGCAAAGTAGGATTCTGGGAAGTATTTTTGTTTTTAAAAGTGGATATTTTCAGCCTAAAAGAAAAGAGAAGGAGGGGACAGAACTGCTGGGCGTGCCTGTGTTATTTAGAGAAAGGAGCTCAAGGAGCCACAAAGAGCCCAGTCGCTGGAGACACGGGAGCGGGCAGAGGCCTACAGAGGGCGCACGGAGCAGGGAGGCGAGCCAGCCAGGCCCTCCATGGCACAGGTGGCGTTTTATTGAGTGCCTACTGTGTGCCCTGCACTGCGCTGGGCAGTGGGGACTCAGCGGTGGTCAGAACCGGCTGGGCCCTGGCCTGGCATCAGAGGGACGACTTCGAACAGTGGTCAGTTGGCGCCGCGCCCAGCTCGGGGCGAGAGGGTCACAGGCCCACCTGGTGTTTAGCCAGTCACGGGTGGCTGAGGACCCCGAGGAAGCCGCAGTTTTACCCAAAATGTAAATGCGAACGGCTGCGGACTAGGTGTGGGCGCGGGGAGGCGGGGAGAAAGTGGTGTGTGCAGCAGCCCTGTGGCAGGTGGGGCACCTCTGCGAACCGGGAGGGCCAGCGCCGCGCGGGAGGAGCCACGCGGGGGACCGACCCCTGCCCCCCAGGCACGCGCCCCCACCTGCCGCGCAGCCCTGGCCCTGCGAGGAGGAGGTGAGGCCAGGGCCGGCCACGCGGGGGACTTCGGTGCTCACTGAAACTCCTTGGGGAGACCCCGAAGGCGTGTCCAGGGGGTGCCCGACCAGAGCCCCCCGACTCCGAGCCCGCCCTGGCGCCGCGGAGGGTGGCGCGAGGACCGGCGGGGGCCGGGTCAGCGCCGGGCGGCCGTCCAGGCGGGCGGTGGCGCCGACACCAATGTTCCCCCCAGGCGGGTGGCCCGGCCGGTCAGATCCGGGAGCGGGCGAGCGGCACGCACGGCGTCGAATAGCGAGGGGTGCCCGCGCGGTCTCGGAACCGGGCCGGGCCTCTCGGGCCAGCGGGGCGGGGCGTGTCCTTCTGACGGGGGCGTGTC
>NW_012151964.1:1007710-1045877 GCF_000956105.1 Propithecus coquereli | reverse complement strand
GAACTCCAGGCTGCAGCCCGAGGCGGGCGCCTGCGGAGGGCAGCGGCCTGGGCGGGGCGCAGCGGGGTTCCTGCTCTGGACGTTCTCCCGGAGGCTGTGGAGGGAGCGTTTAAGCCTCGGCAGTGTTTTAGCAGCTGTGCTTCCTCTTTTTCAGCTACTTCCTCCGTGTCCCTGACGCTCCCCGCCTCCCCTTCCTCTTTTTCCTTCTTTCCACCGCCCCCGCCCGGCAGGTGCTTGCGGGGAGCAGGCAGTGTTGCCGAGAATTCCAACCTTAGTTCTGTGGAGGACGCGGGATTTGAATACCAAATTTTAATTTTTTCTTCCATTTGGGTAATGCTCAGGTTAATGAAGGATTTCATGCTTACATACTAGGTGGGTTTTACTTTTTAATTAAGTGCCGTTGCTGTTTTATCATATACTTTAGGAGGTAATATTATTTCGGTGTTCCCAGAAAGTGTGTTTTCTGGAAAAGCTACGTTTATTTACCTATTTATCGGCCATGAGGCGAGAGTCTCGCTGGAGACGTGGTCGGCTGTGCTGGTTGAGGGGCAGCTGCCAGTTCATATCCGGGTGTGGGACCTTAGAGCTGTCTGAGCTGCAGTTTGCTCCTCTGCGAAGTTTTAATAGAAATAATGACAGCTGCCTCACAGAGTCGGTGTCAGGAGACATCAGTTAAGGTGCAGACTGTGCTTGCAGTGGCGCCTGGACAACAGTAATCAATGGGCGTTAGCCGGAGAGTTTGGGCTGTGCCATGTGTTCCCCCCGGGCCCATCGTTCATGCCCCTGATGTAACAGGAACACCCCTGTGAGCAGGCGCGTTTGGGGAAGCCCAGTTGGTTCAGACCCCGAGGGCCCCGCAGGTCAGCAGGCGTTTTCCCAAGTCCTTACTGGGTTTGAAAACGTGATTTTTAGTTTCTCCTCTGCTCAGTGCATCTTTGGCTTTCGCCTCCCCATTGCTCGGGTACGGGAGGGTGGGGACATTCTCCTTCCCTCACATCACTCTTTGGATGGTAGATGGAGATTTTGTTTCAGGTGTTCTGAGCTTGGTGGTTGATAGTCTAGTCTTCCTGGACGTTGCTTGACCTTCCACCTGTGTGAAGTAAGGGTTTTGCACCTTGCGGGGAAAAGCCTCGAATGCTTCTCCCAGCTCCGATTGCCGTGCTGCAGGTCATCTCTTTTTTTCCTTTGTGCAAAGAGCTTGCATCATTAGTTCAGACTTACAACTAAGTTTTCGTAGCATCTTAATTGTGAATTCTATACATTCAATTATTACAAAAGCTAACGTGTAACTTGATCTAGTTTACTTTGAATCTTCCTTTTTAAAATTTAATTTACCCTGAATTTAAGAGTCAGCTTTAGTTATTAGTATATTCCTGTGTTGCTGCTGACTTTTTCCGTTTATGGAGTGTTTTTGCCACCTGCACTTTCTGCTGTAATCTCTTTGTATGTTAAGCCTCGCAAGTATGGTTAGCGGCCTCCTAGAGTTCTGAGTGGGTAAACTGCAGCCCGGTAGTTCCTTCTGTGAAGTCCTACGTTCAGATGAGTTTCAGATTTGGGGTACTGTGCCACCACATACGTGTGTGTTCTAGGTAACGTGATGCAGCGTGGCGCACATATCGCGCTCTAGATAACAGTCCTAGTGGCTTCTGAAGTAGCACCCTGCAATCAAAGGACACTAATTCTGCGTAGAAGCAAGTGAATCTAAGTACCGAGTGGTGTAGTGACGATAAACAGCCTTGTGCTAGTTCAGCTCGTGTTTTGTTGCTACATAAATTACAAAAACTTTCCAGTGTTCAGGGCCTCTTGGGTTTCACAAATGCAGTTAAAGGGTTCTGGGTCTGTGTTTCTGTGGAGGGTCCTTAGGAGAACACGCTTTGGCTCCATGACTCTCCTCCAGGGAGGCCTCCCTGCTGCATCCCCTCTGCACCCACGCCTTGCCTGTCCTCGTGCTCTGGTGTTTCTGTTCCTGGCCACTTGACACTGTGGGACACCGTGTGTGTGTTTTTAGCTATGGGGTCTACAGCCTTCCTCCATGGAGTGTGCCCTTCCCGTGGGTAGGGGCTTTGATTGTGGCAGTGTCCCCCAGGTGCTCCATGTTGAATGGATGGATGGATGGAAGGATGAATTAATTAATTTTTTCTGTAACTTTAAAAAAGTTCTTGAAAAATAAATTCCTTGTCTTTTTAACAGTGGCATCCATGAGTGGAAAAAACTAATTCTGGTTCAACACTGGCCTGAGACAGTGTGCGAGGTGAGTTTTTCTGCCTAAACTGGCCCCTTGGAGACAGTGAATCTCCAGAAGAGTTGGTTTGCGTGCATGTGTGCCCACCTTGGGTGCCGCTGGCTGGCAGGACTGCCAGCGTCCTCGCCCTGCCAGTGGTGGAGGCCGGAGCTGTGCCTACAGGAGGGGTGTGTGCCAGTGTCCTAGGGCCCCTGTAACAGAGTACCCCAAACTGGGTGGCTTAGAGCATCAGAAATGTATTTGCTCACAATTCTGCAGGCTGGAAGCCTGAAAGGCGTAAGCAGGGGTGAGTCCTTCTGGAGGGTTCTGAGGGGGAGTTTGTTCTGTGCTGCTGCTCTCTTAGCTTCCAGTGGAGACCAACAATCCTTGGCACTCCTAGGCTTACGGAGGCTTCACCCCAACCTCTGCCGCCTCCCTCACCTGGCGTTCTCCACTGTGTGTCTCTCTGTCTCTTCTTATCAGGACACTGTGACTGGGTTTAGGGCCCACCCCAAGCCAGCATGACCTCATCTTCACTTGATTACATCAGTAACGACCCTATTTCCAAGTGAGGTCATATTCATAGTTACGGGGGTTAGGATATGGATGTATCTTTTCGGGGGACACAGTTCAATCCACAACAGGCTTCAGCTTGTCCCTTCCCTCTGTGTTATTGAAATCTTTTTGGAATGTCAGCTGGGCACATGGTGGGCACCTCTAGTCCCAGCTACTTGGGAGGCAGAGGCAGGAGGATTGCTTGCACCTAGGAGTTCCAGTCCGGCCTGGGCAACATAGTAAGACCCCATTTCTAAGGAAAATAATAACAGAAAAGTCTCCCATGAGCGGAAAGGAGCTGCAGACCATTCCTTGCCTCCTTCGCTCTGCTTGGCACCCATGACACCCTCCTCCCCGCCGGGTTGGCCTCACTCCGTGTGTGGCTCTGTCTTGCTCTGTGCCCCTGTCCTTTTAGGGTGTCAGTGCGTGGGCTTCTCCTGCTGGGGCACCGTCAGCCGGGGACCCTGCCTCAGCCTCCTTCCTCAGGGCCGGCTATTTGCAAAGCCGATCCTGTATTCATTGCATAATCGACCTAAAGTGTTTCATCCTATGGCTGAGCCAGCCCTAACTTACTGACACTTTCTGAAATTTGGGCTTGGGAGTTTTAAATTTCGGGGCCTTTTAACTACTGCAAGATGGAAGTAGCCAATAATTGCTGTACGGTGGATTATTCCTGTACTTTAAGGAGCACTCTGGCTTTGCCTCTAGCACTGACCAGTATGATATGCTCTTCTGCTTCCTCACTGATTTTTCTGTTAAATGAAACTGAAATTTCACTTATCCTCCTCACCAAGTTATACTTTTGATGTGGACACTCATTTCTAACAAGTCTTTCTTATTACATTACAACGCTCTGCTTTCAGTTTCGCAGGCTTTACGTGTTGTCTGTAGTGCTGTTCCTTTGCTTCGGGGTGGGGGAGTGGGGCGGGAGTAGCATGGAGGTGCAGGGCACCGGGCTTTAGTCTGCTGGGGATCTCGTTGGGGCTCCCACTGTGGGCAGTGGGGAGTGACTAGAGGCCTTGGTTCCTGCTGAGGGACCCGGGTGTGGAGGAGGACAGTGTGGAGGAAGGGCTCAAAACTAGAGCACTAGAGGATCTGCCTTCAGGACCTGGGACCGGGCTGCCCCGCGCATGAGGGAGGCATTTACATGGCAAAATGCGGGTGTGTCCCTGTGTAATGGCTGTAAACATGCAGGCAGTGCTTTCCTGCCTTGAGGCTTTAGAAATGAGGTTAAACCAAATCAATGACTAGCAAAATGTCATTGTTAGGGAATTTATTTCAAACTGGGTGGCTGTGATGAGGGGCTCTGTTGTCTAGCAGCGCAGGCTCCTCCTGGGCAGCAGAGGCTGTCCCTGGGCCCCTCCCTCTGAAGAGATGTGCCCGTTACAGGTGCCGGGTCTGTCTGTCCTCGTCTCCACCAGGTCTTTGGTGCCTGGCACAGCCCCTCAGAGGCCACCTTGGGGCCAAGGTGTGTGGAGAGCCCCCGACATGGTGCTGGCACAGCCCCTCATCGGCCACATACCCGCAGGACACGGGCCCGCTTTGGACGGGTTTCCTTAGGGATGGGTTTGGGGTGTGGGCAGAGGTGAAGTTACGACCTCTGTCACCTGGTCCTGCACTTTGCCGCTGGGTGGTTCTGGGGCAGCGCTTCTCTCCTGCACCAGCCCCTCCCTGGTTCCCAGCCCAGCCGTGGAGAGAAGCTGCTTCTGCACAAGGGATTCAGAGGCAAGGGCTGGGCAGGACAGCGTGACCCTGGGTCGCTCCTCCCTGGGTTCGAACTTCTACTTCTTGTTTGCTTATTCACTGCAGCGAGCTGGGCGGGGGTCTTGTTTCCTGCAGACTGACAGTCCAAAAGTATTTCTTGATGATTGTTTATTGTGGAAAATCTCAGATTTAGCTCATAAATTTGGAGGTCCCTAAAAAGTGTTATACTGAGACTTATTTCTCTGATTTTATTTTTATTGTTGAGATTAAGGATGTATTACTGTTCTTACTTGTTATTTTTTTGGCTCTAGATTTGCAATACTTAATATTTCGCTAATGGATTTAGACTTGGTACCTGAGCAAGCTTTAGTTTAGCAGGTATCGTGAGCCTTCTGTTCTTAAACATTTACTTGAAATTATATGGTAATCAAATTATTCGTAAGCAATAGGGTTTCCATCAGATTGACTTAATTTGTGAGCACATAAAAAGAACAAAAATAGCTGTTTATTTCTGTTAATTAAATTGTTTGAGGATTGGCTCAGATGGGGTGGGGAACCTGCGGCCTTCTGATTTCAAGGTGGTTCTTTTTTAAGCTCCGAAGGAGGCGAGAAAAGCTTCGTCTTTCTCTGCTGCACCCTTTTAATAAAAGGACTTGTTCTGTAAAATTTGGATTCAGTCAAGAGGCCGCACTTAAGGGCCTAGAAGGCCAGCGCAGTTTCTCACGAACATGCTACTAGAATGAATTTATTGTAAATGAACACTGTATTGATCTTGTGTCAGTGCGGAACCTGTCTCTTGTTGATGAAAGAAGTAGGGTTGCTAACTGTATTTCAATAAACAACCAACCAAGTATTTTCTCGTGTCCTCTCTCCCTAGGAGGTGCAGAATGACTGCAGAGACCCTCCGCATTACTGGACGATACACGGGTTGTGGCGAGTATCTAACGCAGTTAAAATTTAATTCAGTGGGGAGGAGAAGCTAGCTGACTTGGAACTCTAGCTTAAGTCTAGTCTTTATATTTGTTATTTTTGTTTATTCAGTAGATCAAATCCTTATTTACAAGTACTTTTCGTCTTAACATAACCCTAATTCTCTTGTTGTTCTGTTTGTATAGAATAGTAACAATCTAGTTTAAACGTGTTCAGGTATCCCAGGAACATTTTAGGATCACTAAATTTTAATTTTCTCGTTTCGTTTTTCTTTTGGAGTCTATTGTAAATGAATATATGAAAATTAACAGTGTGTGTCTATATTATTCACATTTCACAAACACTCAAATTCATTTTTCTGGTTTGCCTGCGTGTTGTTTAGTCAATTCTTTTTTATTTGTGCACACACTTGTGACGTTAAACTGCGCACATTCGTTCGCCCTGCTGCCCTGGTGAGAGGAGAAGGCCCGTCTGGCTTCAGCTGGCCCCCACGTGCTCCTGAGGGACAGGGACTGGCAGAAACCCACCAGGACCTGGGGGCTTCTGGTTTCACTTTCTCCCCGGGCTCTGGGGCGACACGACACTTCTGTTCTGGGGCTTCCGGCTTTCCTGGACTTTGCTCGATGCCTGCTCCTCTGTCGTCTGCAAACGTGCTGTCTGTCTGTGCTCAGCATGGTGCTTCGGCATGGAGCGAGCATTTGCAACGCTGCTTCCTCGCATCCTCTGGGGTGAAAAGGTGCCGGTTTTAGATTGCTGGGCCAGCCCGTTGACGCTGAAGACACGCTGTCTCCCCTGCCCTCTTGTGGCTCTGGGGTGGCCGGATCTCAGGAAGTAGGTTGGTGACCTCGTGCACTGAGCAGCAGCTAAAGAGCGAGGGTTGGTGTGTCCAGAATCAGACGTGAGTGCAGAGTTGGGGTTCAAAAGCAGGGAGTGCTGGTGTGTCTGGTACTAAAAAAGTAAAATCAAAGTCACAGCTGATCTTACGTCACATGCCACGTGCTTTCTGAGCCTGTCAGCTGTATATGTCACCTTGTTGCATCCTCCTCACGTTGAGAGATGTAGACCTACTGCTGTCTTGCTGGGTCCGTGGAGGGGTCAGGGGGTCAGCATCGCCGTGCGGGGAAGCTGCTGAGCCCCATTCCAACCCCAGCTGGGGTGGACCTTGAAGCTCCCAAGACGAGGCCATTTATTTGGCTTCGTTTACCGAAAGCCATCTGTGCTGCATTGTTCTTGGCACAGTTTCTTTCTTCGTCAGAAGAAGCTCAGACTGACTGCTTGTCTCTGGGCATCTTTCTCAAACGGCCTGTGTGGGGTAAGGGATTCCCAGGCAGAGTTTCTCTTTTTGTTCTTTGCAGACTTTAATGAAAGTGTTTCCTAATGTCATATGGAAGTCATGCCAATCAAGACTGATATTTCTTATTTTATTTTTTAAATTTGAATTTCAAGGCCTGATAAATCTGAAGAATGTAATCGATCGTGGCACTTTAATTTAGAAGAGATTAAGGTACTGACTTTTAATTATATTTCTACTGCACGGTGTTGAACTGAATTAACTCTTTTCTTCACAAGTATACCTTCCAAGTCATGTTTAAAATTACAGGGTCATGGCCAGGCATGGTGGCTCACACCTGTAATCCCAGCACTTTGGGGGGATCGCTTGAGGCCAGGAGTTCAAGACCATCCTGGACAATATAGTGAGACCCCATCTCTACAAAAAAATTTAAAAGTTAGCCAGGCATGGTGGTGCATGCCTGTAGTCCCAGCTACTCTGGAGGCTGAAGTGAGAGGATCCCCTGAGCCCAGGAGTTCCAGGCTGCAGTGAGCTGTGATCACACCACTGCACTCCAGCCTGGGCGACAGAAAGACCTCCTTCTCTAAAAAAAAAAATTAATTGAAATAAAACAAAATTACAGGGTCATGAATGTATTCATCAGGATTGAGCCCCTGGAACTGTTTTAGTAATTACTGATATCTAAAGCAACCCCACAAATTAAATGAAACTGACCTTACCCCTCCTCTGCCCTGGGCCCAAACCACTGTGTGAGTGGCTCAGACGGGGCAAAGCCTGCCCTGGCTGCGCAAGACCCTACGCTCACCTGCTGGACCTGATTGGTCCTCAGTCCCCCAGGACTCCTGGGTAGGACGACTGAGAGCGTGAACCTGGTCGGCGTGGGGCGTGGGAGGCAGCTCTGCACAGCTGTGGCTGGGAGGGCAGGCACGTGGGACCCGGAGCTGTCGGTTCTGGTCGAGGGCGGGCTGGGTTTCTGGGCAGGGAGGAGCCTTTCCAGTACAAAAGCTCTTATTAAAGAATAAATGATAGGACTGGAATTTCGAGTGGTGTTAGGAGAAGTGCTCTTCTGAGATACTGCTACCTCCCATGGGATATAGAACCTTCACACACCCCACGCTCATCTCTCCCTGGGGGTGCCAGCAGTTCCTTGTGTGTGATCAGTCACGTGTCAGGGAAGCGGGTCGAGGGTCCAGGGGGGTCACTGGGGCCTCCCCGAAAACATGAAGCAGAATCGGAGGACTTGCTGGAATTGCGGGTTCTTCCCGGGAATATACGTCCCCTGAAAAGACGAGGTCGTCAGTCCCAAATCCATTACAGGTTCTAATCCAAGTGGAATTATTTTTTTCTTTTTTCTTCCTGTGAAGGACGTTCAGTGGTCTGAGCCAGGAGGCCTGAGAGGCCTGGGGACCCTGGGTTACCACGCATACCCCGAAGCCTGGCGATGTCCCACGTTTCCCAGGCATGCTGTTCTCCGCGAGGACTCGCTTCACCTCCCCCAGACACCTGGTCGTGCCCGCCCTGGGTCCAGTGGACAGGAAGATGGGTTTGGTGTATCAAGTGCCTGCAGGTGGCTGCAGGGCCAGGGGTGGGGAAGTCTCTGGAACCCTTGCTTCCATTCGGGAAGGTGGGTGCCACCGAAGTTGTCCCATGTACAGGGTTACACACTGTGATGGGTGCCCAGAGTGGAAAGAACAGGTACAGTTTGGAACTGATGGGCCTGCGCTAGCTCCTAGGGAGGAGATGGTTGAGCTAGAATCTGGCTAATTAGGTGAAGGGCCAGAAAGGCCAAGGAAGCAGCCTGTGCAAAGGCCCTGAGGCAGAAAGTACGGAGCTCTGGAGATTCTGGGAGGAAGCCAGGGTGACAGGGTGAGCCATGGCCGGGTGGTGTTCAGGGCAGTCAGTCCCCTTCCCAGACACAGGGGACACTGGCCAGGGATGGGCTCTTGGGGACACGCTGAGTTTGAAGTGCCCTTGAAATGTCCAAGTGGTGATGTCAGAAGAGGTGAGCTGGAAGCATGAAGGTCACAATGGAAGCCGTAGGTGGAGGGGCGGGGCGGGCAGGTGTGGGCGTGGGTGGAGAGGTGGGGTCTCAGGTGTGGGTGTGGGCGTGGGTGGGAGGGCAGAGCGGGGCTGTCAGAGCCCCAGTGTCCACAGCGGGTAGGAAAGGAGTGTGCAAAAACACAGCAAAGGAGGAAACCCAAGAGAGGAGGGGCGTGATGAAGAGGCACAGTGGTGTTGGATACCCCAGAGGGTCCATTAAAGGAAGGCTGAGATGCAGCCCCTGGCGGGTCATGGGTCCGTGGTGACCTAAGCCACTGCTTCGGAACAGCCCTGGTTCCCTCGTGTACAGCAACGTTCAACTCAGCATTGCCCAAGCAAAAGTGGCCTCGTTTGCAGGATAAATTGCACCATCCGCCAGATCTTCCCCAGGGGGTTTGGAGTCGGAGAGTGGTGGCGGGGCACGTGCTGTGGACGCCCCCTGGGGGCCGGGGGAAGGGGAGGGAGCTGTGCTCACTCTGGGCAGGGGGTTGAGTTATTTGGGCTGGTGGGATTGAATCTTTTTGGTCTAGCAGGTGTGTAGACATTGGAAACTAAACTTGGGTCCCTCTGGATTTGGTGTGACTGTCCTCACGGTGCGGGAGGGCACAGGCCGCCCAGCTCCCACAAGCCCTTCTCTGGGGCAAGGAGAGCTCGTATTTGTTTGTTTAATAGGTGTTATTTTTTAGAGTGGTTTTAGGTTTACAGCAAAATTGTCATTGTGTGGAAATTACAGACAGTTCCCTTCCTTCTACCTCAAGTTTGCCGTATCATTGACATCTTCCGACAGTGTGATATGTTTGTTATAATTGATGGACCAATATTGATACTTAATTGTTAACTAAAATTTATCGTTCACATTAGGGTTTACTCCTGTGCAGTCTGTGGGTCTGACAAGCGCACAAAGACAAGCGTCCCACAGTGTCACTCAGAGTAGCTCCCCTGCCCAAACCCACACCCTGCTTGTTCCTGCCTCCCTGAGCCCGTGGCAACCACTCATCTCGTTGCTGTCTCTTAAGATTTTGCCTTTTCCGAGATGTCATATGGCTGGAATCATACAGTATGTGGCCTTTCAGACTGGTTTCTTTTCCTTGGCAATTGGTTTCCTTTTCTTTGGCAGCTCATTGGTTTTTGTCGCTGACTGTACTCCACTGTCTGCAGTTTATCCATTCACTGTGAGAGCTTGCATCTTCACATGCAGCTTTACGATTGCTCAAATTTCACTTATTTATTTATTTATTTATTATTTTTTTTAGAGGCAGAGTCTTGCCCTGTCCACCCAGGATGGAGTGCAATGGTGAGATCACAGCTCACAATAACCTTGAACTCCTGGACTCAAGTGATCCTTTTGCCTCATCCTCCTGAGTAGCGGGGACTATGGGCACATACTAGCACTTTTATTTTTTTGTAAAGACAGGGTCTCACTATGTTGCCCAGGCTGGTCTTGAACTCCTAGCTTCAGGCAGTCCTCCCACCTTGGCCTCCCAAAGTGCTGGAATTACAGGCATGAGCCACCACACCTGGCCTAATTTCACTTTTAGATGTATCTTAAATACTTCATGTGGAATAAGCACAGAATCATTTTACTCTCCTAATGTTATTAATTAGCAGAGCTCAATTCTTTGAATGTATGAGTTTATCAAATTTGCCTTCTAGGTTTTGTTTTGAGTTTATTAGGTCCTGCATAGACTTTTTCTTTTTTTAATTATACATAGGATCTTTTGCCAGAAATGAAGACCTACTGGCCTGATGTAATTCATTCGTCTCCTAATCGCAGCCAGTTCTGGTAAGTGTGAGCATCCGGCAGCCACCCCAGTCCCGAGACAGGTGGGGGTGCCCTGAGCGTGTTCTAAGGTGACACACAGAGAACCTGGGGCTGAGCAGTTTGAGCGGCTTTTTATCTAGAAATGATGCCGTTATGCCATTTTGGTGCCTTTCTCCATAAAAAAATGAGGGCATTTTTTATCCATTGGAGAAACCTGTTTTCTAATCTATGTGCTGTTTCATTTATTACTTTGCTTTAAAAATTTTCTCTACTGACGTTTAACAAAGTAGGATTCTTGCATATCTAAGAATTAGTCCAAATCAGACAGGAGGGAATATTCCTATGGAAACTGTGCTGCTGTCTTAAAGTATATTAAGAAAAAAGACGACACCCATTCAGGCAGCAATGTCCTTCCTGTGACTTCGGGGGAAGAGAAGGCGAGACTCCCAGTTCCTCTGTCTCTCGCAGTGAAACACCTGAGTGTGGCAGGCACCGAGCTCGGGCGAGATGCTGGGTTTAATGCCAGATAGCTTTTAAAACCCTGCTGTTTAAGTAAATGAAATTGATACTCCTTTTATTTACATTTTGTTAACTGAAGGTAATTCTTTATTTTCTCCATCTAACTCCAATGTGGCAGTTTATGATTGAGATTACAACTAATCAGACTTTGCCCCAAAAGGTTAATTTATCTAGAAATATTTTTTTGTGTACAATTTTCGGGAAAATTAAAAGTTAAGTTTAGGAAAAAGCTTTTTAGAACAAAATGGAATGAAAACTATGTCCTTCTTCCTGGTTCATCAGTGTTCAGAGTGACGTTTCCTAGAGGATGTGTGGCAGGGAAGTGGTTTTAGGGTTCACTGACCCTGATTTGTAAGTTGAAATGAAGAGACGCGCTCTTAATGAAAACTGGGTGGAGAATGGTTCAGTTCCGAAGCACTTGGTCTGCACAGCCTGTGTTCAAAACGGTGGCTTCAAAGCAGATAATTGCCATAATGAGTTGAAGGGGAGGAAACAGGAAAAAACATTTATGTATCGTTTCGCAGTGTACTTCAAATGGTGATTCTGTGGTAACTAAGTATACGAAGTATAATTTTTCCAGTTGTCACAGTGTTCTAGAGTGGAGTCAGTCAGATTTTAGCCAAATGGCTGAAAAGAAATCAGCAAACATATACAGGGTTTCGGTGGGCTGAATCTTCAATATTTAATCAAAACGGTGTTGGCAAAGTGAACATTTATTTTTGTGCTCTAATAAAGGCAAAATGATTTACCTAAATTTTTCCGGTTCAATAGTTGAATTATATTCCTAAAAAACTTTTTTGTTCTAAATGAAAAAGATAAAGCTCACACACTAATTAGTACTTACACTTTCGAGTGCTCCGAGTGCGAACGGCAGCTCCGAGGGGCCCTGCCTGGGCTGTCCCTCGTCACCAGTCACCTCACCGTCCCCAGGCTGTGTCCTCATTGTTCAGGTCGCCTACAGCACTCCTCACAGGCGTTCTTGGATGTCACCACCACAGCTGCTGTCACTGGGGTGGGGAGGCCTGTCCGAGAACTTTTTTCTTTAATCTCAGATGGAATCACATATGCAAAGTTGGGTGTCTTGGTATTACTTGGTGCTCAAGCTAATTCCCTAAAATTAGCCATTTTGAAAAGTATTATGCACACAGCTCTTTGCAAAGTAGGGTTTTTTGGTTTGTCTTTTTGATTCTTACAAGAAAAAGAACCAGATTTGGGTCCTGCTCATTTTGGTGACGCAGCCTCACTGTGGAACGCTGCTGCCCCTCACGGGTGAGGCGGTGGCCCCTGATGCCGGCTCTGCACCCGCCGTGCTCAGTGGGCAGCCGGGGCACCTCCAAGTATGGGGGCGACACACCCAGTCACTTCAGTTGGGTAACTGACACTTTTGACGGTAAATAAAAAACGACCATTTCCAAATGATGTGTGATTAAATGCTTTGAATTATAATATATTAATATCAATACTTTAATATATTCTTATCTCCAACATCTATTGTTAAGCTTGCTCTAGAAATAATAATAATAATTGACATTTACTGGATATTGTTAGCTAAGAACTATTTTTGCTTGTGTAGAAGTGCTTTGCGTGCTTCTACTCACTACTCTTCATAATAACTCAGTGGAGTAGGTTCCAGAATCATTTCTGTTTTACAGAAACTAAGTCACCTATAATTCAGGTTATAATTCAATTAGTTTAAAAATCAAATAATTCACTCTAGAAACTATTCTGGATGAAGAAATGTAGTTATTCATCCACCCGTATCCTTCTTATGTTCAATTTATAGATTTCTTAGTCTGAGAGACTTATATCCATTGTGGTTATTTAAAACTAGTATTGTGGATGGATCTTGCCAATGAGTTAATGCACATTTAGATTTCATTTTTGAGAGACTGCGTATGAGTGCTTTATAAATGGTTGCATGAATGGTATTTGTTAAAACTTCATGAATTAATTGATGGTATGCTGAGGAAACCCGACGCGTGTTTTGTGCATGCCAGTAGTGGTTGGCGTCCGCGTGACGAGTCCAGCCGTCCTGAACACGTCCTGTTTGGCAGTTGGTGGGATGGGGGTGCAGTGGCCTT
Source organism: Propithecus coquereli (assembly GCF_000956105.1). Classification (NCBI taxonomy): domain Eukaryota; kingdom Metazoa; phylum Chordata; class Mammalia; order Primates; family Indriidae; genus Propithecus; species Propithecus coquereli. The sequence continues at coordinate 1,032,774 of NW_012151964.1, read as the reverse complement.
GTGACCGAGAGTGGGTTCCAGGGCAGGCTCTGTGACACTCTGGCTGCGTGACCTTCTGCCAGGCACCAAGCCCTCCTGAGCCTCAATTTCCCCATTTCTAAGCTAGGGATAATCTTACCTTGCAGTGTTGTGAGGACCAAGTGAAGAATGTGGAAGATTGTATAAGACTTTAATCTGCAGTAAAATGTAGTGAATTATCAGTGCCCACGTGTTTCTGGAATCCAAATTGTTGTTCATTTGCAGACCTCTGGTTGGGCTGTTTAGTTTTATCGTCGTCACCTGTGGAAAGGACGTGTGCACTGTAGTGGCTGTGGCAGCTGAAATAGGGAGTGGGCCCGAGGCATTTCTCAGTAGCTGGATGTCCCCCTTTTCCTGGCCAGTTGCTTAGGAATGACGGTTGTGCCACCATGAAACTCCTGGCTGTGACTCGCCGGCTCCTGCAGGAGACCACGCCATGCTTCGTGACTCAGTGGGTCTTGGAACAGTGGCGTTTTCTTCTTCTCAGCTTTGACTTGTTGTCGACTGAGCGAGCCGTGACTGTAGACGTGAATTGGAACTGATTATCTAATCGTGGGCGGCATAATTGCCTGTTGCAAATAAGGAATTTTATCCTTCCCACTTTGTAGAAGAAATGACATGCCTATTACATGTGACTAGTCTAAGAGGAAACACGTTTGCAAATTTTTGACTGTGAGTTAGTTTCATTACTTTTAACTGGAGGTGTTTTAAAATCTCACAGGAAGCACGAATGGGAGAAGCATGGGACCTGCGCCGCGCAGGTGGAGGCTCTCGACTCCCAGAAGAAGTACTTTGGCAAGAGTCTGGCTCTGTACCAAAAGCTGGACCTCAGCAGGTGCGTGTGCCCCTCCAGCAGGTCCTCTGTCCTGAGCTGCCGGGAGCTCTGCTCTCTCGAGCCTGGATCGAGGGGAACGAGTGTCGGCCACGCTGCCCACCCGGACCGCCCTGTCACGGGTGCTGGGCGCCTTGGAATAGAGCTCACGGAATCATTCCTGAGAATGCTCTAGGCCCACCACGCCTTTCTGGATCATTCCGCTTTATGACCACACAGTATGTGCAAAGACTTAGGCTGCCTCTCTGGGTACTAACTTGACGTCAGACAGTGAGCTGGCCCTGAGATACGTGGGGACACTGACCAGGGCGTGCCCTTTTTAGCCGTGATTTCTGACGGAGCACACTGCATTCACAGAGAGTCTAAGTCTTTGGATCTTTCCTGCAGGGCTCCTAGAAGACGCAGGAAGGAAGTGGCAGGCAAGGATCCTCTAAGCCCACATGCGCTTGCCCCTGCCTGCCCTCGACTCGGTGTTCTAGAGCTGGGGAGCACGTTGTCACCACTCACCCAATGAGCTCATGAACAAGGGCCACGGCGCAGCCCACTGCCTGGCAGGGTCTGGCCACCCAGAGCGCTTGGGGCGAGCCCTCGCCTTCCCCTGTGCCGACGTTTCTGTTTCTCCTTGACCTTCACTGCAGGGGCTATAATAAACCAGTGAACTCGTTGTAAAAAACATGACAGAAGATTGTGCAGCCTTTTCCTTGCTGCCTGTAATTTATACAGCTTGTCTCAGAGCAATTCTGCTTCAAATCAGAATAATACCAGGAGCCTCTGCTCATCAGCCGCACTGAAGCTGCGTGAGTCAGATCTGCTCGAAAGATGAATAAACCTGCCAGGTACCTCGGCGTGCTCCGCCGCCTCCGCGCACAGGAGCGTCTCCTGCACGTGGTCTCCCGTGTCATTCTGATCAGAGGGGGTCTAACGGCTGGGGTTTGGATCAGCTGGGTCACAGGCGCTGTACAGGAGGGGACAGCGTCTCTGGGGATGTCACGATTGCAAATCAGAGAGTACCCTGCAAATAAATTTTTAAAATTGCCAGCTTTCAGGGCTCGCAGCTTTAAGTGTGCCTGTGAGCGTGGTTCTGACACGAGCTAGCTTGCAGTTTGGTGATCTAACGTTAGGTCTTGTTTCCGTGCTGTAAAGGAAATGACTGGGTCACTGTCAATCCCGAGTCTCTTCTGGCCTAAATTCCACATTACTAAGTACGTACGCTAAGAAGGTTACGTCAGCAGTGACGTGTTGCAGATCCTATACATTTGATTTGTATATAGGTTGTGTATATATAGCGTATGTGATTCGATCTGTAGACTTTGTAGGCTTTTCGTAGAGGAAGCAGTATTTTCTTGTAGAAGAAGCAATTCTTCAGGAGACATTTCCTGACCTAAAAAGTGTGCATCATAAGCACTTCTGAAGTCAAAATGAGCATTAACTGGGAGGATGTGGTGGCTCTTGGGGCGCAGCAGACGTGTGATTAATAAGAAACTATCGTTACTGGAAGACGACAGAGTAGGACCACTTTGGAGAGAAAGGGAAGATGCCCTCGTTTCCAAATATGGATCTCATGGTCCGATCCTGCCCCAAACCACTAGTAGTGTGAGTTCTCGCTAACTCTGCCACCGAGTTTATTTAATCAAACAGAAAAAGGAGAAGTGGGTACTGCTGAAAAGTTTTAAAATACATTATCTAAATGATATATCTCTTTATCTAATACATATTTATTAAGTAGCTCCTACTTACACTTTTTGAAACTCAGTAGCTTTACTGCTATGGTTGGATATGGTTTGTCTCCAGCAAACTTCATGTTGAAATTGATGCCCGGTGTTGGACGTGGGGCCTCGTGGGAGGTATCTGGCTCATGGGGGCAGATCTGGACCCCTTCTGCATGGCTTGGTGCCATCCTTGGGGTAATTATTAGCTCCCCCGAGAGCTGGTTGTTAGAAGGAGCCTGGCCCCCCTCTCAGCATGTGATCTCTGCAGCTCCGGCCCCTGTCTGCCTTCCACCTGAGTCGCTGCAGCCCCAGAGCCCTCCCCAGGGCTGAGCAGATGCTGGCGCCAGCTGCTTACACCTGCAGACCCGAGAGCCAGATACAGCTCTTTTCTTTACAAACTACCCAGCCTCGAGTATTCCTTTCTAGCAACACTGAACAGACTAAGACAGGTGTACACACTCACAGGTAGCGCAGGAAGCCCTGGAGTCCCCGTGGGTGTCAGCAAGATTGGTGCTGCCCTGCCCTCGGGGCCTGAGCTCTGCTCATCCCTCCATTCATTCCTTCATTCATTCACTCATTCTGCAAGCCCTGCCCTCAGGACTGAGCTCTGCTCATTCCTTCCTTCATCCTTCCTTCCTTCCTTCCTTCATTCCCTGCCCTCGGGGGCGAGCTCTGCTCATCCCTCCATTCGCTCCTTCGGCCAGCATTCCCTGAGGACCTGCTGAGGGAGCAGCGCTGCTGGGAGCGTAGTGTTTGCTAAGAACTGAGAAGAACAATTATAGAAAAGTTAGGTTCTTTCCCACTTTCCCCAAGGAAAGTCTAAAATTCTTAGCACTCATAAAGTTGAAATTAAGGAGTCAAAATTTAAAATAAGACCACTGATTTTTCTTTATACACTATTACTATGTATCTTTTTCTCGTAGGTCAGCCTGTCAAATCATTGTCAACTGTAATGATTTTTTTATTCACTTTATAACATGAAGGCTGGAAACCTGAAAAACTGCAGCATGTCTCAAAGCAAAGTTCTCAGGTTACCCACAGATAGAGACCCAGGGGTTGATGCCAAACCGCCCTTAACTAGTGGAAAACGTGAAGCACTGTGTTCTGGGCTGGGTGCAGATTTGCCCAGGCCTCGCTCTGCCTTATTTCCTTAGTCACCTAGGTCAGGAGGGCACTGCCCGATGGAAATACAATGTGAGCCACAGAGATATTTTTACTTTCTTAGTAGTGAAATTAAAAAGAACAACAACAACAAAAAGGTAAAATTAAATTTAATGTACCTTAGCTCCAAAATACCATCATTGCCACTTACAATAAATATAAAAAATTATTGAGATATTTCACATTTTCTTTTGCCACAAAGTCTTTGAGATCTGTTGGTTACCCCACAGTGACAGCACCAGGGCAGGTTCACAAGGGTTTGGTGGTGTCTGCGGCTCACAGGCCCCTTGGTTACCTCTTTCCTGCTCGTTCCAGGAGCTCTGCAGCAGAGACCGTCTGATGAGAAGTTAGTACCCGGAGAGGCAGCCTGGGTCTCTGTGTGGTCGCAATCTAGAATGATCTGGAACAGCTTGATGGGAGACTACAGAGTCTTCTTTCGGAATAATTAACCTGAGAATTTTACGTGGTACCTCCATAATTTAATACTACACTGGATCGCAGCCAAAAGGCCAAGAAGCAATGGGATCCGCGTAGTTTAATAAGTGAGTTCCTACTCTATGGGATTCTCTGTAGCAGAGCTTTAGGAAATGATTCCAGGCTGTAGGTGTTTAATGTACAGTCATGTGCCACTTAAGGACGGGGATACATTCTGAGATGCGTCGTTAGGCGATTTCATCGTTCAGACACCACATAGTGCATTTGCACAAACCTAGATGCTACCGCTTCCTACGTACCTAGGCTGTATGTGTAGCCTGTGCTCCGGGGCTGCAAACCTGCACAGCATGTTACTGCCCTGGATGCTGTAGGCAGCTGTGACGCATGGTAAGTACTGTGTATCTAAACATAGGAAGGCACAGTAAAACTACAGCGTCATCTTAGGAGACCACGAGACCATGGTTGTCCCTGCAGTTCATTGTTGACCAGATGCTGTTATGTGGTACATGACTGTGTTTAAAGATTTGACCAAATGCAGTTTTCTAGGATAAGCTTAGGCTCCTAAATGAATTGCTAACATCTTCTACAGGTGTGGCAAATAGGTGTGCCGCGTGTGCAGCTGCGGTTGCTGGTGGCGGCTGCAATCCCCGTTGAGAAGGGTTCGGTGCAAGGACCCTGGGAGGCGTGCCCAGAGCACTCAGGGTGAGGGAAGAGTGGGGGCCTGGGAGCCGCCAATTTGCTGTCCTTGTTGACCGATACAGTGCCTAAAGTAATAGGAAGAAAGTCCTTTAAGAGTGTCTCCATTTTACTATGAAATATGTGTTTGAAAAGAACAATACAGGAAAGTGGACTTTCATTATACAGCTAATTTTTTTTAATTTAAATTTTAGCGTGCTCCTAAAGTTGGGGATAACACCGTCTATCAATTACTACCAGGTGAGTCTTGCTTTTGCCTCTTATCTGATGTGTGTCTCCTGGGGACGTCAGAAGTGCCGTTTCCTCCTGTGAGCAGTCCTGGGCTGTGGAGGGACCCAGCACCGGCCCCGCTGCTTCTGAACGTCTGTGCTTTAAACAGAGCGTGTTTGAGCTTCATTTCTCTGTGCGCGTCGGCTGTGAACTGGAGGCTCCTTAGACCACTGCCTTTGGAGCACAGGTTCCCAGCACGTGGGGAGCAGCGTGTGCCCGGGTGCCAGTGGGCAGGTGGAACGTGCGTGTCGAATGAGCACGTTCGGTTTTATAATACTGTGGTGTTGTGCTTGAGGACAAAACATGTTTGTTTTTTGTTTTCGTGAGAGAACTGTGATTTGTTTCTTGATAAAGCTGAATGATGCAAGCATAGAAGTTTAAGCATGACCCAGTCTCGCTGGCTGGTCGGGGTGTGCAGAACGCAGCTGTTTTCGACTTCGAGTTGCTGCTCTTGTAAAGACGGCCACGTTGGCTCACAGGCGGCCCGCGGGACCCTCCTGCTGTGCTGCCTTGGTGGCGTCTCCTCTGTGCGGCAGACATATCAGATGCTGTGGGATGATTTTTGCATTTATCGTAGGGTGTGGATTTAAGAAAAGGTTGAAAGTCGCTGGTTTTAGCGGTAGGGCAGTTCCGGGGTCGTGGCTAGACGTCGAACGGTTGTTTTGGTCTGTTGACAGTTTGTGAAATAGATCAGCAGCCGTGTCTTTGCTCCCAGCGGCGTCTGCTCGGCTGCGCAGTGGTTTTCCAGTTGATCTTTTCCCCCTCTGTGGGGAGTGGGGTGCGCAGGGACGGTGGCCGTGAGGGAGGAGCCGCCAGCTGCTCTTCCCAGCCCCCTCCGGGAAGCGGCGAGCCGCGTGTCCGCAGGGCCCTTTCTGTCCTCGCCTGGGCTCATGTGCACGTAGATACGGAGGATGAGCTTTGCGTTTCTGCCCAGAACTCAGACGATAAAGCGACCGCGACGACACATTTGTCGAGCTCCTTCTACGTGCACTTGGTTAGAAATAGCCCGATGGACGGGTAACTCGGGCAGGTCCTGTCCTGTGAAAGTATTATAGTTTGATTGATCGTCAGATTTCCTGCTTTTGCTTCCAGCTTCCAGCCACTGGTCGGTCCACTTATCTGTTTCTTGGGGAAATCAGTGCTGCCGGAGCACCAGGAGAGCTGCCTAACCCAGACGTTTCCTGGGCAATTCGGTGTTGAAACGGAGGCCTGAGCTTGTGCCAACGCTGGGAGGAGTGTTGGGGGAGGGGGAGCTGGGCAAGGCTGGGAGGACAGACCCCTCTCCAGGAGCTCGGGAGCGGAGCAGGAGGGCTGGAAGGAGCGAAGTGGGAGCGTGGACCCGGGTACTTCACCCGCCGGCAGGGCGAGTGCTGTTGCTGTGGTTGCCTGGGGCTGGGGGCAGACAGAGACCCAGACCCTCCCAGGAGGCCCTGTGGGGAGGGTTTACTGGACCACTGGCCGTGCAGCTGGCGAGGCGGGGACGGTGTGCGGAGCTTGGACGTGGCTGCGGGGGTGGGGGGTGGCAGAGGGAAGGCCATGCCTGGTCCTGCCCTGGACCTCCATGGAGTGACATTTGTTGGCATCGGGAACTTGGAGGAGGATGATCAGATCCAGCCTGCACAGTTTGAATTTGAGGCCTCTGCAAGGTCCAGGAAGGCAGGCCTGGGTGGCGAGGGACGCCTTGGTTGGGGGGGACAAGGCCTCCCACGTCAGGTGGTGGGGACTCAGCCTTCAAGAAAGAGAAGACAGGAGGCAGGGAAGGAATTCCAGCCGGCAGGGGGCGGTCCGGGAGCCGGTGCCCTGGAAGCTGCAGAGGGAGCGTCTGGAGCCACTGCGGGGTGTGGTACCCCCAGAGCTGGGCTGCAGGGGCCGAGGGGACGCAGTGTCCTCCTGGGAGGTTTGGCTGAGGGACGTGAGGGCAGGAGAGAGCGATGGTGGAGGGTTCCCGAGCAGAGCCGGTCAGAGTTTGCAGGGTGGGGCGGGGAGGTGAGTGTCCCAAGGCCCCTCTTCTGTGCAGCAGGACGTGTTGTCTGTGGGGATGGGGGAGGGGACAGAGGTCTGGAGTGGACAGGGCTGAGAGAGCTTTGGGAGCCGGGAAAGACGAAACGGGAGTCAGTTGACAAGAGAGGCTGTGGCGTGTGGCGTGTAGGTGGGACTTCTGGGAGGACGGGGGCTGGGCCGCAGAGGGACTAGTGGGAGGTGGGGAGGGCGCAACGCGTGGTCCGGTTGCTGGACGAGCCTGGCTCGGCGCGTCCTCTCCTGCCGTGTGCGGTTCGTTCTCCCTCCACGCAGAGCCCTGTCTCTGCTGCCGGCGCCAGCCGCTCGCTCGTCAGTGTCACGCTCTGGGTAGACCAGGACTGTCAGATTTTATTCTGTTGAGGTTTCACTTCTAATACATTTCTGTTTGATGCCAGGTTGGAGATTTTAAAGATGCGCTTACCAGAGTATACGGAGTGGTACCCAAACTCCAGTGCCTTCCGCCAAGACAGGTCAGACGGGCCGCGTTCGGTCCCTTCCCGTCTTTGTCAAGAGGACAAGTTGTCCTTTCCTGGCAGCTTTGTCTTCACCGTGGGTTCCCGGGGCAGAGTCGCACGTGGGCGTGTGTGTGCTGTGTGTCCGTGTGTCGGCATGTGCACACATGTGTGCACAGGCGCACATGTGATGTGCTTGCATGGGCGTGTGCCGTGTGCTTGCGCGGGTGTGGTTCTTTGACACCGTGCTGGGTAGGGAGGGTTTGTTTTCTTGCTTATTCCTGACAAGACTATGCCTGTTCCAGAAGGAAAGTGGAGAAGGAAGTAGGTGTATTGCTACAGTTAAACGTTTCTAAGTTAGAAAATTCCTGAGTTTTTATGTTGCTTGTGTTAATAATTTTAATCGCAGCTATCTGTCTAATTTGTAGACAAAATATCTTTTATCAGCTGATGCTTATATTCTCCCGGCAGTAGGGTACCAGTCACCTGTTTACGTGCAAAAGCCACTTCTTCCCCCAGTACCTCGGTCTGTGCGCTGTGTGTGCGGTTGTGCCTGCGTGCACGTGCAGAAACTGCTTGTTCGTCTTTTCCAAGATAAACTCACGGCCCCTCACAAGCCTCCAGTGGCGGCTGGGAGACCCGAGCCTCAGGCCAAGCTCCACTGCCCACAGCCAAGTCAGCTCGGGCCACAGGTCCCCGTTCAGCGCCCCTTATGTTAAACAAAGAGGGTGTGTTCCCAGAGCCTGGAATCTTAGGGCTGGAGCCTCTGCTTTTGATACATTCAGTTAGTTCTAAAGCTGTGTGATCCTAAAACCTTGATGATAATTCAAGATCTGAATTCTAAACGTCCCTCATCTTTTCACTTTCAGGGCGAGGCGGTGCAGACGATCGGGCAGATAGAGCTGTGCCTCACCAAGCAGGACCAGCAGCTGCGGAACTGCACCGAGCCGGGCGAGCGGCCGGCCCCCGGGCAGGAGGCCTGGCTGGCGGGGGCAGCTGCCGAGGACCAGGGCCTGCGGGTCTGTGAAGACGGCCCCGTCTTTTACCCCCCACCTAAAAAGATCAAGCACTGATGCCAAATTTTGGAAATATTCTGTGTTTTAAAATACAAGAGGAATTCAGAAACCGCTGCTTTCTGAATGCTCCAAAGTGAAGTCTCCTGTTTATAACTCTTTTGTTAGCAGCAAGCCTTTTTGTTGTTTTGCTTTCTTCCTTTAATGCCATGAATCGAGTTTTGCAGTTCGCGTAGAAATGGGACGGACGTGCAGCCCGTGGAGGGGAAGGTGTTCGCCCACGCCTGGCGGCTGCTTTGTGTTTGCAACAGAGCTTGCGTGCTTCTTCTTCATTATGAAGCTCTGAAGCACCTTCAGAAGGCCAGGCAGGCACCGTGGAGTTGGTGCCAATTCAGGAGACTCTTGGTTGAGTTTTCCTCGCCGAGCCTGTCGCCTGCCTGGGGTGGGTGTCTGTGGGACAGGAGCTCTGCTCACAGCGGGAGCCAGGCGGTGGCCGGGGGCGTCTCTAGCTCAGGGTTGGGGTCTCGTCCACGTGGCCAGAGACCCAGGACACGGTCCCCTCACCAGCTTCTCCCTTGGCAGCCTGGAGCGGGCACAAGCCTGTCCTTGGAGGAGGACATGTCCCCTGGTGCTCCGAGGGGATTCGGGTCGTACTCACAGAGCAGCCGACCAGCTGTCCCTGCCCCATCAGCGCACGTCCTGCGCGCTATTCCCTGCAAACTTAACGCCGCAGCCTGGTTCATCTCAGCCCTCACTTTCCTTCTATCAGGAGGCAGCCAGAGCAGGCTCCTGATGTGTGTTTGGAAATTTAAACGTAGCCCCAGGTGCTGTCCTCAGATGGTGCGTCCCAGAACTGCAGAGACGCGCTTTCCTCTGGATGCGCTGGAATGCGGCTCTGACGTCGGTGGACAGTGCGCCCATGGCCCCGAGCTGCTCTGACGGGGTTTCGCCTGTGTGGAGCGGTGTTCTCCGAGCCGTTATCAAAACTACCTTTTATTCTCCTCCCTGGCCTCTGATCTTTTAAAATATTTTTTGTTTGTTTTAATCAGGTTAATATTACCCTATTTCTTTTAGTTAACACACACTTAAAGTAGAACTTACTACGCACCAGCCATTGTGTTCAGCGCTTAAAAATATTTAATCCTCAGAATAACCGTGTTTTCAAAATAATCATATCTTTAAAAAAATATCAGCTGTATCTATACATGTGAACTGACTCACCCATTTGAAAAGGAGATTTTCACATTGGCTCAAACCAAAACCTAACTTCGTGACGTCTGGGGGAGACACATCTGAAATGTGATTCAAAGAGGCAAAGCTGGGGGGGCGGGCAGAGAATTAGCAGGCAGGTGGGACCGTGGGAAGGCAGGTGTCGCAGGCGTGATCCCAGCCTGAGTTGCGTTTGCGCTGCCCCCCAGCTCTACAGGAGGTGCGGGGGGGGCACCTGCCCTGCGCGGACACAGGGCCCACATGCGACTGTTTTCCTGAGACGGCAGGCACTGAACACGCGTGACAGCTTCCAGCAGCCTGGAACCTGGCGTTAGCAGAGATTCCACCGAAGCAGCCCCCGTGTTTCTTCTTTTCCGTGCTGAGGGAGGCGCTTGGGCCTGCTTCCCGAGTGCCGTGGGGGGAGTCTGTGTCCTCTCGGTCCCTGGCCCAGGACTTGTCCCTTTGCCCCTTCTCTGAGCTCCTGGCTCCGGTGTTTTCCACGGGCTTGCCGGCCAGAGTGCCTGCTTCTCCCCTGCTCTGGTGTGTTTGGGGCTTGTGCGAAGGGACAGTTGATTTTCCCTGTGTCTGGGGGTGGGGGGGGTATAGTTTCCCACCTGATCCCCAGGTCCTCGGGCAGTATCCTTACTCAGTGTGAGCTTCATGCCTGGAGGTCATTTAAAATGAGGCTGTTCTTGTGAGTCATCTTGCAAGCACACGGCTCAAGGCCAGGGTTGCGTCTTCATCGTTTCCTGGTGAGCCAGTGAGTCTGAACAGCGTCCCTATCCAATCGCGTTTGCTTTGCAGCCTTGGAGGGTCAAGGAAGGGAGCAGTTTCCCAGACACTCTAAAATCGGCCTGTGTGTTTTTAAACAAGCCATTCTTTTAAGAAGTGGGGCATCTGTATTATACTAGTCCGAGCATTTCTTGAGAGTAGAGGGGCTCAGACAGTTTTGCACCCTGCTGAGGGGCGTGGGCTGTGAGATGCCGCGGGGCTCACCCCATCGCAGGGTCGGCTAGATGGCACAAAGTACGTGTGAGGCGCTTAGCGCTCGTGACATGGCCGCGAATAAACGCCTGTGGTTTTTGTCAGTGTTCCTGGGTGGGCCCAGAGCACAGTAGCAGGTGGAAAATAACTGTTGTGTACCTGGGTCAAACTGAGCCGGTAGGAGGCACTAACGCCCCTGGAGGTGATCAGGAGGGGAAGAGGCTGCGGCCACAGGGCTTGAGGTCCGGGGAGCAGATCGGATCCCAGCCTGTGTTGTTTATCATCCAACAAGGCGGTCACAGGCGTTTTCCAAATCAACTAGCTAAAATGCAACTGCGACCACACGGTCCTCATCGTAAACGCCCGCGTGCGTGGAAGAAGAGCAAGCCGGGAGCAGGCACGTTCGGTCTGAGCTGGGCACGAGGGTCCCCGCGGGGGCCGAGGAGGCAGCCGGCCGGGCGTGGTGAGCCGCGGGAGCACCCCTGCAGCGCGGCGGGAGAGGACGCCGGGCTGCCCCCGCTTGCCGGTGAGTGGAGTCAGCAGTGGGGGGCTGCAGGGAAGACACCGTACGAAGGAAGGAAAGAAAAGCAATTTCTGCAAAACCCCTCAGGACCAGCCCCTTCTCAGCAGTGCTGTGCTGGACCCCAGGGCCTTTCCCCGTCGCCTTGCAAGGGGACAGCGGTTTCCCTCCAGGGTGCTCTAAGCTACTAATGTACGGTCCTCGTGAGAGTGAATTACTGTCACCAGCGACTGTATCCTACTCAGAACTGGGTACGTTACCTTTCACCTCCGCCTCGGCAAACGGCATCAACCGTCCACCTATCCCAGGTAGAAACCTCGACATGAACTTGGAACTTTTTTTATTTCACTTCAGTCATGAAAAGAATTATATTCATTTTCTTCTTTCCATTACTGACTTAGTTCAGAGCCTCAGAATGTCCCGTGTGGACAATGCACTGACTCCCGCCCAATCTGGTCGTAACTCTGAGCCCTGCAACCGGGTCTGTGGCCCTCTCCGCAATCAGCCGGGGCTCTCTGTGGCCGGGCCCCCGCCCGCTGTGGCCCCAGGGCCTGCCAGGACCCCACCTGCTCCTCAGCAGCGCCTCCAGCCTCTGCCCCGCCGTCATGAGGGGTCTGGTCAACACTTCTCTGTTGCCTGCATTCTCCGTGCTGTTTAGGTGGCCTAGAATGTTCTTTGACTCCTCTAGTTTAGCAAATTCCCATAAATACTTCAACACCCAGGTCCACTGTCAACCGTTCAGAATGTTCTACAGAGTCTTAGCTCTGCCTTTGTGTTCCCAGGAACTGGCGCCATTCCTCTCGTACAGCTCTTGTAAGGTTGCAGTGCAGGTGAGGGCTGGACGGCACAGGTGAGGGTTGGATGACGCAGGCGAGGGTTGGATGACGCAGGTGAGTGTTGGATGACGCAGGTGAGGGCTGGACAGCACAGGTGAGGGGAGGGTTGGATGACGCAGGTGAGTGTTGGATGACGCAGGTGAGGGCTGGACAGCACAGGTGAGGGCCCAGCATCTGCCATTAGACCAAGAGCTGCTCTATTGAGTCCTCGACACGAGTTCCAGCACATTCTCTGAGACGGGCCTCTGTAGGCCCTGGGGAGATGGTGAGAAGGTGGATGAGTCTTTCCTCTTGGAACCCACACTAGTGGGAGAGAGTGACAGACAGTAAATAAGAAAAACGGGTGGTGTATTTAATGGTGATTAGTCAGAGGGAAGAGGGCAGGGAGGGAGGCGGCGTGGCCAGGGTTTGTAGAAGGCGGTCAGGGAAGGCTTCGATGGGAACCTGAGGGGCGTGAGGCCGCAGATGGTGGGGGCAGGGTCGCGCAGGGCTGCGACGGCACCGTCACCCCTTGCAGGGCAAGATTTTACCCAGCGTGCTTCTGTGCTCCTTGGGTGCACCCCCGTGTCTGCGGCACGTCAGCGTGAGGCCGATGTTCTCCAAGTATTGAGTGAATAAGTGACTGAGGTCATAAAGGGAGGGTGGATGTGGCACTGTGGACCCGGGAGGAGATGCCGCTTCTCACCACACCCACGTGAGCAAAGCACAAATTGTGTTTTCTCTTTCTATAGTGTTTACGTGAACTTTGGATCAGGAATAAGAATAATCCAGGTCCCAAGACAGTTAGAAATAGCACCGTAAGGCCGGGTGTGGTGGCTCACGCCTGTAATCCTAGCTCTCTGGGAGGCCGAGGCGGGCGGATTGTTTGAGCTCAGGAGTTCGAAACCAGCCTGAGCAAGAGCGAGACCCCCGTCTCTACTAAAATTAGAAAGAGATTAATTGGACAACTAAAAATATATAGAAAAAATTAGCCGGGCATGGTGGCGCATGCCTATAGTCCCAGCTACTCGGGAGGCTGAGGCAGGAGGATCGCTTGAGTCCAGGAGTCTGAGGTTGCTGTGAGCTAGGCTGACGCCACGGCACTCTAGCCCGGGCAACAGAGCGAGACTCTGTCTCAAAAAAAAAAAAGAAATAGCACCGTAAATGTTTTTCCAAAATTAGACTGTGCTGACTTTGTTCATCGTGCTGAGGGCTGCTCGCTGAGCCGCAGCTGAGAAAGCCGCTGTCCTCACAAGATCAGGCTCGGGAAAGGAAATTGCCAGAACAGGGCTCCGGGTTTTAAATCAATATTGTACTTCTGTAAGAGGATAAGTCAGCTGCATTGTTCAGAGGATGAGCTACATTTCCCACAGAAGGAGAAGGAGCTTGGATTTTCTCATCCCAAGCAAAGTCTTTGACAGACTATGGGAAATGCTGCAATTTTGTGTAATTTTTGTGAAAGGAATTCTGGGTTGGTTTTTTTTTTTTTCTTTTTGAGTGACTGTAACCAGTCTTTATTTTAGACAAAAGAGACAGAATTAGCATTTCAGCCTCAGATAATATTAGGTTAGTAAAAAGTTTGGGACGGATACAGTTAAGATCCACTAAATGCTGTGTTGACTTTATGTTGATTTGCTTTTAACATTTCAGACCTGCTCAGCTTTCGTACATTCACAATCCTTTTATTTCAGGGAGCAAGGATTATGCAATAATTTTTCCTGATCTATGACAATGCCTGGAACCAAGTGGTCTTTGTGCGGTGAGGTGCGCCTTGCAACAGTGAGACAAGGTGTGAATGGGACGAGGTGGCCCCGTGCAAGAGAATTTAATGTGACTAAGAGAAGCTTGCCTCTGAGTGCGTGAGTTAGGAATCCGTGATCACGTTTATAGATATTTCTTTCGTGTTTGTAATACTGTTACCAACATAAACATGTAAACATGATACACATATGTGCTTATCAGTTAGAATCTTTACAGTTGTAAATAACAAAGAAAATGAAAGCTATCTTAAAAAACAAAGGGAATTAATTGGCTCAAGTCATTGAAAACTTCTGGCTTCAGTTTGTCAACCTAAATGATAAACAGAGACAGGCTGTCTGAAAGAAAACTATTTACTGGAGAATAGGGCTTTGCAGTGGACATGTGCCACAGTGAACTATGTTTATGTTCAAGGAGGTAAAGGAAGGCAAAAGTTTAAAAGAAAAAAATGCAGGAAGATTACATAATTGTGTTGAGATCATTGTTCTTGGCTACAAGGATCAATAGCAAAGGTGACAGCGGTCCAATATTAGACTGTGCTGGGCAGATGTCCTCGCAGAAGCATTTTTGTGTAAAGCTGCGATGGCTTTTGTGCAAGGTTGTGGTCTCTGTAGAGCCGTTTCTACCGTCAGGCGTACACGCACGAGAACGCTCTTCCACGGCCTTCCCTGGCTCTGTGTGTCAGGGTTTTCGTAACATTAGTGACTCCATTTTGATTCAGACAGCTTTCACATTTACCCCTTTTGATCAAGATCTTTCTCCAAAAGCATCACTGCTCAGTCTCCCTGTTAGGCGTGATGTCCCTCAATGCCAGGCTGTCCCAGGTAGGTGGGAGTGAATGACAGGTAAGAGTCAGCGTCAAAACCCTTTTGGCCACATTTGAGCAACGGGTGGTTTGAAGGAGGTGGCTGCCAGGCTAATCTACCTGAAGGCCATTATTAGTTCAATTGTGTCTTTTCCATGGTCTTCTCCTGTCATCTCAAAGGGCTGGGCCAGCATCGTTTTGTTAGGAGTTGTACTTCTGCAAAAAATTTAACGAGTAGCAGATACAAAGTTTAAAAAAGGAAAACATAAAGCAAAATTAAGAGTAATATGGCAATCTTCGCATAATGGTTTTGAGCCATGAGTCTAGGTTTAAAAGGCAATCAACTGAGTAAATTGAATGACCGCAGGGAATGAGGTGAGACCTCTTATAAGCATGTGGCCTGTTTTCTTATTTGGTGCATGTGGAATTTATCCAGGTACAGCATGTAGTATTAGCAATAATGCAGACATTTCCTTATTCAACTGGTAGGTACTGAAGGACTCTTAGGTCAGGCTCTGTTAAGTTACCAGCAGAAACTCCCGATGGTGACATTTCCGTTGCACCGTTGTCCTGCCCAGAGAAGAAGACAGGCACTGAGAGGGCCAGAGGTCTCCTTGTGATAGGAAGTCTTGTTCTGTCGTCTTGGGAAAAGCCGTCTACAGCATGAAAACATCAACTCCTTACCTTGGTTGGCAGTTTGAGTGTCTCTGGGTGTGGCACTGGGCAGTTTGGTGAGCGTTCTTTGTGGCCCGTACATCAGGTGTGAGCCTGGCTCCTTCAAATTCAACTCACAGGGCTGTAGGAACAGAGCAGCTTCTGTTTTAAGTAATCTGTGGAAGAAAGTGGGATTGGAGGAATCTAGAAGAACTCAGGCTTTAGTCTATAGGCAGACAACAAAAACTCTCAAACAGCGCACAGGGCTATGATCTGGCAACGGGTGTGAAAGTCTTTCTTCAAGAAACAGAACTTTCCCCTCCATGCTGATCACACAGGAACCTCAAATTTAGAAACTTCCTGAGGCCAGGAAGGCAAACAAGTTTGACTTTAGGTTTTACTTACGGTCTCAAGTGTCCTGGGCCTGCCAGGAAGTGAGAGTTTTTACTCCCTGTGAGGCTGGGAACCCTTGAAGCCAGGCGCTCTGTGCACGTTCTCCAATACGCCATGCAGTCAGGGTCTGATAACACGAACAGTGTTTCCAACTGTGCCTGGCTCTGGAGAGAGAACCGATTTTTATGGAACTTAAGCAAATAACTATAAACTATGTAAAAAAAACGGGGATTTTTCCCAATTGTTTTTTGAGTTTTGTTCCATTCAGTTGGGATAAAAAGCAAATGCTTTCAGCTTGGTTCACAGAAGTACATTTTACCAAATTGCTATGGACTATAGATAGCTTAAGAGAGAACATTTTCTTAAATCTGGAGAACAAAACATTTAAGTACAGAACTGGCAGTGTTTTAAATAAAAGTCATAAAAACATTATCAGTTACTTAATATCATGAAATTGTTTTTATCTTAATTAGCAGTTTCATGAACCCAGTTGTTTCTTCAGAATTTTAGAAATTTTTACTTAGTCCATTGATCTTATAGTTATCAGAAATCTGTGTTCAAGGGTACGTGTTCATGAAAAGGAATTTGGGGCTATAGCTGATTAAAAATGCTCTGAGAGAAAAATCAAAACAATAACTACTGATGACAAGAACTTAGAATTGCCATGGTTAAAAATCTGATGAAAGTTCACAGTTGACTGGGAAATTTAGTTATTTTGACTACATGCAGAGTTTTAAGGTGACACTCAGAATCATGACCGACAGCACCACAGCAAGACCACCAGACTTAGGAATTTCACGCCGTGTTTAAAATACGCCAATAACATAGCCATACAAATATAACTTAAAGAAGATTTAACACGACGACCAAAACTATGGCTGATAACATTAGATTTCTAGAAATGTATGTAACTTTTGAAATATGTCAATAACATACCCCTAACTATCACTGAAAGAAGATCTGGTATCATTTGTAATTTGGCGGTGTTTCCCATACAATTTACCGAGTAAGCCTAATCATTTAATGTCTGTACAAGATGAGAAATACATTACTCGATGCTCTTGGGGCCCAACTGAAAAATCTCAAAGTTAATTCCAGGTCAAAAAACTTAATTTAGAATTTAGATCCTAGGGAAGGCTGCTAACGTCGTCAAAAGGTTTAAAATACTTGAGCGATACACAGTCGCAGGTCACTGTGAAATGACATCATTGCAAACCGCACATGGGGGCTTTCAGCTCTTTCTCCCCCGGAGCAGACCCGGGGTGATAACTCACCTCCAGCTTTTCCGTCAGCACCAGGGGCTTTGTTCTCTGGCTCTGACCCTGCTGTTGGATCTGACACTGACGTGTTCATCCCGAAAGCCTAGAAGAGCAGCATTGTCCTCCAGAACAACTTGATCCCGTAGCATCAGCTTCTACTGACCTGCCTGAATTGTTCTTCGTAACCAGAAACTTTCGCCCTGATACTTTTGCTAAGAGCCACCTATTGCCCTGCTCAATCTCCCGGTTTTCCCACTACGTCCCTCTGTGGTACGAGGGGCTCTTCCAGCCCTGGACACACGTCCTCCCTGTGTCTGATTAAATTCAAGGCCTTTTCCTTAGGTTTGACTTCTCTGTTGTCTAAACAAGCTTCCCCTAAGGAGAGGCAACCACACCGTAAGGTTTTCCTTTACCTTCCCACTAACTGGCCAAGAAAACAAAAGACAACAAAACTTTTAGTAAATTACTGTGAGGTTTTTTTAACCTCTTTTTATTATTTTTTTCAGTTTCAAATGAGTCTAGGGTTAAATTTTCAATGTTTGCATTTTAGCTAGGACTTGCTGAATTATATAAGAAAAACAAAACCTCCAATGACCCCTGGATTTTCAGTAACTATCTTTTGTCTGCCAATCTTGTTTGCTTGACTAATTAATGCAGGAAGAAGAACATTTTAGCAGGTTTTTCTTTTCTGCTTTTTAGCTTCCCCTGTGTGGCGGACAAAGCAATTTTTGTGCCAGACGGAGATACCTTACATTATTGCTCTGAGCTCAAGATTTTGACCTGTTTGATCTGAGCCCCTAATTTTTATAAACATCCAGTTCTTTGCTTTTAGACTATAAATCCTTCAATTAACTATTTCATCACCCAAAGCAATTATTAGTCAAGAAAGCCCAAGTTTACATTAAAAGGGATGACTCTTAGGTCTAGATTGGTGGTTACCATGGAGCTATTACAATTTGTAAAGCCATTACTTTGAAAGCCCTCTAAGACCTTTTTTTTTAAATCTTTGCTGGAATACCATAAGCAGTAAGTGCTATCTCAATACATGTACAAACACCTGCAGATTCAAAGCAGGCAGAAAAGAAAATAGAGAAAGACGGGGAACCTAGAAGGCTCCACATGTTAACTCTTTAGTTACAAGAGTTTTGATAAACAGTTTGAACAATGACCATATGAGCTCTGAATTGTCCTTGCTATGATTTGCCCATCGGTGTAGAGATGTGTATGAGAACAGACGATGTCCCAGAAAACTTGGCATCCTAACTGTTTGGGAATCCCGTTCCTTTTCTTATTAATCTCTTTCGAGCAAAGAAAATCCTATGAATGTCAGACAATGTTGGGAGTTGGGACCAGTCTCATAGACGGTGGTGACCACCTTGGTGGCTTTTCATTAGCCGTCCTGTGTCTGCCATTTAAAGTGTTTATTTTTGCCCTAGGGAGATTTTCAGAAACAAGCAAGCGGAGAGAGCCAAACCATTTACAGGTGCCTATACGCAGAACATACCCACAGTGTTCACAAACATTCTAACCCAGACATGCAAATCAATCAAAATATTAAATGAGGCACATCGAACAAAAATGCATTACCCAGAAAAGACATGCCTCGCAGACAGAACGTAAATTCTGCGGAAACCAGAGTACTCAAACCAGAAAGATGCTTGTCTTTATACCCAAAAGGACTTGCCAGAAAAGACAAAAAGTCTTTCATCATCCCAGGAGGGATGTAACATCCTTTACTAAGGCAGCCTTGTAACCAAACCAAATCCCAATTAATATGAAAAAGCCTCTACCAGAAAGAGGGAGGCTCGGCCTGAGAGAAGACACTCCAGGGCAGAAAAGCAAGCTGTGGAAGCAGAGAGCTCAGAGATCATTCTAGTTTTCTCCCTTTTTGTATTTGCAACTCTTTCTCTCATACTGATATGCCCGGCTGCCACCGTCCTCAATGTCTTTACTTATTTGATCAGTATGTAGCCAAGCTCCTATGCCGCTGCCCCCACACGGATGGGGGTGTCATCTCCCCCCGCACAGGCTCTGAGACGCCATGCCACCCACAGGTCCTCCTCCCACTGGGACCTGGACACCCAGAAGGAAGGAGAGAAGAGGAAGGGAGAAGGAGAGAGGGGAGGGAGGGGAATTTCACCATGCTTTAAAGCATTATAATGTTTTCATTTTTAGAATCTATAAAGTCCATTCAGGTGCATGTTCACGTACTAAAATTCGTACAGAAGCTATAAAACGCAAACAGTATGGCCAAGGAGAGAGGATGCATGTTTGTTACGTTCTAACAGCTAATGCACAAGTAATCACCCCCTCATCATCTGCCGGGAGGGTCTGTGCAGACCGGGAGAGCCTCCTTTCGGGGTGGTTAATGCAGGAGCCCCCTGGATATCTCCTCTGCCTGGACCCCTGCAGAGGTCCCGCTGGTCACTGGCCTCTGAGGTCTCAATTTGTCCTGAGCAGCTTCGCCCTCTGGGCGCTCAGAGGGTCCCGTCCTCCTGCTGAGTCACAGCAGTGATTCCAGTTCCCTTTATCCTGTGTTTCCCGATGCTGTGATGACACCTTTTAAAAATAGTTTGTTTCCCCCATCTCCTGCTTTCCACGCTGACTGCAGCAGGAAGAACAGGGGCACTTCCATGGAATGCATCTGCACCCAGCAGAAAGATGTCTGCTGGAAGCTTCCAGAAGCAGCACTGCAGGCAGCTGAGCAGAGCAGAGCTTGTCACCAGAAGAGGGAGGAGACAGTTCAAGGCAAAGGCTGAACGAGCAGGCCATGTTCCCTGTTGAAGAGCCAGGCAGGAGAGAAACGCCCTTGAGCCGGGGGAGAGGAATAGCATTGCTGCATTCACACGGTGCTTCAGAGAGCTCCAAGGACGCCACGCAAAGCCGCAGTGCATTTGCCCGCGTCCCGGGTAAAGTTCTGTGTGCGTGGACGAGGACTGAACCTTTTATTCAGCATCCTGCTTCCCGGTGTGGTTTCGCTGGTGCAATCTCTTCTCAGAGTTCGTGTAGCAGATGAGACATAGCAGGGAGTGTTTGTTTTTAAAAACGTCTCCCTCCTCCTCTCTGGCTTATCACAGAAATCCCCTTGAGTGGGAGGCCAAGGAAGCAGAATTTGGACACGATGACTGTTTAGTACACGTCGGTTCATCTTATCTTGGTTTTGCCCCGAATGAGATGCCAGTGAGGAAGGCGCTCTGGTTCCTCTGGGCGTCGTCGGAGAAGCTGTGGTCTGCACCAGAGGCCCCGCAAGTCCACAGCCAGCGACACCCAGCCCCGGGCCCCGGGCCCAGCCAGTGATCGCCTCCACCAGCTGTCATGTCTTCCGTAAGCTGCCTGGGGGGCCAGGGCAGACACGTGGCAGCCACCACGATCTGCCGGGCCCCATCCCTCTGGGTCCCCCGTAGGTGAGTTTCTCGCTGCTCTGTGTGGAGGGTTTGCTGAGCAGCAGGCCATGGGGAAAGCAGAGGGGATCTCAGCCACACACTCGCTTCTAAACTCTCCTGTTTCATAGAAAAACCACACTAATCCATAACGTTCAGGACTATTTTTAAATTAATAATACTAAGTCGACTGCCTAGTAGCATTTGAGAGAGATGCTTGCATCGTCTCCCAAAGTTGGGAAGGCAGCGCGGGGGTAGAGGGGAAAGGACCCATGGTGTCTTGCCTGGGAGTGCGGGTTAGGGGCAGTGGGGCCCTCAGCAGGGAGGGGCATTCGGAAAACTAGTGAATAAAAGTCTCTTTGAAAATCTCTTATATTATGAATAACGATTTTTTAGCTTAAGAAATATGCCCAACTTGATGCTGAGGTTGACCGTGAGAAACAGGTGACAGCACCAGCAAAATGCAAGACAGATTAGATTAAGATACGCTGGGAAAGCCAACATACTGGGATTCACTAACCGATACCGAGAGAAAAGCGTGTAGGCAGACTTTCACCCACGCACAGCGGTAAGGGGGCGACAGAGGCTCACAGGGTCTCATTTCATCAATTTGTCAGCTGCATGGGCGTCGCCCTGCCCCGTGGGTAGCCTGCTGGGAGGGACGCTGCTCGGAGGGACTCACGGTGGCCCAGCCCACACCGCCCCGTCGCGCACCCGCCTGTGGGGCACCAGTGTCACCGGCGCGAGAGCTACGCCTTGCTTAGCCTCTGCTTCCGGAAATGGGCACTTTGGGGACCAGTGTTCTCGTGTTCTTTCTAGTCGGAGACTCTCAGAGGCTGGCACCGCGCCGCCCCTTCCTCCTGTCCGGGGCCTCCAGCTCTGCTGTCGCGCAGGTCACTCTCGCACGGCGCTGCAGCCCCGGTCCAGCTCCCAGCTCCCACACGCACAGCGACCCTCCTACCCTCCCCCTTGCTCCAAATCCTTCCTCGTGCACACGGCCCCCTGGGCCTCCTAACCCTGCTGCCTAAGTTTCTATTCATCCTTTCTGTGTAAGTCCTGTGATTTTTATTGTTCAGCGCGTGCTGGTTGTGCAGGACCGGAGGACGCGCCTGGCGGGACTGGAGCCAGCTGTGGGGTGTTGGCGGGGGCAGGGCGAGGCGGGCCTTCCAGGTGGCGGGCCCTGTGAGCCGCGACTGGGCAGGAAACGGCCGAGGCCTGCGCCAGGGAGGTGGCCACGGCTGGCAGGGGAGTCTGTGGACGCGACAAAGGCCTGGGCAGGAGGCCGAGGCCTCGATGGAACACGGCAAGGTCGAGTCCGGCAGGAGCAGCGTTATCGACGCCTGTATCCACGGCTTGGTGGCGCCACAGGAACTGGCGGCAGGGATCCAGAAGGTCCCCGCGGCCACAGGTCACCTGGGAGTGAGCCGCGTTCCCGGTGGCGCTAGTCACGGGAGCCTGGGGCAGCTCAGCCCCTCCGAAGGCGCCGGAGCCACGTTCCTCCGGCCCCAGGTCGCGCCGGGTGGCCCTGCGGAGTCTGGTCCCTGCTGGACCAGAGCCTGCATTTCAGCAGGGCCGAGGTGACGCCGCCAGCGCGAAGCGTGGCAGCGCGGGGCATGCACGGCCGCGCACAGAGCGCGAGGTGGCCGGCCCGCGTCGTGAGCCCCGCGCGGTTCTGGGTCAGGGTCTGTCCGGACCTAGGACGCACAGCCGTCTCTATCCGGCCGCCAAAACAGCTGCTGGAGGACCTCATCTTACGACATCTCAAAGGCCCTATTTCCAATAAGGTGATACTTACAGGTTCCGGGTAGATGTGGAGCGGGGGGTGGGGGGGGCGCTGGGCTCCATGCCGGGTTCGGTTATTCGCGTGTGTGTGTGTGTGTGTGTGTGTGTGTGTCCGTGCGCCTGCACTATGTTCTGTCTCCTGCTAGTTGAGCCTCCCGTGCCCAAGGCTCTAGAAAGATCAAAGCATGTTGCCCTAACACTCCTTTGACTGGGCCTCAAAACTGCCCGGGGACTCGCCTCAACGCCCAGGTCATGCTTTTAGAAGAAAATGAGCAAGAACGACGACGCTGCAAGGATATTCTGGAATTTGTGTTTTCTTATTCTTTTACAGCAGACAGGCCTTTAGCCAATACTTTTCTTTAGGACTCATTCCTTTCCAGGAGGGTGTTTGTTAGAAAGTACAACGTAGGAGTATCAATTAATCTGATCCTTATTCTCTTCCTTCAGAAAAAGAGCAGAGGTTCTCATTTCAGTTTTGGTCGGCCGGGCCTGCAGGCACGAAGAAATACTCTGAATGGGAGACGCATGGAGTCACGTTTCTGTTCTGCCACAAATTGGAGTGATCCTGGTCAGGTTACTTAACGGCTCTGAATCTCAAAGTTAACATTTGTAAAGTGAGGGTCTGTCTTAGTTGGGGCCGCTGTAGCGAATATATCACAGACTGCTGGCTTATAAATAACAGAAATTCATTTCTCACAGTCCCGGAGATCAAGATGGCGCACGGTTGGGTTCTGGTGAGGGCTCTCTTCTGGGTTTGCAGATGGCCACCTTCTGGTTGCTTCCTCACTTGGGGGGTCGGGGGTGCAGGCTGTCTTCTGGCTCTCCTTACGAGGGCTAATCCCACTCGGGAGCGCTCACTCTCGTGACCTAACCACCCCAAAGCCCCAGCTCCTAATGCCGCCACCTGGGGGTTAGAGTTTCAGCGTATGAACTGGGGCCAGGGGAGGGACAAAACATTTAGTCTGTATCAGGAGACAGCCCTGACTATTGGCTTAGGTCACGATGGATCGAATGCTCGGGGACTCCGTGGGGGCTGTGAAAGGGACCTACAAACTCAAGTCGAGAGTGCGGCTTGGGCACATAGCCAGGCTGGAGAGGCAGGTGCCCTCGTCACCTGGTTATCCCCAGTTATGAAGACCTACTCTGAAGTGCTCCCGCTGGGCGCTGGAGGTTCAGGAAGGAGAAGTCCCGGCCTCCACCCTTGAGGGCTCAGAGCCAGTGCGGGGGACAGCCATGCACAGAGCAAGCCCGGCGCGCCTGCTTCCCGCGCAGTTCTCACTGCCGAGTGCCATGTCTCCCGTTTCTGTACTCCCCCCGCTCCCCGCCCAGAGACCCCGTGTAGTTTTTCAGGTGCAAAGCCCTGAAATTCCAATGGCTCATGGCCTGATTTTCATAAAACGGATAAAAACGGGCAGTGTTTGTTGAGAACTTACTGAGACCCTGTGCCAAGGAGCTGCTGTGCTGTCCTCAGCCCTCTCTGTTCTGCCCTTGGCTGTGCACACGGCCCGTGCTGGCTGCACTGGATCCAGCAGGTGCCAGCCATGGTGAGGGCGACGAGTCTGCCATTGGCACTGACCTCAGGATTTTGTTGTTTTTTTTTTAATTCTGAGTCTGCTTGCTAGGGAATGATCTTGGGCTTTTAAGAATAGCTTTTTCATTATTATAGAAGACATGATTATTGATGAAAACTTGGAAAATACAAGTAGGTATAAAGAAGGAGTTAAAATTTAGCCACGATCCCATAATACAAAGGGATCCTCTCCCCCTCCCTTCCCTCTCCTGGTGGTTTCAATGCTAGCTGCACATGAGAATCACCTGGGTGCCTACAAAAGTCCCTCCTGCCTGGCCTGTCCAGGAGAGGTTATCTCAATCCTTGGGAGCCTCGGGCAAGGGCATTTGTAAAGCTCCCCAGCACCTAAGCCCTGACTTCTGATTCAAAGTTTCATTTTCATTCTTTAATCCAAATCTGATCTGCTACCTTTTAAAAAAGTAAACAATTTCAAGCAAACAGCAAAGTTAATCTTAAAACGAACGCTTGTATACTCATCACCGCTACCGTTAACACCGTACTAGGCTTGTTTTGTTACGTATCTACCCACTTATCCATCCCTCTAGCCATCTGACTTTTGACCCATTTCAAACTAAGTTGCAGACATCTCTACACTGTCCCATAAATACTTTATCATATGTATCATTGGCTGGATCTCAATATTTGTTTACAGTTTTTGCTTTTGATGTAATATTTACATTCAATGAAATGCACAGATATTAAGTGCACATTAATTGCGTGTTGGCAAATTCACACACTTTTGTATCCCTGACGCCCTCAATATATAAAACATTACCACCGGCCCAGAAGTTCCCTCGTGCCCACCTCAGTTATTCCCCACCCCTAACTCCCAGAGGTAACCCTGCATTAGATTGGCCTATTCCAGAACCTTGTAAAATTGGAATCACCTGACCCGAATTCGCAATTGTCTGCCCCTTGCAGTCTTTGAGGGTGGACCAGGGGCTCAGAGCCAGGAATTGAGGAGCTTCTGGAAGCTGTAAAGGCAAAGAAACAGATTCTGCTCGGAGGCCCCCAGGAGGAACACAGCTCCATGGACTCGCAATTTCAATACGGTGAGACCCACGGCAGATTTCAAACTTAGGGGACTGCAAAAGGATAAACTTGTGTTGTGTAAGCTGCTAAATTCATGATCATTTGTTATAGCATTCACGAAAACTAACACAGCTGAGTGACATAACTGGCCTGCGCTTGCATTTCCGTGGTGACCGATAATGCTGAGCGCTTTTCATGAGCTTATTGCCTGTTCCTACATCTTCTTTTCTGAAGTGTCTGGTCAAACCTTTGCCTGCTTTGGGGGAATTGTTTGTCTTTTTGTAATTGATTTGTAGAA
>NW_012151964.1:1005939-1006495 GCF_000956105.1 Propithecus coquereli | reverse complement strand
TATTAACTCCCTGGAGTTAGCACAGACCCCACAGGTTAAGGGCATTTAAATAATGAAGGGGGAGAGGGAAGCAAGACAGCTGACTAAGCCAAATCGAGGACTCAATACCATTCACAATTGCTACAAAGAAAATAAAATACCCAGCAATATACGTAACCAAGGAGCTGAAAAATCTTCACAAGGAGAACTATGAATCACTGAGGAAAGAAATCACAAAGAACACAAACGAAAAAACATATTATGCTCATGGGTCAGTAGAATCAACATTGCTAAAATGTCCATACTATACAAAATGATTTACAGATTCAATGCAATCCCTATCAAAATACCAATATCATACTTCACAGATCTAGAAAAAATAATTCTATGCTTGGTTCGGAGACAAAAAAGAACCTGAATAGCCAAAGCCATTTTAAGCAAAAAGAACAAACCTGGAGGCATCGTATTACCAACTTTGATACAAGCGTTAGACTGGACTCGTGAAGTAAATTGGATGTTTCTTGCTCTATTTTCTGAAAGAATTTAGATGAAATTCATATTTTTTTCTAGACTATTT
>NW_012151964.1:1003601-1004819 GCF_000956105.1 Propithecus coquereli | reverse complement strand
AGAAACGGGTATTCTATTAATATTTAAAATGATGTGCACTAGGTCTGCTTCTTGACCTTCTTTCCTGTAATATATTGAGATAACAGGGAGGGGAAGGGAAGTTGATCTTTTTGATGAGTCTGTCTGGTTTTTTGCAGATAGTGGGAAAGCTCCTTCCAAGGCCTGTTGATCTCTAAAGGCCTTTAATTCAAAATACTCTTTATACCAAGGAGTCATATTTTGTGGTAAAATTTCCTGAGTTCCTTCAAAACCTAATCCCCGATGTGGTGGTATTAAAAGGTGGGGTCTTTGGGAGTTGATTAGGTCACTCTCATGTGTGGAATTAGTACTTTTATAAAAAGGAGTGTGAGGGGCATTCAGAAGGTCGAGGCCTCACCAGACAACAAATATGCTGTGCCTTGATCTTGGACTTCCCAGCCTCCAGAACTGAGAGCAATACATTCTGTTGTTTTCAGTCACCCTGTGTTAGAATCAACTAAGAGAGATCATTCATATTTAATGCAATCGTTGACATGGTTGGCTTTAAATCTCCCATTTTGCTATTTATTTTATATTTGTCTCATTTGTTCTCTTTTTTCCCCTCTTTTCCTTCCTTATTTTTTCAGGACTATTGAGTAATTTTATGATTTTATTTTAACTCCACTGTTGGCTTAGTAGTTGTACACCTATTTTTTAAATTGTTTCTCTAGGAATATTGTATTATACCTTCAAATATTATTATAGCATTTCATATTTATTATAGATCCTTACAGCAAATACTTTTATTTCTTCCTTCCCATTATGTTTGCTATTATTATCTTTAATTCTACATATAGTATAAATGCCAGAATACATTGTTATTTTTGCTTTAATCAGCCAACTATTTGAGAGATTTAAAAAATTAAATAATCTTTTGTATTAACTCACATACTTATTTGAAGTGACTTTCATTTCTTTTCTAGCTTCAAATTACTTCATCTCATATCATTTTTCCTCTTCCTGAAGAACTTTCTTTAGATTCTTTATAGTATATATGCTTTGGCAAGTTTTGTTTGGCTGAAAAATTTTTTATTTTACCTTCATTTCAGAAAGTTATTTTTCTGGTTATTGAATTCTAGACGGATGGGTTTTTTACACCACTGTCTTGGCTTACACAGTTTCAGACACGAAGTCTGCTCTAATACTTACCTTTGCTCCTCTATACATGTCTTTTTCCACCCTCTGGTTGCTTTTGAGATT
>NW_012151964.1:1000584-1002346 GCF_000956105.1 Propithecus coquereli | reverse complement strand
GGCCCTGGGACACTGTGTAATATCCACACGGCGGTGCACAGCAGCCTTGAAGAATACAGAAAAGCCTCCAGAAAAAGCGAATTTTGAGATAAGACTTGAGGGATGAGAAATCATTTGCCGACAAGGATAGAATAAATTAACATTACACAGTTAATTGTGATATACAACCCCCCACCCCCACGCACTTTCATAGACATATTTGATCCCTGCCACCGCTCCACGAGGTTGAGTCAGTCCACACCCTACCAGCGTTCCCAGTCGTGAGTCGGCGGCAGGCTCGGGGAGACCAGTGATGGAGACGAACGCTCAGCTTCAACCCTGCAGACTCCATTCTTCCCCTTGCTCCAGGCGTTCCGTGCACTCAGCTCCCTGACCTTTGTCCGCAGACCGGCCGTTTGTTGCGCCCTTCCTAAATGGGCTCTGGGTTTTCCACATTCCTTGGTTTGTGCTGCTCGTGGCCTTTGCCGGCCTGGAGCTGGAGAAATTCCTGATGCCCCGGGGCTGCAGTATTTAGGGGAGGTGGTTGCTGTTGATGATGCTAATGCTCTAACCTCTGCGGAGGAAATGGCAGCTCAGAGAGAGGCAGCCACCCGCCCAGGCCACATGATGATGAAATGACGGAGCCAGAGCCTGGACTTTTTGGTCTTTTCACTCCAAGCTGTGTGCTCTTCTGGTAGCCAGATTGAAATTGCACGCTCTGGCCACGTTTTGTCTGCTGAGTGATCTGCTCAGATGGTGGCCACTGGCCCCCTGTCCTCCTGACTCTAAGTTTTATTTTGTGAGTATTCTGTGCCATGCTGCTCTTGCTCTGACCCAGCTCTGTTGAACCTAGCTGGTTTTTCTTTCTTCTTCTTCTTTTTTTTTTTATCGTCCAAAAAGTTTTCTTCAAGGCTACACAGTGATGCACATTTCTGTCTTCTCTTCTGCCCCTGGATCTAGGATCACTCTCACATTTAACCTGTTCATCGGGTAACAGAAGTAAGGGTCTGAAAAACGGCAAAATGTTTTATGACTTGTCTCTTTAAAACTCCTCACCCTTTTTGAGGAATTAAAACCTGCACTCCTGCCAGGGCCAGTAATCAGAGTGGCAGGGACTGTTCTCTGTTCTTTGTTTTAAACCACCAGAGATGGCTTGAGGGAGTTGTCCTGGCAAAGGGCGTGAGGTCATCTCCACTGGAGATAAGGCCTCTAGGACAACCAACTGACCAGGACCACCAACCGCAGTTAAGCAGCAATAGCCTAAAGCTGAAAACCCCTCTAAAAGCTCTGTATTTCTGCATATAGGATGATGATGGTTCTTTAAAATGAGAGTCTGCCATCCTCCTAATTTGCCAGCACATTAATAAACATCTCTTTCCTTTTCCTCAAACCACTTGTCCTCGTTCTTTGTTGGGCTTTGGGGACAAGTACCAAACTTTTGTTAACAGTCGAGCTGCTTGTCCGAGGTGCTATTTCCTAATGAACAATTGCCTCCTCATTTCTCAGAGCATTTAGCTCGATGGTAACAGCTAAATCATAACCAATAATATAAGCATGAACAAGCCTATAATTTACCCAATTACTGATTTCTCAATTTTTGAAAATAATTTTTGGACAGACGGTTCATTAAAATGTAGTAGAAAATACCAAAAGTGTTATAGACACAAATGAAATACATGAATAATGCTTAGATTTCATGTTTTTCAAAAAGACTACCTCCTCCCAAATTGGGAGAAAGGTAGTCTTTTGTTCCTACGCAAAAGGGAAAGGGAAGATTTTATAA
>NW_012151964.1:996591-997598 GCF_000956105.1 Propithecus coquereli | reverse complement strand
ATCACTCTTTTACCCTCGTAACACTTGGACAAGATCAATAATCAGTGCATTCATATTGGGACATAGATTCCTTTGGGTCCTATTTTCTATGTTCTACCTCTGCACAGGGTTTGGAAGGCTCCAACCCAGCAAAGCCTCAAATATTCCTTTGTTTGGCAGAGACTTGTCTAGAGGCTAAACATGAAGCCAGCCCTCTGGCTGTCAGGGTCACACAAGGGCCCTCCCTGCCCCAAGACACCCAGCATCACAATAGCACATGTTTTTGCTTGGATGAGTGAAGAATTCAGTCAAATGGGTAGAAAGTACTGGAAAATTCTATGACTTTAATTTTTTCCAGGAAATCAATGGGTTACCCTCACATATATGTACAAACAAAAACACAAAGACATACACATAATTTTTCTAATTCCTTTAAAAACTCCTTCACCAATTAATCAATTGTCATTTATTAAGCATTTAATGTATGTTCACCCTGAACTGGTGCTTTGGTGGATGCAGAATAGCTCGTACTCTAGGAATTATCAACGCTTTGCTTTATGTTAATAAATCTAAACATAGTTTGTGAAGAACCGTGACAGAGAAACCTACCTGTCGCTGACGCGCCGTGGTCTTTCAGATAAACAAGGCAAATGGTAGTAAAGTATTTGGTTCGCTGTTGGTGGCTGCGTTTCAATTTTGCTAGTTTATTATCCTAAGGGTTGCCTTTCCATGGTTTTGCTTTCTGTAATTCTTTACATGTCTCAAAAATTGATGCAGAAGCAGTTATTCACATCGTTTTTACTGTTCTAGTCATTCCTTAAGCTAAACGCTTCATGAAAAAAATGTATTTTCTTGTACAACTGTGTGTCAAGGTTGACTGGTCCATTTTGTTCTTACATATTCCTGACAAGGTAAGCAAGCACTAATCCCTTAAAAAAAAAAAGATATAGAAATTAATGTCAACAGCATGAAAAAAACCAGCCCATGCCAGCAAAAGAACCAGAGCTGCGCTTGTGGGGTCTGTGATT
>NW_012151964.1:960195-995696 GCF_000956105.1 Propithecus coquereli | reverse complement strand
TTTCAAAAAAAGACATTTTCTGTATTTTGATAATAGACATCCACATGCATGTTTTTGTTTTCAAAAGAACTTGAGTTGGTTCAATAAGGAATACTTTAAAAAAAAAAAAGTCTAGACATACATTTATTTTGCTTTAGCAATCTTGCCAGTGGGCCACGTTTTCCCTGTGAGTTCCAGTGGGAGCGCCCGGAGTGCATGATGCTGGTGTCTTTCAGATGAGGCTTGGCTCGGGGGAAGGGCAGATGCCGAGTCTTCCAGACGATGGTGTTCATGGCGTGTTGGTTCAAATGCTGTATGATTAGGCTTGTGGAAGCTGAAATAAATTTTAGAACAAATACGTTTGGCTTGAGGCTGAATTAAATAAATCCTGAGGAATTGCTTCATTGACAATTACCGCATAGTACACTGAATTAGTAAAGAATAATTCTGCCTTACCACCTCTGCAGGGCCAGAGAGTCAGTAGGATTCCCAACCAGGAAGGCTGGTAAACACTGCAGCTTTTTTTGTTTCTTTTTTTTAGTATAGGACGGTGTTAACTTCTGGGATATGTTATACGTGGGCAAATAAGATGAGTGAATTAAAGGGGAATGCAGATGTTTTGTCACTTTTAATCCCTGTGCATTGTGTGTGTGTGTGTGTGTGTGTGTGTGTATGTGTGTTCCTTCTTAAGTATGAGATTCACAAAACTGAAACCAGTAAGTGTGCCGGCTGCATTTATACCAGAGGCCTGGAGACTTCACCACCTACAGGACTTGGGGGTGTCCTGAGGATGCGGGAGGCTGGGTCACGGTGACTCTTCTCACCAGTGGGAGGAGAAGCCTCATCGGGAGGACCATGAGCAAGAGCTCCTTTACAATTCTCTCCTGGCTGATGATCTGTATCTCATCGTAAAGAGAGGCTGTTTACTCTGCTCAGCCTTTTTTTCTTCCTTGTGAATAGTTTCTTTTGAAAACAAGCTGCTGTCATGCTTCAGCGAGTCACGACTCCGCTGTGCTGGAAAAGGACTCGAGCACATTCTCAAAAGGGCTGTTTGGGATCTCAATCCCCTTTCGTGCCTTTCCGGACCAAACTGCAGACTGCTAGTGCACAGAGTGGCTTCTGGAAGCTAAAATGTTTCCAGCTAAAATGACATCCCGGTGCCTTGGCTGGTCCCTGTGGAGGAGAGATGTCAATGCAGATCTTTATGTGCCCATTTTATCCTGGAGTTCCGACTCTGATCATCGCACAGCTGTAGTGTCAAAGTGCTTTTTGATTTACTGTTATATCTTCTCCTCGTCCCCCGGGGGGCGTGCCGGTCTGCTCGGAGGCTGCCATAACAGAGTACCACAAACGCGTGGCCTGAACAATAGAAACGTGTGGTCCTGCAGTTCTGCAAGCCAGACGGCTGTGACGCAGGGGTCGGCAGGGCCGCACCCCGTGATGGCGCCAGGGAAGGGTCTGTTCCAGGCCCGGTTCCTCAGCTTTGGCAGCAGAACTCCAGTCTCTACATGCTCTCCTTGTGTGTGTGTCCACGTTTCCCCTTCCTATAAGGGCCCCATCTTGCTGGAGTAGGTCCCTCCCAACTCCAGGGCGGCCTCATCTTAACTAACCACACCTGCAGTGACCCCAGGATGGTCACATTCTGAGGCAGTGGGTTGAGGGCCTCAACATATGAATTTGGGGAGCAGAGGAGCACAACCCAGCCCATACGAAAGGGTGACATGCCTTTTTATTAAAATTTAAATGAATTTGGTTTTGAGATTTTTGGCAAATTTTATGAAACTCTGGAGAGTGAAAACACCAAGGCTGGTTACCACTCCACTAGAATATTTAATGATAGCTCTTTTCATTTTACCAAATCCTTTGTACATCTCAGCTTGCAAAATGGAACAGCCCGGGATAAAATATTTGGGTCTTTTAAAGACCTGTCAATGCAGCGTGGAGGTCAAGTGTATCTTGCCACAGCCGTCCCCAACCGTTTTGGCAGCAGGGACCGGTTTCATGGAAGACAATTTTCTGTGGACTGGGAATGGAGGTGGTTTCAGGATGATTCAAGCGCATTCCATTTATGGTGCCGTCAGCCTCTCTGCTAATGATAACCTGTATGTGCAGCCGCTCCCCAGCGCTAGTATCACCGCTCAGCTCCACCTCAGACCATCAGGCACTGGATGCACAACCTAGACCCCTTTCATGTGCAGTTTACAGTAGGGTTCATGCTCCTATGAGAATCTCCTGCTGCTGCTGATATGGCAGGAGGCGGAGCTTATGGGGTGATGGGGAACGGCCGTAAATACAGATGAAGCTTTGCCCTCCTGCTGTGCGGTCCGGTTCCTAACAGGCCATGAACTGGTGCCAGTGCAGCCTGGGGCCTGGGGACTGTGGTCTTACCATCAGAAAATTCTGATTTACTGGTGCCTTTTCTCTTAGATCATGCAACACGTTTCGTTGCCGTGTGATCGGTGAGACAGGTCGCAGCAGCGGGAGCTCTGCCCATTGTGCAGGCGGGAAGACTGAGCTGCAGAGAGAGCTATTGGCAGCAGAAGCGGGTCCAGGACGAGCTTTCCCAGTTCCCAGTCTGTCCACGGGAAGCTTTGGCTTTTCTTTGTTTTCAGAAGTCCTCAGGGTGCGTGTGCTCTCCCCTGCCCTCCTCTCCTCCCCGTCTCCCTCCTTCCTTCCTTTCTAAAAAGAGACAGTTTTAAGACTCGAGGGCCAAGGAGCACACAGAGAACCCGATTTCCATTTGTGCGGGAGAGAGATTTTCACTGGGGCTGGGTTTCGGTGAGCTCGGTGCCAACTCACACATCTCGTTTCACCGTGACCTGGTGACCTGGGGCTCTTGAAGTCCTGCCCAGGGCTGCCGGTCTGCAGGCTTGGTCCGTTAAAGACCATTCTCAGCAGGGCTGCCTCAACTGCTCTTCTTGGCATCGGTGCTTTGGAGTGCGTTTCTCAGAAATCTGCTTTTTCAGATATTGTTTCTGTTGAAAAAGTTGTTTCAGTTTTCTTGGGATTTAGTTGAACATTTTTATTCTGACACACCTCATTTCTTTGGTTCTTTATTTGAATCTTTATCCTCTTAGGTATTTAGATGTAACCATTATTTCCTTTCAGAAAAATTGTTCCTTTTTCTCCAATTGTTTATCTCTTTAAATGCAAGCTTTATACATGGGGCTAATGTTTTCCTGGGTCTGTCTCTCTTCTTGTAAATTTTTATTTTATTTTATTTATTTAATTTTTTGGCTTCCCAAGTGGTCTGCTTTCAGGCCCCTGCCCACTTCCCGGTGTTCCTGGACGGAGCGTGTCGCTGCATCCCGCAGGGAGCATCACGGACGCTCAAAAAAGTAATGGAAAGATAATTCACTGGGTGGCTGTTTGCTTTGGGATAATCTCTCGGGTGTGTTAAAAGGCTGCAGTGCAGAGTGATGAGTGTGGGACTTCAAGCCCAGAGCCCCTGGGTGATCACTGTCTCTCCAGGCTGCCCTGTGTCTCCCATAAAATGCCCGAATCACGTTCAGTCTGTTTGTTAGCGTCCCACTTGCCGAGTTGAAAAAGAGTCACTGTGCTAAATCATGAACTGTGTTTCCAGCAGTTCCTGAGACAACCCCCCCACAACAGCCCTCTGGTGCCGGGGCAGTGGTTTTCGGGGCCCAGGACTCCCAGGGCGTGGCTTCCTGGGTGGCTGCATCCCCACAGGGTTCCTCCCCCATGTTCCTTCCTCGAGTGAGAGGACCAAGATTCCCTCGGTCCGTCCTGTATCCGAGCACCTGGGGAAAATTCCGGAAGTCAGGGGTCCTGTAGACACACAGCGAGGAATCCTATTTCACTGCTTTCCCCACTGCCTGCAGGAGCTCCATGTTTTCAATCCATCGGATTCAAGATTCTTGGCAGCTCCTAAAGACTGTCTTTTATGAGTGATTTCCCTGGCTTTGTTACAGGAAAACCATTTCCTTTTGCCTGTTACCACCCCGTGACCTTTCACAGTTTGCTGAAAATCACCTCATTACGGTTCCTGCGCTGGAAGCCTCCGCTCTGCTCTCGATCAGGGAATGTCCAGTTTGAAAATGAACAATATTGCTATTATTTTTATTCTGAATGGAGTTAATGTTAAAGGCTCTTACTGGCCTCAAATTTTGCAGAAAGACTAAGTGACTGTCGTAAATCAACACTAAGGGCTGAACCCGTCTGTTAACTTTCAACTGTGTTTTGCTATGAAATATGAAGTATCTAGGATTTTATTTTTCCTAAGGAACTGAATTTCTTAGTCATTTTATAAACATGAAAAAGAGAAAGAGACATCATTTTTAGAAACACGAAGCCAGTTTTTAGGTATTTTGCTCAAAGATAAAGGGATTTGCTCTGGAAATGACTACATTTACTCCTGAAGCAACATTAAATTGTATTTGAATTTAGTTTCTTTAATTTTTTTAATTGAACTATTTCCCAAAAGAGAGAATCGAAATGCTTTTGGATCAGCACTTGGAAGTGCGGAGAGATGAATGTGTTTCCACTTGCGTGCGCCTTCCATCCCAAGGCAGAATGTGGTAAGGAGGGAGACGAAAGAAAGCCCCCCGCCAAAAAAAGGAAATCAAGGAGGGACATTTCCCCCAGGAAACGGTGCTCCTTGGAGCTTCCCCGTCTAAGAAACTGAGGCCATGGCTTGAGTCAGGCACAGGAGGGCTCCGCCTGCCGCTCTGCCCCGGCTGTGTCTTCTGGCTTCGGGCTCCTCCCCTCCCAGGACTTTCCCCTCCGTGGAACGGGACTGTGACAGCCGCGGAGAGGGAACGTTGAAGGAGATACAGCGCGTTTTGTTTGAATATTTCTCTCCCAATAAATCCCCGTCCCGACCTCAACAGGGATTCAGGTTCAAAGCACCCACTTTGTGTCCATTCTCCACCTACTGAGGACGCTGCTGCCACAGTCCCCGCGCTGTGGCCAGAGCTGTGTCTCCTGCTTTGGGCAGGAGCAGCAGGTGCCCAGCCCCGCCTGGCCCCTCCGACCTCCAGCGTGTTGACTTCCCCCATCTCCTCCGCGTTGTCCCAGCGCTCGGGCTTGGCGGGGGCAGCTGCTTTGCCGCTGTGTCAGCAGCAATTCCACGATGTAGGATGTAGGAGCCTCTTAAATATTAATGCACAAACAGCACCTGGCTTCTTGCCTCGTCCCCGAGCGTTCCCGTGGCTCAAGGTGGCGTGTGCAGTCTCAGAGGAGGCGCTGGCAGAGGAGGGGAGGGGAATGAGTGTGCGGGGGAGGGGGCAGAACCTGGGCACATCCCCTCCCTCTCTCCCCTCTTCCCCGTCCCTTGGTTGCTATGCAGTTTCTATGGCAGCAGCATCCTCAGACTCAACTTTCACCCCTCGTTTAGAGCCAATTAAGGTAAAATAGTGGGGGGTTAGGGCAGAGAGTGGCAGTGGCAGGGAGGGGGAGAGGCAGGAAATCCAATTCGATGCTTCACTTGCGGTGGCGTTGACTCTGCCAAAGTCGCAGGGAGATTCTCAAGCTGAGCTGCCTCCTCCCTCCGGCTCCCAGCCCAGAGCGGCAGCAGCTCCTCAGAGCCCGGTCACAGGGACAGACCCGCCCGGCAGCCACAGCCAGGCCCCGGCTTCCTCCCAGCCCAGGCCAGTGCCCCCCGCCGTCCTCCTCTCCTCTGCCGGCCTGCGCCTGCCGCGTCTGACGGTCTGTCCGCGGCTCCCTGCACTGCCTGGGGCCTCTGTGGGTTTTCTTTCTTACTATCAACACTTGATCGGAGGAAAAGGAAAGTTTTAAAAAATGCCAATCGCGCAGCTGCTGGAGCTATGGAAGAAGATAGAGGTGGAGCCCATGGAGATAGAGGTGAGTCCGGAGAGGAATGTACTTGCCACAGTAGCCTGAGAACCCCCCACTCGAGGCAACGGGATGCGCACCCGTGTTAATGTGATGCACTCGCGTTTGCTGAGCGACTGTTATGCGGCACGGGCGTGCACGTTCGATACGGAGGGATGGACATGTTCGTGATGCGTGCCCATGTGAGCGTTATTCACTCACGGCATCGTGTGCGTGCTGTAAAGACATAAATGGCAGTGAATAGAAGAAAAAAATTGTTGCTCTTAAGCCAAACTTCAGGATGCTCCTTAAAGTGTGTGTGTATCTTAAACTATTCACATGTTTTCAAACTAGTCTGCGTAGGTTTGATTTTCCTTCAACAAGTGGCTTTAAATTATCAGACCTCCATTTGCTGCTGGGAAGGGGGAAACCGGAAGGCAAAATTCGTGGTGAATCCTTTAGTAAGGAACAGAAGGCATAAAGATAATCCTGAAAGGAGGGATGTTAGATAAAGAGGTGTGATTTAAGATAAGGAGAAAAGGTAATGCAATGGAAGTGCCACTGGCCGTCCCCAGGGCTGGCTCCGTGCTGATGTTATTTAGCTGGACGCTTCCCCAGGGACATGGAAACCTCTGTTCCGAGGAATTTGATTTTCTCAATTTGAATTCTAGATTACCAACATTTTTTTCTAGAAAAGAAAGTTCCACAAAGTTATTAATAGCTACTAAATTATTAAATATTCCTGTTCCGTGTTTGTAGCAACTTGAATTGCATTTTAAAATGGCTCATTTTAGTATCTTACTAAATCTTTGCAAAATCCAAGTTTTGCCTTATTCCCTGCTCCCTGCATCGTATCTGTAAATTCAATGCTATTTTAAATTTTATTTATTTTTTACAAATCTATGGGATATATTGAGACATTCACATAACATCATTTTAAGCTGAATGAGAGTCTGTTTGAGAGGAGAATTTACTTAATATATTACATTGCCTCGTTTTCTTGGCAGCCAAGCCAACTGAAACACAGACCTGTGTGTCGGTGTTTACTGGAGGTTGTGGGCACAGCACAGAGGTTAAGCCCAGGTTTAGGGGGACAGCTTCGCTGTTGCTGCCTGTGGGAGTCCCTGGGGTGGGAGGAAGACAGCAGGCGCTCTGTCGCCATTGACGGTTCTGTTTGGACACAGGGCTGCTCTCGAGGACGCTGAGGACCAGGCCTCAGCAAGGGCCATTCATGTCCCCAGGTTGCCAATTTTTTTTTTTTTTCTTTTGAGAGAGATTTGATTTTTCTAGAAATTGAATTAATGAATGAGTACATGATTAAGCCAGAAGTTCTGTTCTTATTTGCTTGTGCTTCCTGAAGCCCTCTGGCGTCGTCTTCACCACGCTTGTCTTGTTGAGCTGCGAGGGGGAGTGAGCCAGCGGCGGGGCCTGCAGAACCCCGGGGTCTGGGCCTCACGCTACTACCCGTGACGCAAGCTCTGAGGAGCATCTTGTATTTCAGATATTTCTCAAATTAATCACAAAGGGACCAGCAATGAGTAGATTCATATTATTTTAAAAACTATGCCATGACCCTAGAAAGCACCTGCAAACTGAAAGAATTCGAAGCACAGTTGGCTGGCCTTCTGTGCTTGCCACCCAGGGAGGGGCAGATTTGAAAAGTTCTTGTGCTTGCTCTGATCTGTCCACACAAACAAGGAAATTGGGTGGAATTAAATAGCCCCTGAAGCCAAAGGAATTTCCTTTGGGCTTCCTGGGTGAATTTTGTGGAGTGTGTACATTTAAGACCAACTGTTATATTCCCATTGTTTGGGGACCCAGAAAACCTGAGTTCTTTCCACAGAAAGATTAAAGCTTAAATATTGACCCTGAGGTATTTCAAGTTCCTGAGGAAACTTCCAGATTCACACAAATGTGAAGTCTGTGTGTCAGGGAACGCAGAGGCTGGAGTGACTCTCTAGTTTGTCCGTGTCCTGCGTTGTGTGGTTGTGGGTGTGACAATAGCTCACGTCAAGAGCTGGGCCGAGCTAGGAGTGCATGTGCCTGGCCTCGAACCCTAAATTAAATCATCAACCCTCTGTGGAGAGCGTGCGGGCTTTCCTCACAAGAACATCTGCCGTGCGATTTCAGTGCTTGTGGTTATTTGCTTTCACGCAGGTTTGGCACGACCGACTGCTGGGCTTCCGGGGACTGGAAACCAGCACTCCCGGTTCTTGGTTTCCCCAGCCAGCTTCCCGGGTTGCTTCCTCCCGGGAACTGAGCTTCGTTGGGCCTGAGGCCCGTTGCGCTGAGAACACTGTGTGTCTTTCCTGCAGCCTTAGGCACTGCAGCCCGCAGAGCAGGGAGAACCATTAGACTGTCCGGGGAACGTCTTTATGGTTGCAGAATTGTTCTGGGATATTTTAGGTGGTATAATTTGCCCGTGAGTGGGTATGTTGACAAGGAAACGTGCTAATTAGAAGCTGGGACCTCCAGAAAACCCCTGCAGAATGCAGTATGAAAAGGAAGGATGCAACGTTTCATGACTCATGTTTTAGCACGTTAAATGCCCGTCTCAAATGCCGGACTTTTCAATCATTGCTTTCAGCGGGGTTCGGGCAGCCCAGGCCATGCTTTGGGGCAAGGCGAGAAAATGGGAGGGAAGACGGGTGAGGCTCGTCGGTCGTGCACCAGCCCGCGGGTCCAGCTCGCCCGTCCTGCTGGGGTGTGTTTGGAGGAGCAGGCAGGGCCTCTCTCT
The DNA here is from genome assembly GCF_000956105.1 of Propithecus coquereli. Lineage (NCBI taxonomy): Eukaryota > Metazoa > Chordata > Mammalia > Primates > Indriidae > Propithecus > Propithecus coquereli. The sequence continues at coordinate 987,187 of NW_012151964.1, read as the reverse complement.
CTGGGAACCTCGGTGGCCTGGAGAAAGGGACAGCTCAGCTCTCGCCATGAAACAGCGCAGACCAAACACGCGTCCTGAAGACACGAACTCGAGCTGGGGTGACGCTGTTAGGTTGGAGGATGAAACTGGGAATGGTCATAACGACAGCAGCTTGCTTTGCGTGTCTGCTGCGTGACATCCCGTGCTGAGGGCCACGCGGGCGCTACTCCACGGAATCATCCCCACGTCTCTAGGCAGTAGGGACTGTTATGTCCCTGGTTGTACATTAGGGGAAACCGAGGCCCAGGTGAAACGATTCACCCCTGTCACTCAGTAGTGAGCAGAGACCCCGAGCCAGCCCCCGCCGTGGAAACCGTGACCTTCCGTATGTTCTGTGGGCTGGACCTTGACGCTCTCCGATACCTCGTTCTCCTGGCTTTAATCCCAAATCGAGACTTTGTTCCGCCCAAATGGGGCGGTCACAAGTGCCTTTCTGTCACTCTGTGCTCCCACCTTAACCACGTTAGTCTTTCAGCGTCACGTAAACCCGCCTCCCTCCACTTTGCTGGTCAGGAGCGGGCGTGAGTCACCTGTTCTCTCTTCTGTGCTGTGAGTTACACACGCTGTATTGATTTGGTGATTTGTGACTTTGGCATGAACACTCGGCGCCTTGTTTACCACCTGCTGTATACAGGAGCCGTCTCTGGCAGGAGGCATCATCTGGTTGCCAGAAAATTCCGGTGGGAAGGGACCAGGATGCAGTCCCATGTCCTGCCGGACTAACATGGAATATTAGTCAGTTCTTCTCTGTGAGGAGGTGTAGTCTGAGGCTGCCCGCAAAACATGCAGCGCTAACTGTATCCAACATGTGTCTTTGTCTTCAGGTCGCTGAGGAGGATGTTGACCTGGACACGGAGCCCACCGTGGAAGACGCTGCGGAAGAAGTAACTGTGCGTGTTTTGTTACGGCCTGATTGCCGGGGAGACTGGGCTGGAAGGCGGAGCGGGGAGGGGGGATGGGCATTTGAAATTAATGGCCTGTGGGTGGTTATCTTAGTGAAATATGTGCACATACACATGTGCACACACAAACATGTATCACACACATGTATCGTGTGCATATTATGTTAGATAATTTTCCCTAAAAGGAACAGTTAGAACATGGGAAGGAAAACTGTAAGCCAAGGCAAAATGCGCAGCCTTCGGTACAGACTTTTGACGGAGGGCAGGTTGTTCTCAATCCAGGCAGGCGTGAGGGATGGCTGGCAGGTGACGGGGAACGACAGGCGGGTCTTCTTCTGGAGCTGCGCTCGGCAGCCTCTGAAAATGTCTCGTGATGAGTCACACAGAGCTCAGGAGCAAGTGGACCGGACCGAGGAAGTGGCCTTGCCCGCAGGCGCGAGGGAAGGGGTGTGAGACTGACCCGGAGGGAGAGGCGGGGCGTCGCCCACAGGGTCAGATCCGGGAAGGAAGAAAGCACTCGCCGTCCCTGACTGTAGGTGTTTCCGCTTTCGTGCCGCGTGGGAGCGTGTTCCTGACCCAGGCAACAGAAAACTGGCTGCGACTTTGATAAAGTGGGAATATTCCAGCAATATTGCTGTCACAGGGGAGGTTTTGGTAACAGAGCGATGTATAAGGGAGATGTTGGGTGTGAAAGAGCTAAGTTAGAAAGTGGGGTTGGGGGATTCCAGCTACACGGCTGCATTTCTGACAATGACACAGGGAACTTTCCCGGGGCGGCTGGAGCCCGGGAGCTGGCTTGTCCATTTGCAAGACTCAGCAACCCGCGCCTCGGCCGTGCGCCACGGGAACCGTAACAGTTATGAACGGGCAACTCTGTTGACTTTTAAAACAGCTGGGAGATATCACAGACTGAGAGGGCTGCATCGATGAACATTTCTGTTCTTATAAAATGCTCAGATGCTGAAAACTGCATTTCACCACCATCTAAACTTGTGCACACTGATGCAAAACGCAAGCCAACTGTCGCTAGCTCGGATGACGTGACGTGTTGGCTAAATAAGGAAGCGTGGCCTTAGGCTGTCTCACTTGCAGCCGGCGCCTGCACCTGATTCCCTGCTGTTGTTGCCGCTGTGGGGTCTGCAGGGCGGCTCTGTCCCTAGTTCTGTGGCATCTTGCTGGTTCTCCAACAAAACGTTCAGCTGGGCCTCATACCTGGCATTCCGGGGGTGGCTGGGGGAGTAGTGCTGCTTTTGCCACTTCCACAGAGGTCAGAGGGTAAAGAGACATGTGACTCGGTGACGTTCCTGAAAAGATGGACGTTCGGTTTGATACCTGCAAGGCAGAGGGGGAAGCAGGAAGGAGTGGCCTCCACGCCAGTGCACACGGCCTGGGGGCTCGCAGAAGCCAGCCCCGGCTGTCGTCGGTAGCAGCACCTTGCCAGGCACCTCCAGGAACTCTGGTTTCCAGGCAACTGCAGTGTGTTTCCCGCAGGTGCCTGGCAAGGTGCTGCCACCAGTGACAGTGTAGGTGCTGTAAACTGTCCGTTCTGTTAGGCCCAAACTGAGCAGCAAGATGTGGCATGGTGTCCTGGTCCATTCAGGCTGATGTAACAGAATGCCAGAGACGGGGCAGCTGATAAACAACAGAAATTTACTTCTCCCAGTTCTGGAGCCTTGGAAGTCCAAGGTCAAGGTGCTGACGGATTTGGCGTCTGGTGAGGGCCTGGTTCTTGGTCCCTGGACAGCCTTCTTCTCGCCGTGTCCTTGCAAGGCAGAAGGGATGAGGGAGCTCCCTGGGGTCCCTTTCATAAGGGCTCTAGTCCCATTTATGAGGCTCCACTCTCATAACCTAATGACCCCCAAAGGCCCTGCCTTCTTGGTGTTGGGATTTCAACATATCAGTTTTGGGGGGTGCAAACATTCAGACCACAGCACACGATACGCCCAAAAGTGCCTAAGCAACTCACGGAGAATTCTTTAAGCCATTCACAACGCTTATCTTCTAAGACTGCCTGGTTTCAATTTGCCTTATCCTCAATATTTTGATGGAAAACTAAATGTGAATCTATTACAGGATGGCAGTAAAAACAGCTGACCTTGTTAAAAGTTATTTTTGATAATGCAATATGCGATACAGCAGATTATTACTATTTCCTGATGTTTACCATGTCTGGATGATAGAAAATCAGTGTTGTCGGTGCTTAATAAATGAAAGAAGAGCTCCAAACAAAGCTTAGGAGTGTTTTCAGGACCATAATATTGATATTTAGATACATTTGTGGTGTTCGGGGGAATAATACAAAATACTGGAGAAAATCACCTGTTTACTTGATATTTCTGATAGATGATGTTGAAAATTCAACACTCAATTTTTCAGTCTAGCTGCAGATGAATGCCATTCAGGTATTCTGTGCTGTTGGCTGATTTTTATCAGAGATAAGCTTTTCTTCGTGTGTCCTCCTTGGCCTTCAGCGTGGCAGTGAGCAGGGGGTTCTGTAGGAAGGATTTGTGGCTCAGATCAAAGGGGGAATCTGTGGCAGCTGAACTGAGTGCAAAAGATTCTACCAGACCGGACAGCATGGTAATTAGAAAGCCACCTTATTTAGGAAAAAAAATCATTCAAGTCAACAATGGTTTTCTCATTCATTTATTCAATCAAGAATATTTATTGATAACCAGCGAGCCAAACCTCATGCTCAACGCTGAATAATAAAAAGGCGAGTGAGGCTTGTCTGTAAGAGTCCAAGAAGGGATATTGTAATTACTCCACCTTGTAATTACTTTAATAGATACGGATATTTTATGGAATTTTCTTCTAATGTATTTTTTGAAGCATAGAACATACGTGGGATATATTTAGTATGAGTATCTCGATGGACGATTCTTCCCCTGTTGTATCTCGTGTCCTGGTTCTGTCCAGCTCCTCACAAAATGGGCTCGGTGAAGGCCCAGCGTGCAGATGGGACGTGAGACGGAGTCTGCTCTTGGGCTCGAGCGTTAACGAGACGTGTCTTTCCTCGCCATTGCCGAGGGAGAGGCTTCCTCTCCCAGGACGTCGGCGTCCACCCGGGGCGGGGGTTGTGTTGTAGATTCACCGGACATCGGACTCTGGGCTTAGTTTCACGGGACACGTCAGAGGCAGGTGTCCTTCACGGCAACCACAAACGTCAGCAGATGCCGCCAGGAAATACTTCTCTAAGTGATTATTCGAGGGCTCGGTATAGACTTCACAGCCACGGAGGAAAAATCTGCAAGAAAAATGTGTTCTGTGAGCACACGAGGTGCCTGCTCCTCGCGGCTTTGCGAGCCTCTGGCTTCCCGCTCTCCTTTCCCAGGTGGGGTGCAAGAACAGGTTGGGGTGCTGGGGAGTAGTAACACCTGGAGAGTTTAAAGAGAGTCGAAAGTGGAAGGCAGAGAGCAAACGTGTGGCTCGCGCAGGTGCTGCCCTGCAGGGTTAACTGAGTGAATTTTTCATGGTCCGGAGGTGACCAGCTGCCTCGCTGTCTGGGAACCCCATCTGGAGGCTGTGCCGAGAGAACGCGTGAGACGTGCACTGCCACACAGGCGCCCGTTCAGTCGCCCGTGCAGGGAAGGAGGTAACGGGCAGCCGGCGTGTACCTCCTGAACTGCTGTGCAGAGGGTGGCAGGAAGGGACAGGGACCTGGTGGCCAGGGAGTCAGGAGAGCCCGTGTGCAATGCGCTGGGCCAGGAGGCGGCCGGACCTGGCTGTTCCCACCACACGGGGGCCGCGTCTCCTGACCGCCAGGCACGCCGGACTCCCGGCCTGTGTGCTGCTTGGTCGTTTTTGGTCTCCATGTTCTTAGACACCGAGGTGATTGTAGGTGAGTTTTCATTCCACACAGCAAGCTGCGAAGCATATTAGAATTTATCGTATGTGTTGTTTAACGTGCTTAGACTTCACGGTCATGCTTATTAACAACGGTAGAGACCTTTTTCTTACCTGGTCAACTTTGGGAAACCAGCTCCGGAGAAGCTGGCGCACACGTTGGCGAGGGTGTATTTCCTTGTGACTACGGGGGTGTTTCCCACGTCCCTCAAATCTCGCTCTCTGTTTTGATAGTGGAACAGAAAGTATCTGCATGCGTGTGTGAGTGTGAGTGTGTGTGTGTGTATGTGTGAGCACATGTTGGGGGCGGCACTTCCTGTTACCAGCCGTCAGTTGGCAGGAGAGCACTACAGGGGACCGCTGGGGTTTTGCTGGGGCTCCGGATGCCAGACGGCAGTCTCACGACAATCTCTGCGAGCGGAGGAGGGTGCTGAAGATGCGGCAGCAGCTAAGCGTCCAGGAGGGACCCTCGAGCCTGGGCACAGGGCCCCCTCTCAGGGCGTCGGCAGGGTCCGTGGGCAGCTCATGGCTGAGCTCCTGAGCCCTGTCGGAGTGGCCTCCTGCCATGACTGGCTCTCAGCTGTCTGGGTGGCTGCAGCCCGGCCTCCTTGCTGGCTCCTCTTGCTCAGCAGAGGCACGGAGGAAGGCCGGGGGGGACTTGTGGAAACTGACAGGCGCTTGAAGGACCAGCCCAAGAGCATTAGCAGGCCCTCTGGACCTGCATGGTGCCAGCAGGACACTACCCAGGCCGGGCTGAGCCACCTGTGCAGTCACCTGTGGATAACAACACAGCCCCTCTCCTGTCTCTGGAATCCAGACATGGTTCTTGTGGAAGGGAGGAAAGGAGGAAGGGAGGAAAGGAGGGAGGAAGGGAGGGAAGAAAGGAGGAAAGGAGGGAGGCAGGGAAGACAACCTAAACTGCTTTGCATAGAAATGAGACAAGATGACTAATGAAGCCTAGGAACTAATAAAGCAATTAAAAGCAAGACAATTACAGTTTAAAAGAGACAGTTAATAGTTTGGAAAGAAGATTGATAAAATAATCTTCCCAGCCCCGCTTATTACCTCTTATGAATCTGTCTTTTAAAGCATCTATTGCGTCTCTGAAAGCTGGTGTTACATAAGGCACAGGGGCAACGTCGATCCACGTGCATCTGTGTTTCTCACTGCTTTTCTGTCCAGCAGACAAAACCACTTTAATCCTTACAGAAGTTCCAGAAAAGGGCGGCGTAAACATAATGCCTGGAGAAAGGGCGACGCGGCCAACCCGTCTGTGTTTAGCTGCACTGTGGGGGGGGGTGGCGGTAACACTGGCTTCCTGAAACGTTAGCGTTTACTGAGGCAGCAGTGAAGGAAAATGTACGATTTCGTAAAGACCGGTGCTGCGTGGCATGTGGCGCGTCAGTGGGAATCATTTGCGAAACTCCAGAAGACAGGAAGTCTGGCTCTTGTCACCTGTGAACATCTGCCCTTTTGGTCATTCCTGTCCCACTCGAGTGTTTGCCACGTGGCCCTCGTGGACAGGTCAGCATGGTTGACACCTTTTCAGGAGACCCTCGTTTCTCTGCTTCTGCGAGGGAGTCGGCAGGTGCAGCTTCCCGGAGGGCTTCCCTCGGTTCTCAGAATGTGAACTGCTCTAGGGCCTTGGGCCCAGCTGGAGGTCACGTGCGGTGACCCGGAGCAGCATCGCCGGCAAGCGGCCGGGCGGAGCGGAGCCCGGTCGGTCATCGCGCAGGCCGGGCAGTGAGCGCCAGCACGGTGCCCGCTCGCTTTCCTTGCAGCCCGCTGGGGCCCTGCAGTCTAATGGGCCGTCTCACAGAGAAAACGCCAGCTCTGCAGGGGAAGTTGTTCTCACCCTGCCACAGCCAAGCATCGCCGTCTGTGTTGGAACTGCTGCTAAATCGTGAGGCAACACACTGAGTCGAAGCTGCACCTTGCCTGTGCTCCGATGGGCAGAGCAGCAGGCTAGAGAAAGCCTTAGATCAAATTTGGGGCGTCTTTAAGGCCTCCTGTGTTTGAGCCCGTGAGGAATGAGGGTGCGGCTGTCCTGCCGGCACAGCAACAGCTCGCTGGAATAAGAACCCCGCTGGTCTCCGCCACCTCGCAGCACCCCTAACCCTGGCGGCGGCTGGGAGGTCTGTTCCTTTCCTTCCATTTTTTAGGTGGTGAGATTAAAGCATCAACGATGATGTAATTTGTTCAGCATAGCAGAGAACCAACCAATAAGGGAATTTAAAACAAAGGCTTTTTCTACAGACCTATGTTCTCTTGCTAGAAGCATCATTTCCTCCAGGGTCCCTAACACTGGGGGCAGATTTTGGCTGATGGAGTCAGGGAGTGGGTCAAACACTGCAGCTCAGTCTCTTCCTTCTGCTCAGGCCTTGACACGAGCTACGGCCACCCCCGGTAACACAGAGGGCCCTGCCTGCCGCCCACACCCAGGAGAGCCACCTCCAGAAGGCGCCGGAGCCCTGGAAGCAGCTGGGCTTGCAGGGGAGCCACCCTCTTGGAGCCGAGCTGTCCTGGGGGAAGGTCTGGGGGCTCAGTTCTGTGCTCCCCTCGCACCCACGTTGGCACACTGAGATTCCTTCCCCTTCTCTCCTTTTAAAATTCTCTGTCCTCTCTTCAAATTGGAAAAATACAAAATAATGTTTTACATGTACATAAAAATCCCAGGGAGCTTTAGCTGGAGATGCTTTTAGAAATTATAGCCCTGCGTTCTCTGGCTGATGTCTCTATCATAGCAGGGATATGTTATTGAATTATGAGAATTACAAAAGTTCCTTATATTTTGTTAATCCCAAACGGATAATTTAAATAAATATGGTAAGGAGATATATATACATACATACCCATATATATATATACCTTTTGATTGAGCAGATTCTCCTCCACAGGTGATGCTGTGAGTGTTTGGGGAAGGTGCAGGGTGTCAGTTAGAAAACCATACAGCTTTTCATCCTGCAGATATTTTGAAGTAATAACAAGGAAAACAAAACGAAAAAGCACCCTTGTAGCATGCATGCAGCCGAGAGCTGGGTGCGGAGAGAGACTTTGCAGCTGTTATGTGAGTCATAGAATTCTCCACGGAATCATTAGAGCATATTTTTGCAGGATGTACCAAAACAGCCCTCAGTGCCAAGTGCTGGTTGTGTAACCGAACGGCGCCTCGAAGAAAGTGCCTTTGCTCCGCTTCTCTCCGTGGAGCCTGCCATGGGCACTGCGTGATGGGCTAGAGCTCCCTTCCCCTAAACCCTGAGTGTCACCTTCTGTCTCAGTAGCACGAACGGAGCAAACTGTGTGTAACTTATATGCAAAGAAAACAAAAGCTGAGGATGCGAAGTCTGTTTGAGGAAACGGTTCTATGAACGTTTACTGAGCATCTATTTTAGGCTGGACACCGTCTAGGCACATGGGACAGAAGTATGAATGAGACGTAGCTCCTGCTCTTTGGGAAATCACAGGCTATTTGAGGATTTAGTCACACGAATGCATGTTTCTAAATTAACAGGGTAAGTATAGCCAGAGGGTGATTTCTTAGTTTCCTTCTTATGATGACGGAAGGTCTCGAGTACCCATAGCAGGGGGACTGGTGGCTTTGGGCACCTCGGCTCCGGCCGCACATTGGCTCAAGCCGGCTCATCCCTCCCCCTTTCTCTCCATTCTTCCGGCAAATGCCTGTGGGCCATGGCTGTGCGGCTGGCACCGCGCTGGGCGCCGGCAGTGCAGCGATGAAGGAGACGCGGAAGTTCTGCCGGCGGGGACCTCACGCTTCAGTGTTCTCGCGAGTAAACGAGCGCTGAGGACTCTCCACACGGGGCGCTGGGGTGGTGGGAGTGAGTGTCGCGCGGCGGCCTCTCCACACGCCAGCCCCGGACACCACGACCGAAGGGCGAGAAGAAAGCCACCAACAAAGTCCAGTAAAGACCTGGGCGGAGGGTCCCACACAGGGGTCAGCACGGCAGGCCCGGCGGCCTGTCGCGGGAGCAGCGCGCTGGCCCGTGCCGGCCAGTCTAGGGTGAGACAGAGCGGGGAGGAGAGCAGGACAGCAGGGTGCAGAGACCAGGGTAGGGGCTTGGATTTTACTCCAGTTTTTCTGAGAATCCATTGGAAACTTCCAAGCAGGAAGGCGATCGGCCCTCATTTGTATTTTTTAAGAAAAGTCAGTCTGGTCGTTGGGCTAAGAAGCGCGAGGCGTACGGTGGAAGGGTCCGATGCAGGAGGCTGGGTGGGAGGCGACGGGCTCGGGTGCTGCACCCGCAGTGGGGGCCTGAGGCCCCGACAGGCGCTGGAACCTGCCTCTGACAGCCACACCAGACGGGGCTCTAGGGCCCCGTGACAAAGAGCCGCGCGCTGGCTGCTCAGGCAGCAGAGACGCCAGCTCTCACCGATCTGGAACTGCAAGTCTGGACTCAGGAGGCAACTGGGTTGGTGTCTTTCACGACTCTTCGGGGGACCCTGTCCCGGGCCTCTCCGCTCAGTTTGGTGCTTTACCGGCAATCTTTGGCGCTTGCTGGCTTGTAGAAGCTTCTTTCCGATCCCTGCCTCCATCAGCACACGGTGCTCTCCCAGGACACAGTGGCTTGTGTCTTCTCGTAGCCCCAGTTATACAGATCAGGGCCCACCCTGGTGACTTCCGCCTGTATCACAGCTGCCACGACCCTATTCCAAAGAAAGCTGTGTCCTGAGGTCCTGGGGGTTAGGACTTCAGCCTCTCTTCTGGGGAGCACAGCTCAACCCACAGCCAAGCCTCTGCTCGGGGAATGCAGTTGTGCTGGCTTCACGGGTCTGGCTCTCAGAGTCTCTGCCAGAGACCCTGCCTTCTAGGGCCTGAGCTAAGGTCCGTGAATTGCTCGCTGACCTGATTTTTACCGTGATTGCTGCTTCTGCCTCCGGCCGGGAGGTGTGCACAGGGCTTCCCTCTGCTGCACTCTGCCCGCACTTGTTTTTGTTCAGGAGGTGCCAGGTCGCCCCTGAGACTTGTCCAAGGCCACCAGAAGCACAGTGACCCTTAGGGAAGACCTGGGGCCACCCCAAACTCGTAGTTGTGGGGGTGATCCATTCGGGATGAGAGAACACTTTCGGGATGATTTTGCATCAGACCATCATCCTCTCCCTACACAGGCCTCACCCTGGCCAGTCCCCTGTCCCTTTAGAGGATGGTCGTGGGTGTTGGCCTTATGCTGCATGGAAAGGAGGGGATGGAGCACGGGCCCCGTCCCTGTGCCGTTAGACCCTTCTCACCGTTGCCTTGGCAGCAAAGCACCGATGCTGGGTCCCTTCCTGGTTCAGCCAGCACAGCCCCACTGGGCGCCTCTGGGAGAGCGGGCACGGCACCTGCTCTGCTGGGTCAGACGTGTCTCACAGCCACCGTCTCAGACCCGCTGATTTTTGTTTTTTTTTCCTCTGCAATTAACTTTTCGTTTTTATGTTCTCACCTTGCCCTCCTATAACTTCAAAAACCCATTCAGTATTCTGAGCTTTCCTGGCACCGACTCCCTCATCTTCAGCCTCTGGAAAGAGTTAATGGTTAACTCTGAGAACACGGTACCCCAGGGCCCTCTGCAGAGGAAGGCAGCGGGTCCGAGCCAGAGAGTGGGGAGCGGGGGCGGGTCACAGTGATGCCGTCGGGGAGGGGCGCTGAGCCGAGGACCGGCGCCTCTAGGGCAGGGGCAGCCAGCTCACAGGCACGGGTGACAAGCACATGCTTGGGCTGCCTTTGCTTCTTCCGTAAAGAGGAAACCGGAGGGGGCCTTCCGCCTTCTAACACTCGAGGATGCTCAGCTTTCTCCGACGACGTGAGGCCGTGTGTTTCATGCTTAGTGATCAGTTAAGCTTCTGAGGCTCAGAAAGCAACTACTGGCCTTTTATTATAATAAGGAAGTGTTGTCACGTGAGAACTCACAACACGTTAGTGCCACACACCGTCAGAGTACTGTGGGTGAAATGAGGAAATGGAAACATCGCACCTTTGTTTCCCTGGAGCGTTTTGGTGGCACCTTTGGAAACTAACTCCCAAAACCACATTTTTGTTGATTTGGGGGGTTTTTGTTAATATTTTTTACTAAAGTGTTTTTAGGTGAAGTATATAAACCATAAAACGTTTCACTCCTAAATATTTCAATATGCCTCTCTCAAAAACAAGAACACTTGCTGGCATGAGCACGCGGCTGCTACCACTGACAGGCTGACGCTTTCCTTTCATTCTTGTCTCCCCAAACCTCTGAGTCAGGAAGGTCAAAGTCACTTCACTGTATAAGTTAGAAGCTATCCACACTTCTCCACGTTATATTACTTGAAAAAATCAATTGCCACTAAATTGCGCCTGTGTTGGACAGGGCATTGCTTGCTGACGGTCCATTTTGGCGAACACCACCAGCCGCTGACCACCTCACCCGGGGCTCTAGAGACCGAGCCGCTGGGCCTGCGACTCGGCGTCCCCCATCCCCACGCAGGGCGTCTGAGCTCGTGACCCGCGGCTTTTGCCGATGAGTGTTTGCTCATGCACAAAGTTGACATTGCCTTTGTGTGTGAGTCGCACAGAATGCAAGAGTAACAACTCGCTCGTAAGCCACTTGTGAATGAGAAAAGACTCTGCTGCTTAATTTCCGTTTCTCCTGTGAAGGCTTCGTGTTAATCCAGGAGAAAAGGTACCTGGCTGGGTTAAGTGAACCGCTAACCAGCTACAGCAACAACAAACCGGCGTTCCAGTTCCGCTGCAGACGTAGAAGCCATGAGAACATGGATGACAAGGGGAAAGGTCCGATAATCTTCAAAATCATACTTTTTCTTGAACGCATGAGAGAGCAGGGCCCCAGGTGAACTGTCCTAGGAGCCTTTGCGAGACAGTTTTACCTGTGGCAGGTGACACGCCGCAGACACGGCCGCCCTCAGAGCCGGGAGAGACGCGGCGGAGTGGGCGATACTCACGCAGAGCCCGGAATCTGCAGCCCAGACATGGGGCTCCCCACCGCCCAGCCCCGCCCTGGACTTTCACCTTCACCGCGGGTGTGTGAGGAAGACCGGGCGGGGCAGGACCTGCGGGAGCCCCCCCCCCCCCGCCACGTGCTGCCCACGCAGCTCCCAGATTTTCTCTCCTGCGATGCAGTACCCTCGGCCACTGGGAGAGGGAGAAGGACCCTGCCTGCGGGGAGACGCTGATGCTAAAGCCAGCTGTGCTGGGATGGTCGGGACCCCCCAGCTGTAAACCACGGCTGAGCAGGAGGCAGCGGCACCTACCGCTGGTCCAGGGAAAGCCAGCTGAGCTGCAGGAGACGGAGGCGCAAAGCACTCGGCATCCGGGGAGGACGGGGCCTCCTCTAAGATGGGCTGGACGGGAGGCCCCCAGGTCTCACCACGAGCCTCACGGTAGAAACGCCAACACCAGCCTTCCTCGGGGGGCGGGGGGGCAGGCAAGGGTGTGACGAGATGGTGGCCATGGCCAGGTGCAAGCTGAGGGTGGAGCAGGGACGCTGAAAAACTCCCTGGCACCCCGGTCCCATAGTAAGCACAGCAAAGCCACCTCAGGCCACGGGAGGAATCGAGGACTCCGTTACGCTGCCGGCAACTGTAACAGCGATAAAACCCCGAGCCGGTCAGCTGCTGACTCGGTAACCTCAGCCCCCAGCTGTAAGGGACTGACGGGAGCAGTGGCGCGGCCAGCTTCGGGCGCAGGTCTCTAACGTTCTTCTGCCACAAGATCCAGCGTCTGGTGAAAGATTAAAAGACACATACCAAACAGACAGACAAAAACTAAGCAAAAAAGTACAGCCCATTGCCAAGACTGACTCAGACACAAGAACCAACAGACAGACTTTAAAATAATTATTATGGTAAAAGATCTAGCGGAAACAGTGAAAAATGTGCATGAACAGATATTGAATTTGAGCAAAAATAGGAAAACTATACAGATGAGTCAAATGGATGTGTCAGAAACTTTTAATAGTGATACCAGAGATGCGGTATTCTTTAATGAGTTTATTAACAGATTGCACACATCCATGGACAAAATCAGAGAACTCAAATGTAGATAAATAGGAAATATTTAAACTGTATAGTCTTATATTTATTAAGGACACTGAATTTGTAGTTGAAAACCTTCCCACAGCAAAGCTTTCAAGACTAGTTGGATTCACTAGTGAATTCTAGCAAACATTTAAGGAGGAAATAGGAACAATTCTACACAAATATGTCCAGAAAATAGAAGTGGGCAGAGCTCTTCTCTACTCATTTTATGAAGCCAGAATTACCCTGATACCAAAAACAGCCAAAGAGATTGCAAGGAAAAACAAAACAAAACAAAACTACAGGACAATGTCTCTTATGAACATATATTTAGAAATCCTTAGGAAAATATTAGCAAGTTGAATCCAGCAATATATAAAAAGAATAATACATCATAACAAAGTAGAAATTATCCCAAGAGTGCAATTTGGTTTAGCACTTGAAAATAAATATAACTTACCATATCGATAGACTATAAAGAAAAAAACATAATTATCTCAATAGTTGCGTAAAACCCCTTGAAAAAAATCAAAATCATTACTAAGAAAAATTCTCGAAACTATTGATAGAAAGGGATGTCCTCAACATGGTACAGTGCTTCTCCAGAAACCCGCAGCTAACGGCATGCTTGATGGTGAAAGACTGAATGCTTTTGCCTTAAGATTGGGACAAGACAACAGTGTCCACTTGTACCACTTGTATTCAGCATTATACTGAAAATTATTGGTAGTGCAATAAGGCAAATATATATATATATGTGTTATGCAGATTGGAAAGGAAGAAAGAAACAGCACTTATTTGTATACAACGTGATTATTTGCATAGGAGTTAACAAATTATCTACAAAAATATCTACTAAATCTAATGAGTTTAGCAAGATTGCAGGATACAAGGTAAAAATGAAAAAGTCAGTTGTATTTATATAGGTAACAAAAATTAGAAATTGAAATTAAAATGATATACAATAGCATCCAAAATCATTAAACACCTAGGGATAAATCTTATAGTATATGTGCGAGATTTGTATGCTGAAAATTGCAAAATGCTGCTGAGAGATTAAAGAAGACCTAACGTAATGAAGAAGGAATGCCGAGGTCATGATCAGAAGACACAACGTTGTTAAGTTGCTGATTATCCAAACTGAGTTTGGGGTTCAATGCAAGGCCAATCAAAATCTCCGCACTTTTTCTCATAGAATTTGACAAGCTGATTCTTAAACTTATATGAAAGTTCACAGGACATAGAATAGCCCAAACAACTTTGCAAAAGAAAAATAAAGTTGGAGGACTCACATTGCGTGTTTTAAGGTTGTTCTATAGAGATCAGTGGTCAAGACAGCACAGTACTGGCACGAAAGCGGACGTATCAGTCGATGGAATGAATAGAAAGAGACCGTCCTGTTTATGGACAATTGATTTTCACACAGATGCCAGGGGAGTTCGGTGGGGGGAAAGATCACCTTCTTAACACATGGTGTTGAACAATTGGATATTTATGATCAAAAAGATAAATCTTGATACTTGCACCATTTACAGAAGTGACTAGAAGGGGACCATTGACCTAAAGGTAAGAGCTAAAACAACAACACTGACAGAAGAAAACATAATTAATTTAGTCAAAGCTTTTTTTTAGGTAGAACACAACAAGCATGAACTGTAAAATAAAATAAGTAAACAGAACTTCATAAAAACTGAAGACTTCTGTCCTTCAAAAGACACTGTGAGAAAAGTCAAAGGACTGGCCAGACTGGGAGAAAACATTTGCAAAACACGCACTTGATAGAGGATTTCTACCCAGATTACATAAGGAACCTTACAACTGGAAAATGAGACAAACGCCCAATAAAAACGGGCAAAGGATTTGAACAGACATTTTAACAAAAATATGCGAATGGCAAAAGAGGACACGAAAAGATGCTCAACGTGATTGGTCATTTAGGAAATGCAAATTAAAACCACCAGGAGACACCACGACAGCTACTAGAGTAGCGGGGACTAAGAAGTCTGACAGCGTCACGTGCTCACAGGGACGTGGAGTAGCTGGGACTCTCTTCCCTTGTGGGGACGCAAAATGATGCAGATACCGTGAAAAATCGGTGTCTCATCAAGGTAAGCACCCACGAATCCCGACAACTCTTCTCCTAGATGTTTACTCAAAAGAAATAAAAACATTTGTCCGTAAAAATGCCCGAAGGTGGACATTTACGGCAGCTTTGCTCATAATCGTAAAAAACTGGAACCTGCTCAAATGTCCATCAACTTGTGAACAGAGACACAGTTGCGTTACGCTTCTGCGAACGGGACACTTCCCAGCAATGACGGGAGCAAACCAAGGCGTGTGCAACAACACGCGCTCATCTTGAGAGCTTTAGGCTAAGTGAAGACCGCAGATACCACGTGTTGTACATTCCACTTATGTACGTAGAGCAGTGGTTTCCAGCAACGTGAGCTGCGGGCGGGAAGTGTTTGGGGTAGGGGTGCTGTATCTGTGCTACACCTGGGTTGTCACCGTGGTTAGATGACTGGATAAATTTGTCAACATTCATTGATCTGTGCACTCAAAGGAAGTGAACTGTCCTATGGGTGAATTCTGCGTCAATAAATATGACTTAGAAAATGTAAACGCTGGAGATTTACAGTTTCAAATATCATATGGTAAAGGAAAAACCCACGTTCAGTCATGAACACCATTGCCGTGGCAGTTTAATCTTTGCTGTTCCTGTCACTTTGCTCTGTTGGTTAAGAATGGTCTCTGCCGGTAGATCACTTGGCTGTGGGTCTATTTCACCACGTCCACCTTTTCTAAGCTTCAGTGTCAACACCTGTGAGATAATGTTTGTGTCTACTCCGCCCCAGCCCTCTCCCCTGGGTAACCGCCATGGTTGTGAGGCGGAAATGGGGCGGCACCAGGCAAGTGTGCATCTGACTGCCTGCGCATAGTAAGCACTCAATAAACGTCTGCTGGTGTGATTATTTGCATCATCGCAGGAGACAAAGTTTGCTAAACATCTTAATTAGATAAATGAAGTTGCTCTTACATAAGAGAGCAAGCTGTTTTCAGATAAATTGGCAAGAGCTATTTGCAATGAGACATTTCGATGTGAACACTATAAATAAAATTTGCTCTTTAAGGTATTGTGGATAAAGTTGGCTCAAAAATTCTTTTCTAGCATTGAGTTCCTTTAATGATGAGTGCTTGAAAGTAATAAAACTACAAGTAATAAATCTACTTTAAACGTATTTCAGTGATTCATGATTGTCATTAATTCAGACTGTTTCTTCAGTCAACTCAACTTAACGACATGGAACATCAAGGCCAAAAATGTAGTAGCAAATCCGTCAATTGTCTGGGTCTTACACATCTTTTGCCGTTTGAATTGCACACACTGCAGGATTCCCAGCACGCTTCTCAAGAGATGGATTTAGAGAAATTTGTCTTCAGGCTGCAGTCAGTTTCTCTCTACATAGGTGGACCTAACAGAGAACACAGCAACAAAATCCCCACTTTGGGGCTGTTATACTTCGGCGCTGTGTTGTGTTTTGTCTGTAGAGGTGGCATCATGACGTGGCCAGGGGAGTATTTCCTGGGGGTTCTGTGCCTGTCCCTGGGGGCCGCCAGGAATGGCCTCAAACTGGATTCAAATCCTTGCTGAGCCTCTGCTGTCTGTGTGCCTGAGTCCAGATGTGTGTCACCAGCCTTGATCTCTGCCCCTGCCCCACTGGAGGGCACCGGACACCACCTGCCACATGCCAAGTCTCACCTGCCCTTCTTCCTGTGTTCCCAGGCTTGGCAAATCCCACCACCACCCACCTTCTTCCTGTCTGCTCTCTCTCCTTTAATCGCTAAAGGTGTTTCCGAGTCTCTCTCAGGGGCAAGCCAGAAATCTGGTACCCGCCTTATAGTCTTTCTCCGTCACACCGTGCGACCAATAAAAATTTCCGCCCCAGCAGGAAGGGCGGGATGTGGAGTCCAGGAGAAAGGGGAGTGGTTGGAAGAGGCTCTGCAGGTGGCCACTCTGACCACCAGTCTCCGACCCGCCACCCACACTGGCGTCAGCCCTGGGCTGAAGCTGGGTGCAGGCAGAGACTCAGCACCCCCGTTTCCATCAGGAGATTTTCCCACGGAGTTTACTCGTTTTGCCCCCAGCATGTTTCTGTAGTTCGATGTAGCAAATTCTGTCCAGTGTGCTTGGCCAAATGCTCTCTCTGCTAACAGCATACCTGCATCTGTATAGAGCGTACCTGCATTTGTATAGAGGGTACCTGCATCTGTATAGAGCGTACCTGCATCTGTACGACTATGTATTTGTACCCGATCCACATTCCCAGAGGACTTTGAGGCAGCTTGTTAGAAATGCTCCCCACAGAGTAGACCGAGACTAACAGCTGGATCAGGGTGACAGAACAATGAAGGCCGAGAGTAAAACAAAAGACAAATACTCACCGGCCTATCCCCACAGTTTTGTTGAAATTGTGTATATTTCAGATGCACAGTGTAAGGTCTTGATATACACATACACCGACTACTGCAGTCAAGAGAATTAACATTTCCGTCTCTTCACATAATTACCTGTTTTTGGTGGTGACAACACTTAAAGTCTCTCTTAGAAAATTTTCAGTATAAAATACGGTCTTATTAACTATAGTCCCCATGCCAGACACTAGATCTTGTCACCCTACAAGGCACACAGGGAGAGGCCTCTCAAAGGAAGTGAGGTTTACCTGGGAACACAGCACTGCAGTGGGAACACGCCCTCCGTAGGAAGCTGCGCGCACATTCAGGAGGGTAAAGGAAAACACAGGTTTTTAAAGGGAAAAATGAGAAGGATGGTGAAATTCTTCTGAAATAATTATCCTTGGCTGCGAGGGTCAGTCACGAGGTGACACGAGCCCAGGGTTGGCTGGACGCTCGCTGGGCAGACGTCTTTGCAGGAGTGTTGCTGTGCGTGCGGCTGCGGCCGCCATTGTGCGAGGCCGTGGGTTTGCAGAGTCCTTTCTGCTATCGGGCTTCAGGCCCAGAACCTTCCCTCCAGGGCCTTCCTGGGCTCTGTCTGTAGGATTTTCTTAACATGAGGTATTCCATTCTCATTCTGACAACTGTCACGATCTCTAGAACTTACTCATCTGCGTAACTAAAACTTTGTGCCCTTTGACCCACGTCTCCCCATCCGCCCAGCCCTCTCCCCTGGGTAACCGCCATCCTACTCTGCTTCTGTGTTAGAGGCGGGTCTGGAATTCGACTCTGAGCTCTCTAAGGTCGAAGTTTCATGGGACACTAGGCAACATGGTACACGTTGGAGCCCTGTGATAACTCTAACTTAATTCAGGGGCCAATTTTATAGTGCGTAGAAAAGTGAATGGGTAGAACATTTTTCTGGCAGTCTTTAGTGAAAGTGATTTACCCAGCTAAGCCTTTATAAGAGCCACGTTGCGACGAGTCTGCACGCGGCAGGGTAGGGGACGCTTCCTTCAATTGCGCACGTATCACAGCGTTGCTGTGGGCAACGTGAACCTGACTTAGGTCATCCCAGCACCCGGGCCCTGACCTCTGGGTCCCACAGTGTTAGCAAAATTCTCAGAACATAATAGGAACTTGACAAATGCTTTCAGTTGATTGTATACAATATAATGTAACATTTTAAACATAACTGAGAAGTCGAAATAGTAACCGCGTATTTCTGCTTTTCCACTTCCTCAGAACAAGCAGAAAACCTCATATCAATTTCTAGATTTAAAATATGAACTATACATTAACCTAGAGTTCCTTTGAAGGAAGATGGGAAAAATGTGGAAAAATATATTCTATGCTCTAGTTATTTCAGCTGCTTAATAAAATTTATATCAGTTTTCCTTAGTAAAACTTCACATACCCACCAACCTAGAAAATTTGCCAGAAGAGAACATCTATTTATGTCCAAAGTGTTTTTTCATGACTCATTGTTATACTTGCCTCGATTCATTCTTCCAGACTAATTTAATCGGGTTTTCTTTACTTTTTACGCACGATTGTTGGTGTGAAAGGTAGGACCGCAGGTGACAGGCAGATGGCAGAGTCTGTTCTTTCCCGCCGGGGCCGTGTCGTCTGTGCTCTGTCTGAATGTTTGTGTCCACCCAACACTTATGTTGAAACCCTAACTCTCGGGGAGACGGTATTAGGGGTGGGACCGTTGGGAGGTGATTATGTCATGAGCGGGGAGCCCTCAGGATTGCGATTAGTGCCCTCATAAAAGAGGCCCAAAGAGCCCCGGCCCGTCCACCAGGTGAGGACACAGCGAGAACACGCCGTGCGTGACAGGAAGCAGCTCTCATCCGACGTGGAAGCTGCCACGCCTGGAACTTGCAGCCTCCGGAACTGTGAGAGATAAACTTCTGTTGCCGATCAGCCTCCCTGTCTGCGCTGTTTTGTCATAGCCCAAATGGAGCGGGACAACCTGCCGGGGTCTCGGCGCCCACACACGGGGGAGGCCGCCCTGGCCCAGGGGCTCCTCCTCATTCGGGGCTTTATCTCGGAACGAGAGGTCGAAGTTATCCCTTTTCAAAACAGCCGCCCGCCCTGCACGGTGGCGGCCCCCGAGTCACAGCCGCCACGCACGGTCAGCCTCGCGTCTGTCTCTGGACTCGCGGGGCCCTGCCCTGTGCTCTGCGGCCACAGTGCCCCCTCCACGTGCCGCCAGGGCCACCACAGCTCAGGCTCCTGCATTCACGGGAGGGTCCTCCCCGCTCTTGCTTCGAAGTGGATTCCTGATCACGAGAGTGGCTGGCGTGTTTGAAAGGGTCTAAAGACGCTTTTTATTCATTTGTGGGAAAGAGCGCTCTGAGGGAACTGCCGGGCCGAGGCCGAAGGGTCTTCACTCCCCAGAGGCCACACCGGAGGGAGGAGCGCGTTGGCCTGAGAGACTCACGACTGGGGCTGCCGGCCGGGGTTAGGGGTGGGGATTGGCGAGGACCCCGCTCGGCGGGGCTGGGGGCGCTGGGGAAGCCGACGTGCTGACCCTGTGGCTGCTGCTGTATTGGCGGGATTTCTCCTCTTTCTAGAAGGTTCAAACCCACACACACACATGTGCGCGCGCACACACACACACACACATGCACACACACACAGAAAGAGTTGGCTCGGGCCAGATTAGGCGTTCAAGGTATTCAAGCTTCCTTTTAAGTGAAAACTACCGCAGGGAAGTGGGGAAGTGCGTCCCCAGCGTCTTGTAAAGTGAGACTCGCACCAAGCTCCACCCGCTGAGGTAGCGCCGGGCTGCCGGGCAGACGGGCCACGGTCTGGCGGTGACCCTGCCACGTGGGCTCTCCTGGCCACCCCGGCCCCGGCAGAGACGGGCCAGGTGCGACGGCAGTTGTGGCCCACGCAGCCCTCCTTCGCCTCATTCGTTCGTTACAAACATTCTTATACGGCACCTGGAGTATGTGGGCAGGAGTTTCTCCTGGATGTGAAGACGTGTGTGTGCAAGGGCACACACACAGACACGTATGTACGCATGCACACACTTCTACATCACACACAGCACCAGAGACAGACTCGTTGAGTGGAATTCACGAGGAGAACGTACACCCCCGCCCCTAAGAGAGAGCGCCAAGCTGCCTTCCTCATCGGTGCCCCAGCCCCGTCCCCACAGCACGGCGCCAGCTACCCGGGCTCTGCGCCTTCTCCACACTCGCATAGCGACATTTCCTCATGTTTTGCCAACTGAATGGGCATAAATTGCACTTCCCCGGTCAAATAAAGGTCACATTTCTTTAGATTTTAGTGGCCATGTTTGATTTCTCTCCTGTGAAATGCCTGTTCATGTAGATTCTGCTTTTATATTATATGTAGCTTTTATTTTGGAAAGTTTGGAGCAACTGCAGAAGTCGAGGGAGTAGCTCCATGAACTTTCTCGCCCGCGTTGTGCGGCCTCCACAAGTGTCACTCACAGAAGCTGTCATCACGCCCCAGTCCCTCCTCTGCGCCCACCCTCTCCAGATTGTACGTTCATTGTCATGGCGTGTCAGCTACAATTACTTCCAGAAGGGACTGTAAGGGTAAGGTCGCCTTTAAACACACGCACATACTGCGAAACCTTCTAGGGCGTGAAACTGTAATGATAATTTTCACTACGCCAAATGCCGAGTCTCCCCCTCCCCAGTTGTCTGATCTTTACAGTCAGCTCGAATCGGGCTCTGGGTGTGGTCCCTGCACCGTGGCTGGTGGATGTGTCCCTGAAGACTCATGGGGTTTGTGGTCTCCTTCCTCATCTTTATCGGTTTCAGACACTGGATCTTTGGTCCTGTTGTGCTTCCGACATCCTGAATTGTACAGCTTGCTTCCTTGCTGTGTCATTGAGCATGTTCCTCTGTCCCTTGTAACTTGTCAGTTCTTTCTAGTTATATCCAGGTTTGATTTTTTATTTGTCTGATTTGATAAGACCCCTGCAGGCGGGGCTGCGCCCTCGCAGTGTCTGGGTGTCTCTCCTTTTGCAGAACCGTAGCCTTGTTGCTCGTTGCCTGGATCCCTGAACTCACAGGAGTGGCGACATGGCGGGCCCTGGTTTTGGCACTTGCTCACTTACCAGCTGGAATACTGTCTTATGAGAAACTTATAATTCTACCAAGGCACATTTATGATTTAAGAACCGTAAAGTTTCATATTAAAATCCAGTTACATGGTTCCCTATGGAAAGTCCTAAGATCTGGCAACATGGGACTTGCATCCATCCATCCGTCCATCCATCCATCCATGCATCCGTCCATCCATTCACAAATGCGAACCGAGTTGCCATGGGCCAGGCACCGCTTTATTAGACGGACATTCAGAGTGAGCAGACGGACGGTACATGTTCTGTGCTGATTTTCCAGTGGACTGAGACAGAGCCGTAGCAAAGACAAACACAGGTGGAGAGGCAGGAAGGGGGCGGGGAGGTGGGCAGGGATGGCGCGGGGTGTGGACTCACCCCGAGTGCAGCCGCAGCGCTTTGTACTGTCCGCTGGGGCTGCCCGAACGAGTGCCGCAGCCTGGACGCTTTAACAATGGGGTTGTCTTTTGGCAGCTCTGGAGGCTGGACGTCTGAGATCCAGGTGTCGGCAGGGCTGGCTCCTCTCCTCCTTGGCTTGCAGACGGCCACCTTCTCACTGTGTCCTCACGTGGTCGCCCCTCTGTGCACGTGATCCAGGGGGTCCCTCTGTGTGTCCAGGTCTCTTCTTATAAAGATGCCGGTCAGACCGGATCAGGACCCACCCTCATGGCCTCAACTTAACTTACCTCCTAAAAGGTCCTGTCTTTAAACACAGTCACAGTCCCAGGTATGGGGCTCAGGGCTCCAATGCATGAATTTTGGGGGGCACAACTCAGGCAGTGATACCGTTGAAGATGTCGAGCAGGGACTTCCTGATCCGATTCCCTTTAACATTGACTCCAGCTGTTCCTCGAAGACGAGGCTGTGGGTGGAGGAGCAGGACGGTCAGCCGGGAGGTTGTCCCGCATCCGGGAAGGATGGGGAGGGGCAGGTCCCAGTAGGTTTTGGACTTGGAGCCTCAGACTTGCTGACACATTCGAAGTGGGGGGTGAGGGGACGGCGGGTGCAGGAAGCGTCCCAGTCTCTAACTGAGAGGGGCAGGATGGGAGTGAGGTCGGCGTGAGTGGGAGATCCAGAGCCCTGTCTGGGGTGTGTTCAACGTAAGGTGCATGTTATGACGCAGGCGAGAGGCCAGCTGGGCATCTTCACGGGGGAGGTTGGGGCACGATATTGGGATTCCTCAACAGAAAATTGTATGTAAAGTTGTGGAACTTGACAAGTCTGCCTCGAGAGAGGCTATAAATGAGGGCAGAGAGAGGCCTCAGAAAGGAAAATTGGGTCCCTGCAAGATGGAAAATGGCTCGGGCAGGGGGAGAATCTAGCAAGGGAATCAGTGAGGGGGGAAAAGCCGGGAGAGCTGGGGTGACGGCCGCGGCGCCCACACTGGGGACGAGTCTCGGCAGGGCCATTCCCTGTGGGGCTGGGGACAGAGCCTGATCACAGGGTCTTCAGGAGGGGACGGGACTTTGGGCAGCAGAGGCTGTGCGCCCTCGAGTTCTCCTGCCTCTCTGCCCCCTGCCGCCCCCTGGCGTGGGGAGAGCGCGCGGGCGAGGTGGACGGTAGGGGCCGTGGCTGGCGCAGACTCAGCCCCAGCAGCGTCCGCACCTCGGGTTGCCTCCGGCGTCCGAATTCCAGGAGAGATCGGGAGACGAGGTCGAAAGAAGCGTAAGTTGAGTCCAGCACGTGCTTGAAATTTCCCAGTTTCTGCCTGGGCACGTGTGTCCCACGCGTAGCGAGGAAATGACAGTTTATTGACTGTTCTGAGGCAGCGCAGTGATCAATTCCCCGTGAAGGCAGTGGGGCCTGTGTATGGGCTCCTGTCTGCTGTCCCCATCTGAGAAGCTGGAAATGTCACTGAGACCACGCGTGAAACAAGCCGCCTGTTCCTGGGGGCTGGCGTGGCGTGCTCTTTCCTGGTCTGCAAGGAGAGGTGGGGAGGGAGAGAGAGGACAGAGAGAGAGGAGAACTTTTGCAAACATTGAATGTGAAATCATTTGAAGGATTTATGTAACTCAATGCACGTATTTTATCATTTCCTGTTAGAGGCCTGGCCTGCGGGGGCAGCTCCCAGCCAGAGACACAGCACAATGGTTCGTCTTAGACAACTGGGAGGTGGATGTTTTGTTACTGCGCTAAGATTTGTAAATTACTGCCTTTGTCTTTCCGTTCCCAGGATGCAGCCAATGTCTGTGTAATAAAAGCCTCCCTGGTTCACCCACCCTCGTGTTCTCTCCTTGCTGTAAGGGACTGTGAGGTCATACGGATGCCTCCTGTCACCCCTGGGGTGTGTCTGCTGGAGAAAGAGTTGGAGACATGCTTATCTATGTGTTACTTGGCCACCTCTGTACTTTAAAATACAGCCGCTAAACAATTCGAAATAACCCTCTGAATTTGCCCGATTTATTTTATATTAATACTGTTTTATCCTAGTTAATGCATGTAACTCACATGTCCAGCCTGCGAGGACAAAACATGGTCACCCAGGTCAATGCCCAAATCCCAGCTGACCTGGGCCGGCATCCAAGCACCTACGTGCGCCCTCCTCCCACTCCCGTTCTCTTGTAGCTATTCCTTAGCGCCCTGTCATGACCGCTATTTGTGCTGTGTTTAAAAATCCATCTGTGAGAGATATTTACTTATTTTTACTTGCATAGAACCTAGGCAGGAAAGAGTGCTTTTAAATAATGTTCCTAAAGTAGTAACAGTGCAGTTTTGACATGGTAATTGGTTAATTATAATTAAAGGAAATAATTGAGGTCGTCATAAGTGGGTTAATTATTTTTTGTTAAGGAGGCAATTTACTCTCTTATGACAAGCGTGATTTAAAATGTAATAAACACAATTCTTTACAACAAATTTTCGGAGAAATGTGTATGTTATGTTCCTATAACACACATATGTAAATTAAGGTTACAAGTCAGCTCTTAGAATTATTGGAATAAATCTTTCAATATGAAAAGAAAGATTTTTGCTCTTTACAATAGGGAGATCTGCACAGTAACTCGATTTCGTGGTAGCAAAATAGAGCGTTTAGTTTAAATTGTATGGCAACA
Organism: Propithecus coquereli; assembly: GCF_000956105.1. Lineage (NCBI taxonomy): Eukaryota > Metazoa > Chordata > Mammalia > Primates > Indriidae > Propithecus > Propithecus coquereli. Next base: position 962,783 of record NW_012151964.1, on the reverse strand, counting down.
GGAATGTACATGCTTTCTAACCTGTTCTTTTATCTTTCCCGCCTGCGAAAGGGCTTATATCCCCAGGGCTGAGCCCTTCACACGAGGCTTCTCATGAAATCCCATTGGCAAAACCCATTAATCCGAACATAACTTTAGCCAAATTTGAATCGGATAATTTGAGACCCAGGAAAGGCACTTGCAATTCGAGGCTGAGGTGGAGGAAGAAAATCGGGAAACCTTTAAGGAGAAAGGGGCATTTGAGCGGGGCTCTGCTGGATGATTAGGAGTTGGCGAGGCATGGAGGGTTGCAGGGGCAGTTCACATGCAAAGGCCACGGCATATGGAGGGATCCACAGTGGGCTCACAGTTTAGGAGCAAGTAAAGAGAAGAGGAGGTTTTGTTCAACTATATGTACATGCAGTCTAGAGAAAAGGACAAAGATAGTACAGATAGCTCACAGAAAACACGCTTAAACATAGTCCTGGAAAGAAAGACACACTGAAAACTACTCCGGCATGCCTCCTTTGCCTCAGATTTGCAAAAGTTCACAAGCTGGACACCGCACTCCTTTGGTGAGACAGGTGTTCTTGTACCTTGCCCGCGGGAAGAAAACACGGACAGACTCTTGTAGATAATTTACATTATCTAGCAAAACCATAGACGCATTTACTCTCTGACCCAGAAACGCTATTTCTAATAGTTTACGCTGAAGAGACACCTTCACAAACACAGCACATACAAGGTTATTCCTCGTGACATTACTTGTACAGCCAGTAGTTGGAAACAACCCAAATGCTACGCATAGGAGACTGGCCGACTAAACTGCGGAGTATCTACGCAACGGAGCGCTGCGCAGCCCCCCAAAAGACGAGGAAGTTCTCTATAAAATGCCGCTGGGTAGTTCCAGATTTACTCTAAGTTTTTCACTAAAAGACTATATATGAAGCATAGTGTGTCCATAACACACACAAATACTGACACTTGAACAACACGGGTTCGAACTGCGCAGGGCCCCTCGTATACGCAGGTGGAAAGCGCGGTGTTCGAGGGATGCGAACCCGCCTGTGAGGAGGGCGGGCTTTCCGCACCGGCGGATCCCGCAGGCTTGACTGTGAGACTTGAGCGTGTGCAGGTTTTGTTACACGGGGTGTCCTGGAACCAGTCCCCCAAATATGCCAAGGGACAACTGTATGTGTATTTAGACATAATGCTGCCTTTTGTGTAAGACGTGAGAGGAAGTAAAAAATATATTTATGTATTTGCTTATTTTGTAAAAAACAAAAAACTAAATAGGAAGGCACCACACGGATGGGCTTCCTCCGAAGTGAGTGAAGCCACCTTCTGCAGGGAGTGGGTAGTGCCGCGGCGGATGAGGGAAGGATGGGGGTAAGACGGCTCAGAGTGTGCTTTTAAAGCTGCGTCTCTGCTTTCGGACAGCGTGTTTGCACTGAAACCCACACAGTCCCAGCGCTGTTCGCTGGGGGGCTTCGGAGGACAACACCTTGACAGTCCTGGGAAAACCTGCGCTCGGATCTCGGTTTGTAGGTCACAGTCCCCACTAGCAGGAACCAAGGAGGGTCCTCGGAGTCGTGGCTGATTCCAGGCAAAGTACGAGACGAGCCTGAAGTATCTTGTTCTCCCAGAAAGCAAGGACGTGTCCAGCGTGAGTGGGAACAGGTAGACAGGACACCTACGCTGGTTTGAAGAGGTTCCTATTTTGAGGCCAAATTTTGAAACATAGTGCCCTCAAAAGTATAATCATTGGATTATAAAACCTTTAATAAAAACATTGATGACTCTATTGTGACAAAGGAATGATAGAATTAAAAAATCACTACTTCGACCTCCAATTTAATGAGTCTGGGGAGAATTTTGGGTGGACAGCAAAACCTCCCCGAGGGAATTGCTGGGGAGGGGCAGCTGTGGGGTCTCAGAGCAGCGTCACGACTCGCCATCACTGAGAAGCGGAAAGGGGACTTTCGGTGGTGAGGCCTGGCCGACGCCAGCCTCATCAATCGATCCGACACGGCACCATCAGCAACGTCCCTCCTGATGCCCGCAAAGGAAAACGCACGGCATCACTGACTGGCGTTCTTGTCAAAGGTTTTATCTGATTCTGACGTGAGGAAACAAAGTGCAGGTTGCGGAAAACGTGTAATGCGGGGAGCTGGACTCTGCCGAGAGCAGAGGGAGGAAGGGCGCTCTCTGGCAGAAACAGGAGAGGACGACAAACGCAGCCTCATCAATCCGTGATTTGATCCTGGGTTTTTCTTTAAAAGCTACAAAGACATTTTGGAAATAACGGGAGAAATCTGAATATAAACTACACATTTTATGACATCATAGTAATTTTAAATTTCTTGTGCATGACGGTATTATTGTGGTCGTGGAGTATCTCCTGGTTCTAAAGAGAAACGCGCTGAAGTAATTAGAGGTGAAGTGTCAAGATGTTTGCAAATTACTTTCAAACGGTTCAGCCAAAAAAAAGGTATATAAATACGTACAGAAATATAGAAGAAATATTGCAAACATGTAAGAATGGTGAACGAAAGTGAAGCACATAGGTGTTCGTTGTACTAGTCTCTCAACCTGTTTCAAATAAACCA
>NW_012151964.1:952153-960145 GCF_000956105.1 Propithecus coquereli | reverse complement strand
TATTTCTGCTTTTCCACTTCCTCAGAACAAGCAGAAAACCTCATATCAATTTCTAGATTTAAAATATGAACTATACATTAACCTAGAGTTCCTTTGAAGGAAGATGGGAAAAATGTGGAAAAATATATTCTATGCTCTAGTTATTTCAGCTGCTTAATAAAATTTATATCAGTTTTCCTTAGTAAAACTTCACATACCCACCAACCTAGAAAATTTGCCAGAAGAGAACATCTATTTATGTCCAAAGTGTTTTTTCATGACTCATTGTTATACTTGCCTCGATTCATTCTTCCAGACTAATTTAATCGGGTTTTCTTTACTTTTTACGCACGATTGTTGGTGTGAAAGGTAGGACCGCAGGTGACAGGCAGATGGCAGAGTCTGTTCTTTCCCGCCGGGGCCGTGTCGTCTGTGCTCTGTCTGAATGTTTGTGTCCACCCAACACTTATGTTGAAACCCTAACTCTCGGGGAGACGGTATTAGGGGTGGGACCGTTGGGAGGTGATTATGTCATGAGCGGGGAGCCCTCAGGATTGCGATTAGTGCCCTCATAAAAGAGGCCCAAAGAGCCCCGGCCCGTCCACCAGGTGAGGACACAGCGAGAACACGCCGTGCGTGACAGGAAGCAGCTCTCATCCGACGTGGAAGCTGCCACGCCTGGAACTTGCAGCCTCCGGAACTGTGAGAGATAAACTTCTGTTGCCGATCAGCCTCCCTGTCTGCGCTGTTTTGTCATAGCCCAAATGGAGCGGGACAACCTGCCGGGGTCTCGGCGCCCACACACGGGGGAGGCCGCCCTGGCCCAGGGGCTCCTCCTCATTCGGGGCTTTATCTCGGAACGAGAGGTCGAAGTTATCCCTTTTCAAAACAGCCGCCCGCCCTGCACGGTGGCGGCCCCCGAGTCACAGCCGCCACGCACGGTCAGCCTCGCGTCTGTCTCTGGACTCGCGGGGCCCTGCCCTGTGCTCTGCGGCCACAGTGCCCCCTCCACGTGCCGCCAGGGCCACCACAGCTCAGGCTCCTGCATTCACGGGAGGGTCCTCCCCGCTCTTGCTTCGAAGTGGATTCCTGATCACGAGAGTGGCTGGCGTGTTTGAAAGGGTCTAAAGACGCTTTTTATTCATTTGTGGGAAAGAGCGCTCTGAGGGAACTGCCGGGCCGAGGCCGAAGGGTCTTCACTCCCCAGAGGCCACACCGGAGGGAGGAGCGCGTTGGCCTGAGAGACTCACGACTGGGGCTGCCGGCCGGGGTTAGGGGTGGGGATTGGCGAGGACCCCGCTCGGCGGGGCTGGGGGCGCTGGGGAAGCCGACGTGCTGACCCTGTGGCTGCTGCTGTATTGGCGGGATTTCTCCTCTTTCTAGAAGGTTCAAACCCACACACACACATGTGCGCGCGCACACACACACACACACATGCACACACACACAGAAAGAGTTGGCTCGGGCCAGATTAGGCGTTCAAGGTATTCAAGCTTCCTTTTAAGTGAAAACTACCGCAGGGAAGTGGGGAAGTGCGTCCCCAGCGTCTTGTAAAGTGAGACTCGCACCAAGCTCCACCCGCTGAGGTAGCGCCGGGCGGACGGGCCACGGTCTGGCGGTGACCCTGCCACGTGGGCTCTCCTGGCCACCCCGGCCCCGGCAGAGACGGGCCAGGTGCGACGGCAGTCGTGGCCCACGCGGCCCTCCTTCGCCTCATTCGTTCGTTACAAACATTCTTATACGGCACCTGGAGTACGTGGGCAGGAGTTTCTCCTGGATGTGAAGACGTGTGTGTGCAAGGGCACACACACAGACACGTATGTACGCATGCACACACTTCTACATCACACACAGCACCAGAGACAGACTCGTTGAGTGGAATTCACGAGGAGAACGTACACACCCGCCCCTAAGAGAGAGCGCCAAGCTGCCTTCCTCATCGGTGCCCCAGCCCCGTCCCCACAGCACGGCGCCAGCTACCCGGGCTCTGCGCCTTCTCCACACTCGCATAGCGACATTTCCTCATGTTTTGCCAACTGAATGGGCATAAATTGCACTTCCCCGGTCAAATAAAGGTCACATTTCTTTAGATTTTAGTGGCCATGTTTGATTTCTCTCCTGTGAAATGCCTGTTCATGTAGATTCTGCTTTTATATTATATGTAGCTTTTATTTTGGAAAGTTTGGAGCAACTGCAGAAGTCGAGGGAGTAGCTCCATGAACTTTCTCGCCCGCGTTGTGCGGCCTCCACAAGTGTCACTCACAGAAGCTGTCATCACGCCCCAGTCCCTCCTCTGCGCCCACCCTCTCCAGATTGTACGTTCATTGTCATGGCGTGTCAGCTACAATTACTTCCAGAAGGGACTGTAAGGGTAAGGTCGCCTTTAAACACACGCACATACTGCGAAACCTTCTAGGGCGTGAAACTGTAATGATAATTTTCACTACGCCAAATGCCGAGTCTCCCCCTCCCCAGTTGTCTGATCTTTACAGTCAGCTCGAATCGGGCTCTGGGTGTGGTCCCTGCACCGTGGCTGGTGGATGTGTCCCTGAAGACTCATGGGGTTTGTGGTCTCCTTCCTCATCTTTATCGGTTTCAGACACTGGATCTTTGGTCCTGTTGTGCTTCCGACATCCTGAATTGTACAGCTTGCTTCCTTGCTGTGTCATTGAGCATGTTCCTCTGTCCCTTGTAACTTGTCAGTTCTTTCTAGTTATATCCAGGTTTGATTTTTTATTTGTCTGATTTGATAAGACCCCTGCAGGCGGGGCTGCGCCCTCGCAGTGTCTGGGTGTCTCTCCTTTTGCAGAACCGTAGCCTTGTTGCTCGTTGCCTGGATCCCTGAACTCACAGGAGTGGCGACATGGCGGGCCCTGGTTTTGGCACTTGCTCACTTACCAGCTGGAATACTGTCTTATGAGAAACTTATAATTCTACCAAGGCACATTTATGATTTAAGAACCGTAAAGTTTCATATTAAAATCCAGTTACATGGTTCCCTATGGAAAGTCCTAAGATCTGGCAACATGGGACTTGCATCCATCCATCCGTCCATCCATCCATCCATGCATCCGTCCATCCATTCACAAATGCGAACCGAGTTGCCATGGGCCAGGCACCGCTTTATTAGACGGACATTCAGAGTGAGCAGACGGACGGTACATGTTCTGTGCTGATTTTCCAGTGGACTGAGACAGAGCCGTAGCAAAGACAAACACAGGTGGAGAGGCAGGAAGGGGGCGGGGAGGTGGGCAGGGATGGCGCGGGGTGTGGACTCACCCCGAGTGCAGCCGCAGCGCTTTGTACTGTCCGCTGGGGCTGCCCGAACGAGTGCCGCAGCCTGGACGCTTTAACAATGGGGTTGTCTTTTGGCAGCTCTGGAGGCTGGACGTCTGAGATCCAGGTGTCGGCAGGGCTGGCTCCTCTCCTCCTTGGCTTGCAGACGGCCACCTTCTCACTGTGTCCTCACGTGGTCGCCCCTCTGTGCACGTGATCCAGGGGGTCCCTCTGTGTGTCCAGGTCTCTTCTTATAAAGATGCCGGTCAGACCGGATCAGGACCCACCCTCATGGCCTCAACTTAACTTACCTCCTAAAAGGTCCTGTCTTTAAACACAGTCACAGTCCCAGGTATGGGGCTCAGGGCTCCAATGCATGAATTTTGGGGGGCACAACTCAGGCAGTGATACCGTTGAAGATGTCGAGCAGGGACTTCCTGATCCGATTCCCTTTAACATTGACTCCAGCTGTTCCTCGAAGACGAGGCTGTGGGTGGAGGAGCAGGACGGTCAGCCGGGAGGTTGTCCCGCATCCGGGAAGGATGGGGAGGGGCAGGTCCCAGTAGGTTTTGGACTTGGAGCCTCAGACTTGCTGACACATTCGAAGTGGGGGGTGAGGGGACGGCGGGTGCAGGAAGCGTCCCAGTCTCTAACTGAGAGGGGCAGGATGGGAGTGAGGTCGGCGTGAGTGGGAGATCCAGAGCCCTGTCTGGGGTGTGTTCAACGTAAGGTGCATGTTATGACGCAGGCGAGAGGCCAGCTGGGCATCTTCACGGGGGAGGTTGGGGCACGATATTGGGATTCCTCAACAGAAAATTGTATGTAAAGTTGTGGAACTTGACAAGTCTGCCTCGAGAGAGGCTATAAATGAGGGCAGAGAGAGGCCTCAGAAAGGAAAATTGGGTCCCTGCAAGATGGAAAATGGCTCGGGCAGGGGGAGAATCTAGCAAGGGAATCAGTGAGGGGGGAAAAGCCGGGAGAGCTGGGGTGACGGCCGCGGCGCCCACACTGGGGACGAGTCTCGGCAGGGCCATTCCCTGTGGGGCTGGGGACAGAGCCTGATCACAGGGTCTTCAGGAGGGGACGGGACTTTGGGCAGCAGAGGCTGTGCGCCCTCGAGTTCTCCTGCCTCTCTGCCCCCTGCCGCCCCCTGGCGTGGGGAGAGCGCGCGGGCGAGGTGGACGGTAGGGGCCGTGGCTGGCGCAGACTCAGCCCCAGCAGCGTCCGCACCTCGGGTTGCCTCCGGCGTCCGAATTCCAGGAGAGATCGGGAGACGAGGTCGAAAGAAGCGTAAGTTGAGTCCAGCACGTGCTTGAAATTTCCCAGTTTCTGCCTGGGCACGTGTGTCCCACGCGTAGCGAGGAAATGACAGTTTATTGACTGTTCTGAGGCAGCGCAGTGATCAATTCCCCGTGAAGGCAGTGGGGCCTGTGTATGGGCTCCTGTCTGCTGTCCCCATCTGAGAAGCTGGAAATGTCACTGAGACCACGCGTGAAACAAGCCGCCTGTTCCTGGGGGCTGGCGTGGCGTGCTCTTTCCTGGTCTGCAAGGAGAGGTGGGGAGGGAGAGAGAGGACAGAGAGAGAGGAGAACTTTTGCAAACATTGAATGTGAAATCATTTGAAGGATTTATGTAACTCAATGCACGTATTTTATCATTTCCTGTTAGAGGCCTGGCCTGCGGGGGCAGCTCCCAGCCAGAGACACAGCACAATGGTTCGTCTTAGACAACTGGGAGGTGGATGTTTTGTTACTGCGCTAAGATTTGTAAATTACTGCCTTTGTCTTTCCGTTCCCAGGATGCAGCCAATGTCTGTGTAATAAAAGCCTCCCTGGTTCACCCACCCTCGTGTTCTCTCCTTGCTGTAAGGGACTGTGAGGTCATACGGATGCCTCCTGTCACCCCTGGGGTGTGTCTGCTGGAGAAAGAGTTGGAGACATGCTTATCTATGTGTTACTTGGCCACCTCTGTACTTTAAAATACAGCCGCTAAACAATTCGAAATAACCCTCTGAATTTGCCCGATTTATTTTATATTAATACTGTTTTATCCTAGTTAATGCATGTAACTCACATGTCCAGCCTGCGAGGACAAAACATGGTCACCCAAGTCAATGCCCAAATCCCAGCTGACCTGGGCCGGCATCCAAGCACCTACCTGCGCCCTCCTCCCACTCCCGTTCTCTTGTAGCTATTCCTTAGCGCCCTGTGATGACCGCTATTTGTGCTGTGTTTAAAAATCCATCTGTGAGAGATATTTACTTATTTTTACTTGCATAGAACCTAGGCAGGAAAGAGTGCTTTTAAATAATGTTCCTAAAGTAGTAACAGTGCAGTTTTGACATGGTAATTGGTTAATTATAATTAAAGGAAATAATTGAGGTCGTCATAAGTGGGTTAATTATTTTTTGTTAAGGAGGCAATTTACTCTCTTATGACAAGCGTGATTTAAAATGTAATAAACACAATTCTTTACAACAAATTTTCGGAGAAATGTGTATGTTATGTTCCTATAACACACATATGTAAATTAAGGTTACAAGTCAGCTCTTAGAATTATTGGAATAAATCTTTCAATATGAAAAGAAAGATTTTTGCTCTTTACAATAGGGAGATCTGCACAGTAACTCGATTTCGTGGTAGCAAAATAGAGCGTTTAGTTTAAATTGTATGGCAACAGGAATGTACATGCTTTCTAACCTGTTCTTTTATCTTTCCCGCCTGCGAAAGGGCTTATATCCCCAGGGCTGAGCCCTTCACACGAGGCTTCTCATGAAATCCCATTGGCAAAACCCATTAATCCGAACATAACTTTAGCCAAATTTGAATCGGATAATTTGAGACCCAGGAAAGGCACTTGCAATTCGAGGCTGAGGTGGAGGAAGAAAATCGGGAAACCTTTAAGGAGAAAGGGGCATTTGAGCGGGGCTCTGCTGGATGATTAGGAGTTGGCGAGGCATGGAGGGTTGCAGGGGCAGTTCACATGCAAAGGCCACGGCATATGGAGGGATCCACAGTGGGCTCACAGTTTAGGAGCAAGTAAAGAGAAGAGGAGGTTTTGTTCAACTATATGTACATGCAGTCTAGAGAAAAGGACAAAGATAGTACAGATAGCTCACAGAAAACACGCTTAAACATAGTCCTGGAAAGAAAGACACACTGAAAACTACTCCGGCATGCCTCCTTTGCCTCAGATTTGCAAAAGTTCACAAGCTGGACACCGCACTCCTTTGGTGAGACAGGTGTTCTTGTACCTTGCCCGCGGGAAGAAAACACGGACAGACTCTTGTAGATAATTTACATTATCTAGCAAAACCATAGACGCATTTACTCTCTGACCCAGAAACGCTATTTCTAATAGTTTACGCTGAAGAGACACCTTCACAAACACAGCACATACAAGGTTATTCCTCGTGACATTACTTGTACAGCCAGTAGTTGGAAACAACCCAAATGCTACGCATAGGAGACTGGCCGACTAAACTGCGGAGTATCTACGCAACGGAGCGCTGCGCAGCCCCCCAAAAGACGAGGAAGTTCTCTATAAAATGCCGCTGGGTAGTTCCAGATTTACTCTAAGTTTTTCACTAAAAGACTATATATGAAGCATAGTGTGTCCATAACACACACAAATACTGACACTTGAACAACACGGGTTCGAACTGCGCAGGGCCCCTCGTATACGCAGGTGGAAAGCGCGGTGTTCGAGGGATGCGAACCCGCCTGTGAGGAGGGCGGGCTTTCCGCACCGGCGGATCCCGCAGGCTTGACTGTGAGACTTGAGCGTGTGCAGGTTTTGTTACACGGGGTGTCCTGGAACCAGTCCCCCAAATATGCCAAGGGACAACTGTATGTGTATTTAGACATAATGCTGCCTTTTGTGTAAGACGTGAGAGGAAGTAAAAAATATATTTATGTATTTGCTTATTTTGTAAAAAACAAAAAACTAAATAGGAAGGCACCACACGGATGGGCTTCCTCCGAAGTGAGTGAAGCCACCTTCTGCAGGGAGTGGGTAGTGCCGCGGCGGATGAGGGAAGGATGGGGGTAAGACGGCTCAGAGTGTGCTTTTAAAGCTGCGTCTCTGCTTTCGGACAGCGTGTTTGCACTGAAACCCACACAGTCCCAGCGCTGTTCGCTGGGGGGCTTCGGAGGACAACACCTTGACAGTCCTGGGAAAACCTGCGCTCGGATCTCGGTTTGTAGGTCACAGTCCCCACTAGCAGGAACCAAGGAGGGTCCTCGGAGTCGTGGCTGATTCCAGGCAAAGTACGAGACGAGCCTGAAGTATCTTGTTCTCCCAGAAAGCAAGGACGTGTCCAGCGTGAGTGGGAACAGGTAGACAGGACACCTACGCTGGTTTGAAGAGGTTCCTATTTTGAGGCCAAATTTTGAAACATAGTGCCCTCAAAAGTATAATCATTGGATTATAAAACCTTTAATAAAAACATTGATGACTCTATTGTGACAAAGGAATGATAGAATTAAAAAATCACTACTTCGACCTCCAATTTAATGAGTCTGGGGAGAATTTTGGGTGGACAGCAAAACCTCCCCGAGGGAATTGCTGGGGAGGGGCAGCTGTGGGGTCTCAGAGCAGCGTCACGACTCGCCATCACTGAGAAGCGGAAAGGGGACTTTCGGTGGTGAGGCCTGGCCGACGCCAGCCTCATCAATCGATCCGACACGGCACCATCAGCAACGTCCCTCCTGATGCCCGCAAAGGAAAACGCACGGC
>NW_012151964.1:941255-952103 GCF_000956105.1 Propithecus coquereli | reverse complement strand
GTGGTGAGGCCTGGCCGACGCCAGCCTCATCAATCGATCCGACACGGCACCATCAGCAACGTCCCTCCTGATGCCCGCAAAGGAAAACGCACGGCATCACTGACTGGCGTTCTTGTCAAAGGTTTTATCTGATTCTGACGTGAGGAAACAAAGTGCAGGTTGCGGAAAACGTGTAATGCGGGGAGCTGGACTCTGCCGAGAGCAGAGGGAGGAAGGGCGCTCTCTGGCAGAAACAGGAGAGGACGACAAACGCAGCCTCATCAATCCGTGATTTGATCCTGGGTTTTTCTTTAAAAGCTACAAAGACATTTTGGAAATAACGGGAGAAATCTGAATATAAACTACACATTTTATGACATCATAGTAATTTTAAATTTCTTGTGCATGACGGTATTATTGTGGTCGTGGAGTATCTCCTGGTTCTAAAGAGAAACGCGCTGAAGTAATTAGAGGTGAAGTGTCAAGATGTTTGCAAATTACTTTCAAACGGTTCAGCCAAAAAAAAGGTGTATAAATATGTACAGAAATGTAGAAGAAATATTGCAAACATGTAAGAATGGTGAACGAAAGTGAAGCACATAGGTGTTCGTTGTACTAGTCTCTCAACCTGTTTCAAATAAACCACTGCAGGAAAAGATGATTTGCACGTAGGCAGATACCACAGGGGTCACAGTAAGCAGCTGACGGGTTTTAAATTTCATGTCCGTGTGTGGTTCTGCCCTGCTTTTTTGTGGTTTGTGGAGCGTGTGTGTGTGTGTGGGTGTGTGTGTACACGCTTGAGCATGCGTGTGGTTCTTTCTTGCTTGGTCACGTGGACCTGTGTCCCCATCTGACCATCGGGTAGTGTTCTGTGCCTAAAACCCATCACGACCAGACTGAGCCGCCTCGAGGAGTCCTGAATTTTGTGGCCGGGAAATATCACCGGCTCTTGGTAATGTTTTCACATTTAATGCTTTAATCACGGTGCTAACGGGGAAGGGGAAGAAGAGGAAGAATGCCACTTTCGGTATTCAGGTCTGATTTGTGACTTTCATTAGAGACCATGACCATGAGATATATGTTTGCTCTATTCTGAAAGGCCGACACGCTTAATCGCATCTCTGTACAAAATCAGAATGTGCCGTCTCCGTTGGAACTGTGGTTTCAGGTGACCACAGCGTCAGCTGGGGAAAGCGCGAGCTTGCATTTTGGGCATGGACCTGGGCGTGTCAGCGGGTGGGGCTCTGTGCCTCGCTGTTGTCCAGATAAGTCTCCTGTCTTAGGAGGGAGGCATATGAGTGTGTAAGGATGTAAAATTTGCTTTTTCCACCTTGACTACTTGATAATAACATCCTGAGAGATAGTTGGACTCGAATTTCTGAATATTTTCCATGGAGTAACACGTACAGGAAGTACTGTTTAAAACATCCTGTGATCAGACTGATTTGCTCTGTATTTACTTGTCCTGTAGTTTTCTCAGAGAGCCAGCAATGGGGAAGGTGCTACTGTCATCTTCCGGTTTGGAAGCATTTTTAAGGAAATACTCTGGGTGTGCTAATGAAACATAGACCCTCCAGGGATGCTGGGACGTGGTCTATGCGGTTAGGAGGGCGCCATCGTGAACAAGACAGGATTTGGTTTGTATAAGGTTGCAGGGTAATTCTTACCCTATGTTTAAAATCTCAGTTAAAGTGTTTCAATCTTCTGCCATCCACATTCATGTTTTAAAAGTTAAGGTGTAGCTTTCGGACTTTTTATTTTTGTCATCTTGAGAGGAGGAATCAGTACCAACAGCATAATTTTTTTCAGAAACTAAATGCTCTGCTGTAGGTTTGATGCTCTGTAGAGACGAATCATACAGCTACTACCCGCGTGAGCGACACTTTGGTTTGAGTTCACTCTTTTATTTGTAGAATGAACGAGTCCAGACGAAAAATTAAGGAATGGTAGGCAACTCTCCGCACCAGGGCTCAGAAGTTCATGGTCATTCCCTCCGTCCTCAACCAGCAATTCTTCTGGAACTTCTCCTTCTGTGGTCTCTTCCTCTCTGGTGACGTTGCAGCTCACATGTCGCAGGCCCACATTCCTCCCTGGGACGCTGAGCCCGCTGCTGATGGCCTGTGTCTCGGGGAGAGGAGATGGGCATGAGAGGACCAAGCCAGAGCCGGCTCAGTGGGGTCTTCCTTTTGCGCACCGACTGTTTCCTAAATTAGTTGGTGTCTGTGGGTCTTAAGTTACAGGCCAGATGATATGATTTTGGTAAAGCGTGTTAGTTTTAATTTAGGTTGCAAACAGTGTTTGAATTATGAGGGCATCGTTGTGTTCCAGTAGCTGTAAGTCACAGTAGGGTAGAAAGCTGTGGCAAACTGTTCCAGTGTCTCGGTGGTTTGATGAAATAAACACACACGTCCTCCTCACATCTACGACAGCCCAGGTGGGTGGGCAGGCTGCGCGCGCAGCGATCGCGGCTCAGCGAGCCTTGCAGGCCTGCTGCGTCCCCACATCAGGGAAATGAAAGAGATGAAAAATGTTCTGGACTGTTGGAAGGGCGACTGCAGAATGAATCTTGAATTCATGCCCATAAAAAGTGATTTTTGATTGTTGTTTCTTTAATAGGTCATGCACAAGACACAGAACTTCCCTTTTTTTCTTTGTCATGACACTGAATACCATTTTCCAAATGCTAGGGTGAAACTTTTTTGCCTGTGAGGTTTCATAAGAAAGTGTTAACACACGTTGCCAGGATATTTTCTTTTAACATCGATGAATAACAATGAGCAATTTAAAAGAAAGGTAAGTGTCTGTGTTCTGCTGTGCATTAAAATCAAAAAGCTCATAAGATTTTTAAATTAGATTTTACAAATATTTTATCTTTGTTCTTTACTGGTTAATATAGCCAACATTAAAAATGGTTCTTAATTATAATTGGTTTTAACAGGCAATCTTTTTTGGAAACACAACATCGTCTATATGGTATTCTGATAAGATGACCCTATGCAGTAAAAATTTTAGGCACAAAACCATACATATCTTTGAAAAACATTACATGTACTTTATGTTTATAATTGCAAAGTATATACAAACCAATAACACGGAGTTAATCAGTAGCAATCAACCAACTGGTAAATATTTATTTAGTGCTTGCTGTGTGCCAGACACCACTAAATGTTGAGGTATAAGACAATCCTACCTAAACATCCAACATGCTGCAGGAAGGCAAAGTAAAAATCCAGTCTGTCTCTAATATTATGGCTCCATAATGTATCCTGTATTCAATTATAATTTTAACATACTTCCTTTATTAAAAAACAATGATGCCCAAATAGTTTTCTTTATAGAGTAAATAAATGTTCCTACATTATACGTGGTGGGTTGACTTGTGTCTTGAAGAAGATATGTTGGAGTCCTCACTGCCAGTACCTATAAATGTACCCCTCTTTGGAAATGGGGTGTTTACAGATGGAATCGAGTTAGGAGGAGATCATTAGCGTGGCCCCAATCCAACATGACTGGCATCACAGGGCACGGACACAGTCGCGTGGGGAACAAACAGTGTGACAACAGAGGCAGAGACGGGAACTGCAGCTACAAGCCCAAGTTCACCGAGCATCGCCAGCAACCACCAGAAGCAGGAAGGACAAGGAAGGATCCTCCCCTCCCAGCTTCAGGGGGACATGGCCCTGCAGACACCTTGGTTTTTGGCATCCAGCATCCAGAAATATTAGGCAGTAATCTCTGTGGTTTTAAACTACCAGCGGCACTTTGTCATGGCATCCCCTGGAAACCAATGCAGTATATAATAAATGAACTCGGGGACCATTATGAAATATAGAATTCCTTTTAATCTTATTAAAGTGAGGCATAATCAAATCTGCCTTTTAAACCAAATCAGTTTATAGGGTTGGCTGGTTCTAGGGCGCTCCCCGTGGAGGCAGCCCTCTGAGGTTTGGTCAGAGGAGTGGGCGGCTTTCGGCAGGAGACCTGAGCCCGGTTCCTGCTGCGGCACCTTCCGCTTCACCGCAGCAAGCCTGCAGTTCCCACCCGTGACATGCAGACCCTATAGACCTAGCTCCTCAGTGCGCGATAGGGGGAAGTTATAAAACACGTGGAAGAAATCTGGATGCTTCTCTGATGCCATGGTCTGGGTCAGGTGAGAAGCAGGTGCCTCTCAACCTCTCCATCCCCAAACAAAATCGGGGGACACAGAGATGCACGAGGGTCTCATGACTTAGTTTGGATTATTTGAATCATTTGAAAAGAAAACCTATGAGTCCTTTTTTGCTTTGAATTGTCTTAAAATTATTTTCAGTTAGCGATGAGAGTTTCTGACTTTCGTAGGAAATTATCTTGGTGCTGTTTAGCTCTGAGTGGGCTCGCTGTGGTTTGCAACCCAGCGAATGTTCCCTGGCGTCTTTCTCGGGGGTGTAGCTGTGAAGCTCGAAGATGAAAAATGTGCGAAGCTGTGAAATCGATCTTCTCATGAGGTCACTTGAAAACATTCGAATAAGTAGGGTTGTTTTTATTTTTTTAATGTTTTAAGTTTTGAGCTTAAAATTATTCATGAAGCAAGCTCCTCAGAGCTTTCCACTATTCACAGCCCAGCGGGGAGGGAGGCGGCCAGATGTCCAACTAGGACGCTTCGCTGAGGGTGTCCGACCCGTTAAATGCCACGTGAGAAAACTGTGGGGCGCCGAAGGCCTTTCAGAGAGAGCATAGCAGGACACTCTCCACCCTGAGGACCTGCGAGCCTCTCTGAGGAAGCGACGTTTAAGCTGATAGTTGAAAGGGGGCGCGGGGGGGGGCGGTGGTTGCCGACATCCGTGAGGCCGGGATACTGGCTGTCACCCGACCGTCTTCCAGGCTGAGACGATGATAACAGATTTCATAAGAACTTCCCTCTCCTCATTTCAAAATCGACAGTGCACGTGGTAACTATTGTTCAGCTTCATAATTAACATCTTGAAGAGATACAGAAGTGTCCCTGCACGACTCTGCAGTCGCTAGAGAGAGAATGCGTCACGTTCAATGTAATTTTCTGTTAAGTGAATTTTAATTTTTGAGAGCTGTTATTACAGGAATCGTGTCTGTGATAACTTGATTAAGAAGAACAGTGGGTTAACCAGTACTTTCTGTTCCTTGACCATGAAATGGTAGCAAAAACCAGACTGCACTCAGATTTGCAAAAATATTGTTTTGGATTTATTTTAAAAGGTCAAAGGATGCCTTCCTTTGATCAAAGGATTAAAAAGAATTTTTATACATATAAAACATTTTTTAAAAATTAGCTAATATCGATTCTAGCATTTTAGAGTGTTGCACTTTTAAGGGGTCAAAGTTCATGCAAACCTTCCCTAACATCGATGTCAGCGGCATGGTTTTGATAGTTGGGCAGTGACCCACGGCTGCTTCTCCACACAGACACACCCGAAACCCTGGCGGTACGTACTCCCCGCAGTACCACCGAATGCAAGTAGAACACAAGCGTCAGGAAACGTCCTCACTATTTCTCCTCACCTGCAGTACGAACGGTCCCTTCGCAGACACAGGCAGGTGCTCTGCTGCTGTGGGCCACGCAGCCACGGAAGCGCCCTGTGCAGGCACGAGCCCCGCTTCGGCCACACGCGCAGGCGTGTTCTGTGCGTGGAGGGAGGATTGGACGCCGGCTGCCCAAGGGGAGGCCTGGCCCCACCGCCTGCGGGGCAGCAGCCACACACGGGCAGGGCCAAGAACTGCCCTTCCCCTGTGGGCGACGAGGGCCGTGGCTATCCGTGGTCTCACGACGATGGTATTTAGAAGAGGCGCTCACACAGGGGCCCTCTCCGAGCCAGTCATGGCGGCGGCATCTTCACGCGGTCCTACATCAGTTTTGCTGTTGTGCTACACACAGTATGAGGTTCCCCCCCAGAAGTCATGTTCCTCCTGCTTGTGGTCACACTGTGTTGTTTGAGCACAACTGGTTTATTTTGCAACTGCTTTTAGGGTATTTAGAAGTCTGTTTGGAACATGAAGGGAGAGAAATCCTACAGGCCACATGGGCTGGGCCATGGATCTGTCTCCAAATGAGAAGAGGCCCTGAGATCTGTGGGTGCGGCCAATTCCTGCTATTCACGGTGTCTCCTTTCTATAAAGTTGCCACAAAAGCCAAATTCGTGCAGAATGAGCCATTGCCCCTGGGGGGACACAGAGTTAGACTCCTCGGAGCGTCTGTCATGACACCGTCATCCACCAGTCAACACATGACCTTGTTTTGTGTGTGCTTTGTTTAAACTCGCTCACGGCCACCAGCACCATAGCTCACACCCGAGTGAGCCTTCAAGCGTGTATCTTCTCCGCAAGGCACGTCGCAGCCTCTCGTACCTACAGTCTCGACGCGGCGCCTCAGCACTGTCTTTGGGGCCATTTTGAAAAGTGGAACCATCAGCAAAAAGCGTAAAAAGTTGAAAAACACAGCTCTAAATAGACTGTGGAAAGGATACCTGTTCACAGGATGAGCTACAGCAAGACGGCAGAGCCTCACCCTGTCCACTGTCAGCTGGGAACGTGCAGTCTGGAGGCTCGGATTTTTGTCCTCTGTGTGTGTCCGGGAATGGCCTGACAGCTCAGCGAGCACTCGGGTTGGGTTTACAAATAAATCTTAGTGAGTAGGTCAATCCACAAACACAGAGTTCACTAATAATGAGGATCAGGTGTATCTTGCTAAGCTACTACTGTCTCGTACTTAACGACTGAGTTCCCGTGTACTTAGGTTTGGGGAGGCCCATTCCGGTGGAAAATTAGGAGGCAGAATACGTTATAATAACAGGATGAACAGGATAGCAATCTGGAAACAGCGTAGACAGCATTCTGGCCGGGCTCTCTCTGGGGAACCAGAGCTTCCGGCTGTCGGTGCGATACCCCTTTGCCGAGGGTGTCCAGGGCTCCAGACCACAGTCTGAGCCGGTGCGCGCAGCGACAGGAAAATGTGATTAATGGTATTAAAAATCCAATCCATAAGGTCAATCTGTCCCTCTCCCGGGCACCCACAGGGCATGCGTATTTGACCTGCACCTTGATGTAGTTTTTCAAGATCTCATTTCTCTTCCTTAGTTGTCGTAGTCTTGGCCCTTAAGAGCCAGTTCTGTCTGCAAATACATCAGCCATCTGCCAGCTGCACCGTCTCGGGCACTCGCTGTTGTCTTGGGCCGTTGCAGCTGCCTCGGCTGGTCTGACCCTGCGTGGAGACACTTGGCGCACTGCTCTTGGGTCCTTGTTATGTTTTTTGAGGAGCGGAAAGAGGCAGCTTGTCCAGTGAAAAATGGGCTTAGGGAGGACATTGGCATCTGTCCAAATCTCTCATCCTTGGTCATCCATGACGGCGTGAGTGTCCCAGAACAGATTCAGAGGGGATCCCATGAACTCTTCCGTGTTCAGGTCTCTGTCACGACCCAGACCTGGTTCACCTTGGTAACAGGCTGGGGGGGACTGGTCCCAGGGCAGCCCTGACCTACAAAGGCACCTCACCAAGCTTGACCTCAGGAGCTGGCGCCACCGCTTACCTGGGATTCTAAGCTATGCAAGGCAGCTTTTAAAAAGCGTTAGGTGCATAAAGTTGAATGAATCGTGCTGTCGGTTCAAGGCATACTGTCGTCTTCATCACATCTCTTCCTCCCTCTTTCTTTCTTTGCCTCCTTTCTGCCCTCATTCTCCTTTCCGCGCAAAGGCAAACATTCTAACGTGGTTCCAGATCTGTCCAGGCCACCTGGCCCCTCGCTTGGCCAGAGGCTGCACATGTATGTTCCAGCCATTCCATGCATCTGTTCGACACCTTGTGCTTGTTCTATTTCCCCGGGGATGGGCACCTTGCCTGCCCCAACTCCCACGGCCACGGGCGAGGCTCTAGTGAGCGTCCACATACCTGCCCCTTAGGGACCCACGGGAATGAGTACACACTTAGGAGTGAAGTTCCTGGGTCATCGGCTGATATGTTCTTAGTCTGAAAGGATGTTGCCAGGGTGCCCTCTGCATGGCGTGCCGTCTACACCACCTGCAGTGCATGGGGTCGCGGGTTCCCACATCCCCTCCCGTCCTGGGTGCTGTCTGGCAACCTCACGTCACCAGTCTGATCTGTGGAAAGTGTCTCCTTGTTGTTTTAATTTGCATTTCTCTGACTCAATTCTAACTATCCCTTCATACTCTTGTTAGGTGTCATGTTTCCTCGTCTAAGAATCACTGCCGTGTCCTTGCCGTCTTTCTGTTTGCATTTCTGTCTTTCCTTTGGCACAGGCTGAAGGAAATATATTATTAGTGTTTAATATTAACTAATAATATTAAATATTAAGAATAATTTTATTCTTAATATTAGTCCCCTGTGGGTTTTAAAAATTGTAAATATCATCTTCTGTTGTGTGTTGACTTTGTCCATTTTGTTTTTCAGTGAATAAAAATTCTACATTTCCATATTATCAAATCCATATTTGGGAGGGAGGGTGTTTAAACATCTTTCTCCATTCTTCAGTCGCAGAAGTGCACGCCTCTGTTACTCCTCTGGGTTTTGTAGTTTAAATTTCCACATTTAGTTCTTCAGCCTTCCGAGACTCCACCGTGTGTAGTGCTGCAGAGACTCTGCCGTCCTCTCTCTCCACGTACGATGCCGTTTCCCGAAACCACTGGGTAGAGGCCCGTCCTTCCCTCTGCTGACTGGTGTACGCGCGGTCTGCCTCTGAGTCTCCGTTCTTCTGCTCACTTGGTCTGTCCGTCTGTCCTGGCACCAGCAGCAGACCTTTAGAAAGTTGCTGTTGTCATTACTACCAGGGTTTCACTAGGGCAAGTCTCGCCTCTGTACTTTACTTTTTTATAGTTGACTGTGCTATTTCTGGGCCTTTATTCATCCAAACAAATATTAGAATGAATTTATGAACTTCTCAAAATCCAGCTAGAATTTCTATTGGGATTGCATTTAATTTATAGACTATTTTGAGAGACTGACATTTACACTTTATATAATTATATGTTATACTATTAATGTATGTTTCTACCCTAAGAGCATAGTCTGCATCTCTATTTATGCAAATATTATGATTTTCTTTAATGAAGACTTATTTTTTACAGTGTAAATATGGTTAACACTTAACATGTGGTTCTTTGTGCAAGATTGCGCGGCATGCTTTAAAAACGCATTGTCCAGTGCAATACCTAAGACATGCATCCGGCACATGTCTACCGTGCGTCCTTCACAGCCGGGCCCTGCTCCCGGTGCCGGGAGCGCAGTGGTCAAACGTAAAGCTCCTGTCCTGGGGGACCACACTGTAGTGAGAGAGGCAGGCAGTAGACAAAATAGTAACAATAACTGTGATCACCTGTGTAGTTCAGGTTCGCTGAGAAGCCGACGCCAAGGCAGGGTTCAACTCACAGCAGGTTGGTTGGAGAGGGAGTGAAGGCAACTTCCAGACCACACTGCGGGTCCAACATCTGTGAGGGAGGAAACGCCAGAGAAGGGAAGAGAGGGAGAGTCTCAGCTCCAGCAAGGCCTGTCCAGGCCAGCAGGGCGTCCTTGGTGCAGGGCGCTCTCGGGGGAGGCACGCGCATCTCGCTGGCGGGCCCACCCCGGCCCTGCCCGGGGGCCCAGGCGGAGCATGGTCTCGTCGCGGCTGCTGCAGCGCATCCAGAGGTGCAGCCGGGGTGGTCCAGCTCCCCTACAGGAGTTGTGACCCGGACATCTTCACGGCCACCACGTTAATGCAATCATACAGCGTATTACACGGGGTGACCGCTGCGGAAGGAGCACACACGGCTGAGGAGGGGGATTGCCTTGGCACTCAAGGGAGTGGTCAGTTGTCACTTTCAACAGGTGTTGGGGGAAGGCGTCACCGAGCGGCCACTGGAATAAAGACTGAGGGAGCGAGGAAGGGAGCCCTGAGGCCACCCGAGCCAAGAGCTGTCCAGGTACAGACGGGAGTGGCCAGTGTGGCCCGCCGGAGAGTGGGGGGAATAGCAGGGCGAGGTCCGGGGGCTGCGGGTGGGCGGGCAGGGCCTTCTGGACTTCTGCAGGGACAGGGCTGCTGCTCGGACTGACCGGAAGCCACTGGACTCCAGTGATGTCCAGCCGTGTTCTCACTGATCTGGCCGCGGGCTAAGCAGAGACCAAGGACCAGGGCGGGAGCAGGGAGACTTGTACTGTCCTCCGCTCAGGGCTGTGGCTGCCCGGCCAAGGGGGGGTCGCTAGGGGTGGCAGGAAGAGCTCACACTGTGAGTGTGTTTGGAAGGCAGAGCCAAGGGCGCTTTTTGGAGGAACAGACATGGTTCCCAGGCTGGGTTCAAAGGGACTTCACAAAGGAGGGAATGATCACGTGCTCGGGAAGGAGGGGGCGGAGGAGGGACGGTCGGATCTTGCCACAGGTCCCCAGGCCTTGACCATAGCAGGGGGGATTGGGGAGCAGGAGGGGCAGAGCCTGGCGAGGGTGCATTGCGGGGTCGGGGAGAGGAACTGTGAGCCTGCGACAGGGGCAGGGAGCGGAGCCTGCGCTCCTCCGCTTCTCTTTTGGGAAGCCTGAGGCCTCCGGAATTTGTTGCACTTGTCCCCGGACAGCTGGCCAGGCCCAAACTGCAGAAGCTGGGGCTGTAACCCTGCATGGGGATCTCGGGGGAACTTGTGCTCTCTGCTAAGTTAGCGTCTACATATTGCCCAGTTTTTGTCTGTGCAAATCGTGCGTTATTTTTATTGTATTTTAGCTGGTTTTTGCTGGCATAGAGACGTGTCGTGGATTGTTGTAAGACGGTTTTGCCTCAGGCAACCTTACGTCCCTGTCACTAGGCCCCCAAGTTTTTCCAGAGCCCATTAGTGTTTCCAGGTGAAAGATTATGCTATATGCAAATAAGAAGAGCTCCTAACAG
>NW_012151964.1:934275-940205 GCF_000956105.1 Propithecus coquereli | reverse complement strand
CCTGACAACCAGTGCTTTCTGCCTCTGTGACTTTGACTACTTTGGGTGCCTCGTCTACGTGAATCAGTGTTTGTCTCTGTGTGACTGGCTTGTTCACTTGGCACGACACCCTCAAGGATGACCCACGTTGTAGCAGGCCCGCGTCGCAGTTCCTTCTTTTCTAAGGTGAATAATGTCCCGTTGTATGCAAGTAGCACATTTTGTCTCTCGTCTTTCGTAGACAGTTGGGTGGCTTCCACGTTGCATCAGCTGTTGTGAATGATGCAGCTGTGAGTTTGAGGGGCAGGCATCTCTCCGAGACCCTGCTCTCAATTCCTCTGGGTATTTGCCAAGAAGTGGAATTGTTGGATCATATGGTAATTCTATCTTTAGTCTTTCGAGAGATCGTCATACTGATTTCCACAGCAGCTGCACCGTTCGTTTACATTCTTACCAACAAGTTCACAGGGGTTTCAAATTCTTGACTCCCTTGCCAACTCTTGTCACTTTCCATTTTTTAATAGTAGCCATGAAAGTGTGTGAGGTGACAGCTCGACGTCTTGATCTGCATTTCCCTGACGATTAGTGATGCTGAGTGGATTTCACGTGCATATTGGCGTTTGTACTTCTTCGGAAAAATCTCTCTTCAGGCCCTTTGCCCGTTTTGAATGAGGTTGTTTGTTTGTTTTGCTGTTGAGTTTTAGGAGTTCTCTATATTCTGTATATTAACCCTTTATGAGATACATGGTTTGCAAATACTTTCTCCCCTCCTGTGGGTGCCTTTTTACTCCGTTGAGGGTCTCTTGTGATGCATACACATTTTTTAATTTTTATAAAGTCCAATTTGTCTAATTTTTCTTTTGCTGCCTGTGCCTTTGGTGTTTTATCCAGGAAATCACTGTCAAATCCATCGTTGTGAAGCTTTTGCCCTGTGTTTTCTTCTAGGAATTTTATAGTGTTAGGGCCTACGTGTAGGTCATCGATTCACTTTCTGTTAGTTTTTGTGTATGGTGTTAGAGAGGGGTCCAGCTACATTCTTCTGTATGTGCGTATCTAGTTTTCCCAGCACCAGTGTTGAAAAGACCGTCTTTTCTCCATGGAGTGGTTTGGATGCCCTTGTTGAAAATCATTTGACCACATAGGAAGGATGCATTTCTGGGCTCTGTGTTCTATTCCATTGCTCTATATCTGTCTTTGTGCCAGTGCCACACTGTTTTGATTACTGTAGCTTTGCAGTAAGTTTTGAAATCAGGAAGCGTGAGTTCTCCAGCTTGTTCTTCTTCAAGATTGTTTTGGCTATTTGGTGTCCCTTGAGATTCCACATGAATTTTAGCATAGATTTTACTATTTCTGAAAAAAATGTCATTGAGATTTTGATGGGAGTTGCATTCAATCTGTAGACAGCATTGGATGGTGTTGACGTCGTAACAATACTAAGTGTTGTGAACATGGGATGCATTTCCAGTTCCTTATGTCTGCTTGCATTCCTTTCAGGAATGTTTTGTTTCAACTGCACGAGTCTTTCACCTCTCGATTAAGTTGATTCCTAAGTATTTTGTTGTTTTTGCTGCTATTGTGAACAAGATTGTCTTCTCCATTTCCTTTTGGGCTGTTTATTATTGCTGTGTAGAAACATACCTGATTTCTGTGTGTTGACTTTGTATTCTACTGCTTTGTTGAATTTTTATTAGTTCTAATAGTGTGTTTTTGGAGAATATTTAGGGTTTTCTACACATTAATAAGATTATATCATCTGTGAACAGACATGTGTTTACTTCTTCTTTTCCAATGTACATATCTTTTGTTTTTTTTCTTGCCTGATTTCTCTGGCTGGGCCTTCCACACCATGCTGGGTAGAAGTCGCAGGAGCAGGAGGGCTTGTCTTGCTCCTGATCTCAGAGGAAACCTTTCCATCCTTCACCACCAAGCTCACTGTGAGCTTTTCATACATCATTGCTATGTTGACATAGTTTCCTTCTATCCCTAGTTTTTTCAGTGTTTTTTTTCGTGAGAGGGTGTTAAATTTTGTCAGATGTTTTTTCTGCATCAATTGAGGTAGTGCTGTGCTTTTTTCCCTTTCATTCTGCTAATGTGGTGTATTACACGAATCAGTTTTGGCATGCTGACTCATCCTTGGGTTCCAGGAGTAAATCTCACTTGGTCACGGTGACTAATCCTTTTAACATGCTGCTGAATTGGGTTTGTTGAGGACTTTTTGCATCACTTTCATAAAGGATATCAGTCTGTAGTCTTATTTCCTTGTGATATCTTTGTCTGGCTTTGGTATCGGGTAATGCTGGCTGCACAGAATGGAGTGGAAGGGAGGTTCCCTCCCCTTAGGTTTTTTGGAAAAGTTTCAGAATTGGTGTTAGTTCTTCTTTAGATGTTTGATTGAATTCACTGGTGAAGATCTTAGGGCCAGGGCTTTTTTGTTGGAAGATTTTCCATTACTGATTCGATTTTCTTACAAGTTCTATGTCTACTTAGATTTTCTATTTCTTTGTGGCTTAGTCTTGGCAAGTTTTGTGCTTCTAGGAATTGGTTTGTTTCGTCTGGCTTATCCAATTTGTTAGTGTACAATTCCTCATAATCCTCTTTTATAGGCCTCTCTATTTCCATAGGATTGGTGGTAATGCCCTCTCATCCATTTCTGATTTTAGTAATTTTAGTCTTTTCCCTTTTTTCTGATCCTATCCAGCTAAAGGCTTGTCAATTTTGTTGATGTTTTTGAAGAATGGCCTCACGGTTTCATTATTTTTCTCTTATTCTATTCTTTACTTTATTTATCACTACTTTAATCCCTATTTCTTCCTTCCTTCTGCTGCTTTTGGGTTTAGTTTGTTCTCTTTTTCCCCAGTTCCTTGAGTTGTAAAGTTAGCTTGTTCATTTAGGGTCTTTCATTTTTAAAATGTTAAGCATTTATAGCTATAAATTTCCCCCTTACCACTACATTTGCTGTGTCAAGTTTTGGTATGATGTATTTTCATTTTCATTCATCTTTAATTATCTTATGATTTTCCTTGTGATTTCTTCTTTAGTATATTGTTATTTGAGTGTGTTGTTTTAATTTTCACAAATTTGTGAATTTTCCGTTTTCCTTTTGTGATTAGTTTCTAACTTGATCTTGTGGTGGTTGCAGAAGATACTTTGTATGATATGTATGTTTTAAAATCTGTTGAGACTTAATTCATGGCCTAGCATATGGTCTGTCCTGGAGTATCTCGTGTGCACTTAAGCATGTGTGTTTTGGGTGGCGTGTTCTATACATGTCTGTTGGATCTAGTTGGTTTATTTTGTTGTTCAAGTCATCTAAGTCCCTACTTATCTTCTGTCTGGTTATTTCACACATTATCAAAAGTGGGGTAAAATGTCTCCAACTAATATTGTAGAACTGTCTACTTCTCCCTTTAATTCTGACAATTTTTGCTTCATGTATTTTGATGGTGTTATTAGGTACATAAATGTTTATAATTGTTATATCGTCTTGCTGTATTGAAGAGTTTACTAATACATAAAGTCTTTCTTTGCGTCATATGACTTTTTTGATTTAAATTCTACTTTGTCTGATATTAGTGTAGCCACCCCTGCTTTCTTTTGGTTATAATTTGTATGGACTATCCTTTTCTGTCCTTTTACTTTCAACCCATTTGTGTCTTTGGATCTAAAGTGAGTCTTTTGTACACAGCAGATAGTGCACCATGACTTTTTTTTATCCATTCTTCCAATCTTTGTCTTTTGATTAAAGAATTGTCTTTTGATTTGAATGGATTAAATTCACATTTAAAGTAATTAGTGATGAGGGGACTTCTGCCATCTTGCTGTTTGTTCCCTAAGTTCCTTACAGCTTCTTGTCCCTCATTTCTGGCATTACTGTCCTCATTGGTGTTTAGCTGACTTTTTTCATAGTGAAATGTTTAAATTTCTTTCTTATTTTCTTTTGTGTATATTCTTTAGCAATTTTCTTTGTGGTTACCATGGAGATTAAATTTAACATTATAACACTGTAATTCGAATGTCTACCAGCTTAACCTCAATAACATACAAAAATTCTGCTCCTTTAACAGCCCCATCCCTACCCCTCTCGTTGTTGTCACAAAATCATCTTTATACAGTGTGTCCAAAAACATAAACTATAATTTTGAATGCATTAATCTCTTAAATATTGTAGAAAACAAGCAGTGGAGTCACATACCATTGTTGGAATGACACTGGCTTTTGTAACTGCCGTGTATTTACCTGCACTGAGATCTTTACTGCTTCACATGACTCTGAGTAACTGTCTAGTGTTCGTTCATTTCGACCTTCAAGATGCCCTTTAACATTCCCTGCTGCGTTCAGAATTCCCTTTGTCTTTCAACAATTTGATTATAGTGCATCTTAATACGAGTCTCTGAATTCATCCTACTTGGAGTTTGTTGGGTTTCATGGGTGTTTATATTTATGTCTCTTTTCAAATTTGGGAAGTTTTCAGATGTCCTCTCCCTGGCCCTTTCTCTCTCGTCTTTCTGGGAGTCCTGCAGGCATCGGGTGGCTCGTTAATGGTTCCATGGGCCCCGCAGGCTCTGTTCACTTTTCTTCACTCCTTTTTCTTTCTGTTCCTCAGACTTGAAAATTCCCATTGTCCCGTCTTCGAGTTTGCAGATTCTCTTTTCTGCCTGGTCAAATCTGCCTTCGAGTCCCTTTCAGTTGTACTTTTCAGTTCCAGGTTTTCTTTTTGGCTTCTTTTAAGTTTTCTATCTCTTTATTCATATTTTCATTTTTTTCAAACATCAACTTTCTCCATTTCTTCCTTTAGTTCTTTGAGCATCTTCAAGACAGCAGTTTTAGAATCTTTGTCTAGTGGATCCACCGTCAGGTGTTTGACAGGGACAGCTTCTGTTGTTTACTTGTTTCCTTTGGATGAGCCATACTTTCCTGTTTCTTTGTATGTCTTGTGATTTTTTTTTTGCTGAAAACTGGACATTTGAATCTAACAGTATGGTAACTCTGGAAGTCAGATTCTCCTCCTTCCCCAGGGTTTGGTGTTTTTTTGTTTAGTTTTGTTTTTAATGCTGTTGGCTGTCTCTGTGCCAAAGACCAGACTGAGGTGTCAACTTTGTCATTTCAGGTCTTTTCCAGGCCTGTGCCTTTCCCTGGGCGTGTGCGGTCACTTTCTGATTTTCCCCATATATGCAGTTGCTTTTCAATATCTTAGTCTTCAATGTCTGGCTCCCAAAAGGGGGGGAAAAAGGAAAATAAAGTGGTAAAAATGTCCCAGTCTTTTAAATCTCCTGGAAGTCACTTCAGCTAGAGGGAGAGGAGCTCGCATCAGTGAGGGGAGGTGCGACTGCAGGGGCAGACGGCCTCCTTGTCGCCAACTCTGCCATCAGAAGCAGCAATCCGTGACCAGGGCACAGACCCCCAGGCATTGGAAGACAGTATTCTTTTTGCCCACCAAGCCGTGCGCAAGTCGCTCCAAGGACGTGTGCACAGCTGCTAGAGGTGGGAGACGGGTAGCTGCTATTATGCTAAAAGCTAAAATGGAGCAAAATTAACCACAATTTACCATCCAAGCCTTCCCTTGTAAGATGTGAACCTTCAGTAGACTCCAGAGTCCCAGAATAATTTGGCCAGTGCAATTATTGTCTATGTAGGGAGACAGATTTCTGGTGTGTCCTACCCTGCCATTCCCAGAGATCTTCCTGTATTTCTTTTTAATAATAATAATTTCTCAGGAGGAGAGAGAAAAAAAGTTTAAGCCTGCTGCCTTGACTACTGAATCTGTCAGTTTATTTTCTTGTGAGATGTCACCACTAATTCCTTTTTCTCTAATTAAAGTCCAAGATTTTGGAATGCTTTTTTTATCTTGTTGATGCGGATCATGCTGCTTATTAGTATAGGTACACAGATCACTTATCTTCAAAGAGAGAATAAATTTTCATTTTCCCACAGGGGGATACAAAGAATATGAA
>NW_012151964.1:894329-932543 GCF_000956105.1 Propithecus coquereli | reverse complement strand
GAAAGTTCAAGATCGAGGTGCGGGCAGATTTGGTGTCTGGTGAGGGTCTGGGATTCCTGGCTCACGACGCTGCTTTCTCCTGGTGTCCCCACAGGCGGAGTGGACCGGACAAGGGAGCCTCTGGGTCTGTAAGGGCTCTGATCCCGTCTGTGAGGCTCCACCCTCATGGCCTATCCGCCTCCCCAAAGGACCCGCCTCCTGACACCGTCACCTTGGGGGTGAGGATTTTGGGGGACGCAAACACTCAGACTACAGCACCAACAACACAAATACTTGCAAGTGAGATCTGTCTGCTGCCTCGTTCTCACAGCTTGCCTCCCTCCCCCACTGTCTCATCTGTTCCTGCTGCTGTGACAAAATGCCGCAGACCAGGTCATTCACCCAGACAGAAATTCATTTCTCGCAGTTCTGGAGGCTGGAGTCCAAGATCAAGGCACCCGCAGGTTTGACGGCTGGTGAGGGCTCAGTCCTGCCTCCAAGGCGGCGCCTCGTGGCTGCACCCCCCGGCGGGGTCGAGTGCCGTGTCCTCACATGACAAAAGGCAGAAGGGCCCAGCCAGCTCCCTGTGGCCCTAATGTGCTAATCCCATTCGCAAGGATCTGATCACCTAAAGGCCCCGCCTCTTACTACTGTCACATTGGGGTTTGAGTCCAACACGTGAATTTTGGAGGGACACATACCATAGCACCCACCTTTCTTCCTTTTAAAGCATTTCAACCAGACCCAGCACCCCTGATGTAGCCAGGGCCACAGTGCAGAGCTCTAGAATGTGCCGCGGCACTGTCCTGGGAGCTGAGCTCCTCCTGTGTCCCTGGGGATGAGGCGACGCCGCCACACACATGTCGGAATCACTCAGCGTCTCTTCCCGGGCTCCTGCTGCGGTGGCCTAATTGCCCCAGAGCGTGCGCGTCCAGCACTCAAATGACTCATTGCCCCACGGTATTTTTCTAGAGCTCCTAAGGAGTTGGCCTAATTGAAACAGAGCGATCTATTTTCCAGGATTGCAATGAGTTCATTAGAGCAGAAACTGCCAGAACCGCTGGAAACAAACAAGTACCTGATTTTTAAAAAGGGACCCGAAGCCCCGATGAGCCGCTCCTGAGAAAACGCGCCTCCCCCACCAGGCAGACAGGGGTCTGTCCTTGCGTGTCCCCTAACAGGGGCGTGAGGAGGAAGAGTTGGCCGCACGTATGAGATCTTAAAATTTGCACCTAAAAGTAAGTTTTATTAGTTAGAAAGGGCAGATCTTCTGGCATTGGGAAAATTGATATTTCAGAATGAATCCCTTGCGCCACGCTCAGGCGTTTCCGCCGGAATCCGGTTGCCACGGCGATTTGACAACCACCGTCACCTTTTTAAAAAATGCATGACAATGCTTTTTTTCTGAGCTTGAAAAGCTTTTTTGTGACTCCTTTTTCTTCTTGAGCCTGAATTTCCATTCTGCCTACCCCTTTGGGGTCCCATGCCAATGTGACAGATACATTTTTTTGCTTAAAAGTTTTTTATTCATCACTTTTCTATTCTTGCAATAAAAATCTGTTTATAGATTGAAACTAATGTTTAAATGTAGTTTTATAAGACTATGTGTTTCTTTGAACTATCATAATTATCATTAGTGTACAACTGATTAAAGTTAAAACAAATAATTTTTTAGAAATTATTATTAAATACAAACAATACAACTACTGGGAATTCAATAAAAGTGGCGATATGGACGCCCCACCCACCCCAGGTTTGTGTGTCTGGATCACTCCCACAATAAGAAGCTCGCATCAATATTTTCTCTAGTTTTCATTTTCATGAGCCTGAGCAAACTTGTTCACAGAAACAAGAACGAAAGATGGAAAAAGATTTGTTATAAAAATGCCACTCGATTTTTTTGAGCTCCTTCCAAGTCGTATGCCAAAAATCACCCTGTGATTGTTATAAGTGATTTTTTTAAAGACCCATCAGCTGACAACTTGAATAATCTCTCTTCCAATGTTGTTGAAAGCAGAGGCTTGGAAACCGCCACCCTTGCTAAAGGACCGGGTCCTTAATCACCAGAGTACAATTGGCTGCTGATATTTCGAACAGTGGCTGTGTCTGGCCCTCCTCTCCGGGAGGTCTCCCCGCCTGGGAAAATGCAGTGGCGCAGGGAGCTTAGGGTGGGGGCGAGATGCACCTTCTGTGGAAAAGGGGACTCGAGATTGCGGTGGGGGCGGGAGGGGGCTTGGCCGGAGTCCTCAGGCCGATCACTCTTAGGACAGAGTTGAGGGTCTGGAAACTTCGAACAGTTGCTTTCAAACATTCGTGCCGGTACCCTTAGGAGGACTTAGCATATACACCCATCGCCATGTGAAGACTGCTGTTTCCCCCCAGCTGTAGGTGGTGCCCAGTAGGGGTCCATGCGCCGTCCCCCCGACAGCCAGGAGCTGTGGCGCCCAGATGTGCAGAGGTGCTGTGTGGGGTCATGCTGGTAAGCGCCACGACGCCTCACCTGGCACCAGACTCCAGTGAGTTTCGCCCAGACACGCTTCTGCTGGTGCTGACTGTTAGCGCCACGGTAAGTGTTAGTGCAGAGTGGCCCACTTCGGGCAGTGAAGGCTCATGCAAACATCCCGTGACGCGTCCTCCCAGGTAGTGTCTGCAGTGTGAGGCCACCTCCGACTCCTCGCCCGCTGGGCCCTGCGCCTCCGCCTGAGGTGTGAACAGGACAAACACAGCAGGCCTGGAACGGTGCTCTGGAAAATTGACAAGGAAATTGCAGAGTTCAGTAGTTACAGCGGGTTCCAGTGACCGTGGATAGAGTCGGAGAAGAAGCGGCTGAGTGGAAATGCACAGATGACCCGAAATTCAGCTTTGCCATGGTCTGATCGCCGCTGGTGCCCGCAGCCTGCGCGGGCGGGAGCGACCGCGGTGAGATGGACGGTTCCGAGTTGCTTCCCTTCCCTCCTCCTCACCACGGAACATGTGGGGAGTTCTCTTCTCACGCTCGACTTCGACCCCCACGTCCCCCGGTTGCCCAGTCTTGATTCTTTGACCTCTCAGACCTCTCTTGACCCTCCCCTCTCCGCCAGCACAGCCTGAGCTCCGGCTCCGGTCCCGCTCGACCAGGCAGTCGCACCTGCCGGTCACCTCTGTGCTGATTTTCCTCCAAGAGCCGCCCACGTCGGTATTGTTTTCTGAGATGAAATCATCATCGGCATTGACCTTTGAACAACACGGGTTTGAACCGCACGGGTCCACTGACTGATAGGAGGGTTTTCTTCTGCTTCGGCCACCCCTGAAACAGCGAGCCCCACCCTCCTCTTCCTCCCCCCGGCCCACTCGGCCGAAGTAGACGGCGTGAAGGCCTTCACGGTGACTCACTTCCACTTAATGAAGAGCAGCTACATTTTCTTTCCTTCTGCATTTCTCAGTAGCCTGTTCTCTCCGCTGCTTGCTTCATGCCAGCAAGCGGCATACGACGCACGCAACACGCAGAGCATGTGTGGGCCCGTCGGGGAGCGAGGGCTCTGGGCAGCAGCGGGCTGTTAGTGGTTAAGGTTTTGGGCAGTTACACGTGTATTTTTGACTGCACAGGGTCGGTGCCCCTAAGCCCCACGTGGTCAGAGGTCAGCTGTATGTCAGGCCACTGACTAAAAAAAGAAAACCGTTACAGAAATAACTTAATCTCCTTAAAAGGAATTCGCGTCTTCTTCGAGCTGTACCCTGCCTCCGCCGTCCTACAAAATGTTCCCTTCACGGTGCGGAGTGACTCCTGCCCCTGGGACCCGGGTGTGTCTGACGAAGGGCACAGGGACGCAGCAGCAGGACCTGTGACCAGAGAAACTGATTTTTTCCAGCCCACGGATTGTTCTGCCCCCACCCTCGGCGGCGCTCAGACCAGCGAACAGGGCTGCCACTGTGGCCTGGGCCTGAGACCCACCCTCTGTGGACCGTCCCAAGTGCCCCGGGCAGTGGCATGCAGGACAGGGAAGGAGAACTTCCCTCCATCCTCTTGAGTTCAGTCTCGGGGGTCTGTAAATTAAACTGACAGGAGCCAGATTGGCAAGAGAAGAAGGTTTATTGACGTGCGCAAGGCGCACGCGCTCTGAGTGTTCAGTTACGGGTAGCTCGAAGGATGGTCCGAGCGGGGCTCATGCACCTGACTCAGCGGGGTAAGGGCGGGAGGAAAGGCCGCTGTGGGAAGAACAAACAGGTTTCTTTAGGGAACACAAGCGAGTTTCTTAGGACAAATGGAAGATGAGAGTTTGTGGTGGTGTTTGCCCACACAGGGACACGAGTGGTCTTTCCATCTTGTCCAGGGCCACGGAACTCTCCCAGAGAGGGGGTTCAGGGTCGGCTTCCTTTCAGTCTGCCCCCTAGGAATAGAAGGGCCCCCAGGGGGAATTTCTGGCAGGCCTCATGTCCCAGAAGCTTCTACTCTGGGTCAAGTAAGGGAAGCTCTGAGAAGATTTCTTTCTGCCTCTGTCGACTGTCAGATGCCTTCAGTTTAAAATAATCTGGGTACTGGCTCCGGGGTGGGTCCCCACGGCAGCCAGGCACTGTCCCCACACCCCACCCCTTCCCTGACTCCTAGTCCACAGGACGCGGCTCAGCCCACGGCCTGGGCACGTCTTGCTCCCTTCCTCTGCCGAGAGCACCCCCTCCAGTCTGCCGTCCAGGCTGAAGCACCACCCCTCGTGGGAAACCCGCCCTGACGTCACACACCACGGGCGAGTTTGCCCGTGCCGCACCCTGGGGCCAGCTGGGGACACGGAGGGGAGGGCTCTGCCGTTCTCCCCACAGGGTCCTCTTTCCTGAGCCTGGTGCAGGGCACCTTGAGAGCCTCCTGCGATGACCGCCTGCCCTGTAGGAGGAAAGCGACCTCCAGAAAAGTCCGGCGGAGCTTAGGGCATGAAGGGAGGCATTTTGTGCGGCAGGAAGGAGGGTTCGGGGAGAGGGGTCGTCCCTGGGGGGCAGTCGCTCCTTATTGCCACATGGTCACATTCAACTGCCCCCCGGAACCAGTTTCAACGTCTTGTCGGTTTTCGGAGTAAAAGCAACTGTGTGTGCATCTGTTCTTTTAATTTAAAGACTCCATTTTGTTATTTTTTCCTATTGTAATAAGATAGCTTTGAAAGAACAGCAAAACAAATAAAAATACAGTTGAGATTTGCAGATTCCTTTCAACTATCAACTTCCATGTATCCCAAACGGGTCTGGCTTCACGATTTTAAGACATTGACAGGGCAGAGAGGGCTTAGTTTTCGCTTTATAAATATACATAATGTATATTTATTTTTTTCCACTGAATTTAAAGGAAATATAGTATGTTACAATATAGAAAATGAGAAAATATAGAAAAATATAAACAAATATTTAAAGTCACCTTAAATGTGACAAAGCAGAGATAGTCGCTTTTAACAGTGGGTTTGTTTTTCACGTCATGAGCTATTTTCCTGAGCACGGCCTCTCCGTGTCTGTGCTCAGACACCTGTACCTATGTCTTTATCTACAATCAATATCTATGTTTCTGTATTTACACCACCACGACTTATATAATTCACCAATCTTGAATCATATTTTATTAATGTTCCCTTAACCTCATAACTTTTTCCCAAAATTCTTCTATCTTTTAAAAAGATTTTAACAACTCCAGAGTTTTTCATCCTATAACTGTACCATCATTTATTAGTACAGTCCTCTATCGTTGAATATTTGGGTAAATTTCTAATTATTCACCATTATAAAAAGCACAGTGATAAACATCCACATTTATTTTGGGATAAACTCCTAGAAGTTATTCAGTCAAAGAATTTGGATATTTTTACATAACATGCTTATTCTACATCTTGTAAGTAAGTAATATTTTTGGCCTAATTTAGGATGAACGTCGTAATTCTTGGCTTGAGATTTCTGTGCGGGTGTTGGAAAGCCTGCGTAGGTAGAATCGCAGTGGGTGGGAGCCCGGGGCGGGGCAGGCCCCACCAACCTGCTCACCCAGGGCTCGGGCGTCTCGGGCTCATCTCTTCTGCCCCCTCGTGGTCGTGCTGACCAGAATGTGGACCCGGAATTACGTTATTATTCAGCTGATCAAAAGAACCAAAATGAAGCATAAAGGACCTGAACTAAACTACTTGTGACTTAGAACGCAATCGCTAGAAATTTAACATGGTGTAATTTATTTCTGTTTTCTTCTCTTTTGCTATAGGGATGACTTTTTTTAGCGTTCTCTTCTCCTGCGATGTGGAAAGTATGCATCTTTTTAAACCATAATTTTAGCATTTTTGTTTATGCTGCTACAAAATGCCAGTATCTTTAACCTAGCACTGTTTGAAATGCATTAGAAAAAAGAAGGCTTTCACATTCCTCCTTTCATGCTGCCCACCGCGCACAGGTTTTCGCCGATGTAATCAGGACTTGTACCTCTGTTGTCACTCACAAATGACTTTGCCGGCTCTTCTTCTTTAATGACAAGTGCTGTTGGCGTCGGTTCTCATGGCCGCACCCACCACCAGTCCTCTCCGTCGCTCTGTGTTACCTGGTCTGCTCGTCACTGCTCACGCCATCGTTGTGAGTCCTCGTCCTTAAGGTCCTTATTTTGAGTTAGGGTTCCTTAGACAAGTGCATTTTTTAAAAGTAATCTACGTAACATCTGGGCTGGCTGAGCGGGCCACTCCTGCGTTTGTATCTAGTCCAACTCCATGGCGGCTAGCAAGAGAAATGGGCATCATTCATCACAGGAAGACTCAAAATTAACAGCGACACCAGCCCCCCACCGGAAAGGGATGGGAGGGATCACAGCTCCTGCCGCCATTTTCTCGGGTAACAAAAAATACCCATCTATGGTTTTCGGGAAGGGATCACTGAATTATGTGGTTTTCTGGCCACATTTGCCAAAACCCCTTTGACCTTTGAGTTAAAAAAGAAAACAAGGCCAAATTGTATATGCTTATTATTATCTGCTATTTTAATTATCATTTTGTTAGGTTTTATTATTGACCTACTAGAACAAAGGGGACAAAAGGTACGATTTTTTTTGGCAAGACATTATCTTTATACTAACATATCCTAGAAATGTGTCTGAGTGACTGAAGTCTCCTGTAAACCAGATTAATGTAGCACAACCACAGGTGCTTTAAAGAAACAGAATTCTTGGGAGCAAATTATGGCGCTTACGAATAAAAGCTTTCGAATCGGCTGACTCTGGGTTTGAGCGCTGGCTCTGTGACTCTGAGCTGCGTGACTTTGGGACAATTATCCAGCCTCTTCCAGGCTTCTTTCCTGTTAGGGTGCAAAGCCCAGCAGGTGCTCACGCAGAGACCAGGATACGTGAAAGTCAAACAAGGTTATTTTATCTTCTTAGAGGAGAGGGAGGGAGAGAGGGAGAGAGAGAGGGGCGGTGGGGGAAGAGAGCTGAGAGACTGTGCCGCGTCCCAAAGGAAGAGAAGGGGGTGCCAGCCCGGAGGCCACGCGGCTGCTGATTTTAAGGGGCATGAAGAGAAAAAAAATGGTGACGAACAAAAGCAGTGGCAGACGTCAAAGTCCGAGACTTGGTTTCCTGCCCTTCCTTGGGGACTCAAGTTTTGAAGGTCACAGCCTAGAAAGATCAGTCAATGTACGAAGTTCTTATTAAGTGTATTTAAGACCAAGTTGGGTCATCACCAGCTATTTTCCCAAGGAAGCCAGATAGCACATTTCACTCTTAATTATCCATAGTTTGACTACGCATTTGGGATTATTCAAGAAAACTTCTTAATGTGAGAGGTTTTCCCAGTCACGTGGACTATATTCTTAGGTCAACCGGCATGTTCCCGGGGAAGAATGGCTAACTTGGACCCGCGCTGAAGCAAACGCCGCTGCAGTCACAACTCCTAGAAGAGCCGGGGCTTGGCTCCCTTAGGGTCAGATGCACCTTGGGGGCGGGGGGAGGCTGACCAGGAGTGCAAATACTCACCCAGGTGGGCATCTGAGAAATGTAGCCGGGAGCTGAGCCATGAGCGAGGGCCGGGCAGATGGAGGAGCAGCGGGTTCAGAGAGTCCCCCTGGGAGCTGAGTATGGACAGGGTGTCCCAGGCGCTCCACTGTCCACACTTTGCATGGCTGTCCTGCGCACAGTAGGGTGTTTAGCAGCATCCCTGGCCGCGACCCCCTAGATGCCAGGAGCACGTACCCCAGAACCCCCAAGTTATGACAACCAAAACCACCTCTGGATATTGCTAAATGTTCCCTAGAGGGGCAAATCCGCCCTTGGTTGGGAAACCGATTGAGTCTTCAGGAACAGCCTCTCGGGAGTCCGGCCGGTTCTGGAGACCGAGGACTCAGGTGTAGGAGACACAGCCACAGCCCTGCTGCTGAACCGGGTCTTAGCTGTGTTCTCAGGCTGGCTCGGAGCCCACCCCCCACAGCGGCAGCGCAAGGTTAGGGTCACCAGAGAAAGCGAGGCCACCCTGAGGCCAGGTTTGCTCAGACAGGCCCCTCAAGTCCCCCTTAGCACAGACAGCCCCTCTCCGCTCCAGCCCGTGGGTTTACCCTCTTTCTTACAGCTCAGCTGCTCACTTAACTCCTTCTTTGGCTTTGTTTATCCACCGCTTCCAAGTGGGCGTGGTGGATGGTGCTCAGGTAACCTCCGTCTGCCTTGCTGGAAGTGCAAGTCCCCGAAGCTCCTCTTCCTCCAAGTATTTTATCGTGGACCTGCCCAAGAGGTGGGGCTGGAGCCCAGAAACGCCGTCCTAGGCTTCCCGTGGCTCTGGGGCGAGGCGCACAGCCATGGCCACCGCCGTGGCCATCCTCTGGGTGACCAGGCAGAGCTAATGCTGTCCGCCCTCGCCTAGCTCTGACCTCCCACGCCGGTCGGCTTGCTCTCCTGACCGCGTAGGGGCTCCCCCAGCCCCAGGAGACGACCCCCTCGGTGCAGTGGTCCCCTCCCTGCCCTGCCCCAGGTCCCAGCCCCAGCCAGGAGATCCCAGGAGCGAGGACGTGTCGTGTGCACGTCCTGCCGGAGCATCCTCGTGTGTATTAACTACGTTTACCTAGAAAAGACTCACAGGCTACAATCCCCAAGCGAGCAGATGCCTGAAGACAGACAATGTCTTGGCTGATGCCATAGCACCAAGCATCGAATCCTTCAGAGTAACAAAAATCTGGATACCACTGACAACCGATGGAGAGCGCCGAGGGGACCAGACAGGGGTCCGGGGTCATGGAAAACAAGCCCACCTTCCTCCCGTTTGGCGCTGGGCGAGTTAGCTCTGGTCCTCCTCCAGGAGCACAGCAGTAGGGCAGTAAGACAGCAAAGGCCTGTGTTCTGTTTTATGACAAGTTCCCAGGGCCCTGGCGACACCCAGTTTCCTCTCGCTGTGTCCTCTGCTGACACCTGGTGGCCGTGGTGCAAAGTCAGGACGAAGAACTGGGGACGCCGGCGAGGACCACAGGAACTGCGGGACGCAGACACTCTCCAGAAACAAACTGGGCCCTCTGGATTCTGCGCATGGGCACTGGGGTGGGTGAGTTTTGGAGGAAAGGCCCTCGAGGGGCAGGCTCTGCGAGACCAAGACCAGAAGCACGGGGCCCTCAAAGGAGGGCGCGCTGTCTCTGGGGCTCTCGGTGCCCCTGTGATTCGGATCTTCCATTTTCCTGCGTTATTGCCCTGCTGACGTTTGGTGACTTTCACGCGTGCTGGGAGCCCAATACAGACCGGCTCATTTGTCCCTCCTGCCACCCCTGCGTAAGACAGGTCCCGTCTTACCTCAGTTGTACAAATGGGGAAACTGAGGCTGAGTGGTTCAGTGACTTGCCCAAGTTCTAGTGTCAGAGGACAAATGCTGGCCGGCTGCTTGGGACACCGTTGTGACAGTTTACAAGCAGGTGCTGGCGCAGGCTCAGAGCAGGGCAGGGAGAGCCACTGCTTCCTCCAAGACCGGGGACGTCCAGCGCCATGTGCGTTTGTTGGTTACAGACCACAGCAGCGCTGCGGCAAGCACATCGCCACGGCAAAGTGCCACACTTTTCTAGAATGCCGTGTGCTAATGCCATTTAGAAAATAATAGTTTCTGCTGATTCCAGCGGCCGCGTGCTGGTGAGTGTCTAAGCATGTCTTCTGCGGGACGATGCTCTGTGCTCAAGACACCTCATCACCCGGGGGGCAGGGACGCTGCCAGCCGGCCGGATCCCTTTTGCTTTATAAAGAGGGGTCGTCGGCTGTACCTAAGGCAATATCAAAAGACCCATGGGCCTCAGGTAACGCGCGGCCACCCAGGTGGAAACGCCAGGCGCCTCGAAAGCTGCTGCATTCGCCTTTCACGCTTGCCGCACGACACGGGATCACTTTCTAGACTTTAAGAAAAGATTCAATCTGTATTTTTTTCCTAACTGGTTACTGACCATTTGTCTGAAAATTTTTGATATTTTATTGAAATAGACAAAACACAAAAATATTTGACCATTTTCATTTATTTTCCACCAATGTACTTGGTTAGTTGATGAGTTTCCTCGTCACAGAACACACCTGGAGTATGATTGTATATGTTATATAATGTGTTTTATATCATCTCAACGGTTGCTATTTTCCTTCCAGGCTAAATACACTGTGACAATAATATGGTCACAGGTGTGGAACAGGAGGTGGGCGGGGAAGAGGAGGGTAGAGTGGATTGGCTCAGGAGTCAGGATTGCCTGCGGGGCTCCGGCGCCCCTTGTGGAAAGCCCCTCGTGGGGGTGTCTGGGGCAGCCAGGGTCGGGTGTGCCTCTGGCCCCTCCCTTCTCTTCCCAAGACCCCTGTCCCCACCCCCCACCCGCCATCCAGATGCTCCCATGGAGGAGGGAGGATGGCAGGGCGTCATTTCCACTCATTCCCGGGTTGGGGTTGAAAGCCCCCCGCCCCCCGTCCATCCAGGCATGGCCCAGCGGTGGGGCCCAGCAGGCTGACCCTGCAGTGCAGAGCGGGTGGGGGCCAGCGGGAATAAGAGAAGGGGGAGGTTGCATGAATGGCTTGGCTGCACAAGGGTTGGGCTCATCGTTTAATTTCTAGGTCATTCCGATCCCCCGTTTCATTCACTGTTACCCTTAATGTTGTTTGCAAACTGGGGAGCCTGGAGATGAGAAGTGAAAGAGGCGGCTGACTCTAAATGAGAGAACATGGAAGGCTCGTGTTTTTCGGGGGGCCCCAAGCATGGTGTATCCTGTACGCACAGTCCCAGGGGTTTCGCGATGGCCAGGTTAGGCGCATTGTCCGTGTGTGTTTCCCATAAAGAGGCTGGCGGCTCGGCGGGTTGGCCACGGAGTGGAATGAGGCCATGGCAGATGCACAAGGTGTGGCGCTTTTGAGATTTCCACTTCGTGCTCCTAGGCATTTATCCATAAAAGCATCATTTATGTCGCATTAGGTCCCACCATCCTTTTCAATTACAGAAACCAAATCGAACTGTCTTAAGCAAATTGGCAATGTACTGGCTTATGTGACTGAAAAGAGGTGGTTTCTGGTGGGTTTGGATCCAGAGCCGTCAGCACGACACTGAATGTCTCTCCACCCTTATTTGACCTTATTCTCGGGAAGGCGCGTCTCCTGGGTAAAGCAAGCACGAGCTCCAGACTTGGGTCATCTGCCACCCCAGGACAAGACAGGCTGATGGCTCTACAGCGGCCTGTGCAGGGCCTTCGTTTTGGGTCTCACCCATCTCTGAGCAGACACGCGCCCAGGGAGCGTGTGCAGGCTGGACCCTGTGCCCTCCCAGCGGTGGAGGTCACGGGCAGAACCATTCTCTCCAGGATTACATGGGATTAGTGTCCCACAGAAAGAAGGTTCTGTTCACCAAGAAGGGGGGTTGTCTGTAGAGACCCCCCGTATGTTCGCCACACACGCCCAGTGCAATGCAAGCTGGTACCTAAGCTGCAAAAACACGTAGTAAAACAAGGATTAGGAACATGTTCGTGCCATTAAATAATTACCGACTAGTTGGGGATATAAAACAAGGATAAAGAAACATGCAGAGCAGTGATTCTCAACTTGACTGCACGTAGAATGATCTAGAAAGCGCTACAAGTGCTCACGTACCAGGATTCCAGTCCCAGCGGTTCAGTTTATCTGGGCTGGGAATTTGTGAGGCTCCCGTGTGTTTCCAGTGAGTCTCCAGTGAGCACCTGGATTGTCCCAGGCCCAGACCCGGAGAATGTCCAGGAAGCAAAGACAGTACTGATGACCTGCAGCTGGCGTGTCGCGTGGCGAGACGGGTAGCGTGGGGGCCGTGGGGAGACGGGTGGTGTAGGGAGCTGGGAATAACCAACGGGGCAGTTTCTCTCGTGGTGGACCCTCTGGGCCCCTCTGACGGTGCTGGGAGGAGCAGGTCCCACAGCTACGTGACATTGGGGACAGCAGCCTTCTCATTTCATTTAGGGTTCAATTCTGACCCTCCTCCTTCTTCTGATGTTTGGACCATGACTATTAGTGGGGGCAAAGGAGATTGCCTTGCATTTTGGCCTCTTTCTTCAGCTCATATTTAGGGGCTACAAGCCAAGGGACAGAGGACAGAAAAGAAATATGTCAGGGGGAAAAGATCACAGATGAAACAGGAAGTGAAAACGTGGCCCCTGCAGTATCCTATGTGCGACAATCGGGATAAGGATATTCATTTCTGTTCTCGAAGATGCTAAAACCATGCTGCTAGGTAAAATCTCCAGGTTTTCTGCAAACCATTCAAGCCAAAAAGAGACTCGGGAAGAAGAAAGGAGACCCGGACGTACGTGTTTCTGGGTCCGAAACCCTGTGACTCAGCAGGATTGAAACTTTAAGTGCACATGTGTTAGCATATAGCAGATAAAACTAAATGTACAGATTAAAAACCTGGAGTGAGTGTCTTCCACAGGATGGAGAGTTTAGAAGTTACCTTGGAACGCCTGCCCGGCTCCATCGGCCGTACGCGCGGCGCGTTGGTTACATATTGTGCCGCTGGTGCCGAAACAAGAGACTTTTTTTTCGGTTGAGTTTTGAGGTTGCCGACGGGCACATCACCACTTCCTTTGGCTGAATTCTAAAGTTGCACAAAAGTCACAAGTTCCCTTCTGTAGGTTTTCACTAAAGGGCTTCCTGAAAGCTAGAGAAACCTTCCAATTGTTTAAAACCATGTGGAGATTAATGTTTAGGAACAAGAAGTTCACAGGCCCGGTTAGTACGACCGCGATGTCTGGTAACGCAGTTGCTGGCTGTCAGTGTGCCCCGGGACCTAAAGGTTCTTTGTTCGCTTTCTGTTTTCCAGGGCAAAGCTGACACGACCTCGCCGGAGACGCAGGCAGCCGCGTCAGCAGAGGTAAGGAGCCTTCCCGCGGGTTTATTTTCCTCCATGCTCTTGCGAGTCACAGTTTTTTTTTTAAAAAAAACGTTAATCGTGAAGTCTCCTTCATTCTCTCGGTTGTTTCACGCTGCCCAAAGTCCAGCAGAGCAGGCTGCAACGTGCTTTTAGAAGAGAGGGATGCTGCACAGTGAAATGTGAACTTTTTGACGTTCTGTGTGAAACCGAGCACGCTGAGTTGTGCAGTCTCGTCTCTGCGCGGCAGGGGTCTGCCTCGCCTGCCGAGCCGGGAGCGTCCTCTTGCCGTGCATTGGGATTGTGAGTTTTAGTCTCAATACACGGGTCGCTTTATATGCAACGTTCCTTTCAAAACCCCATTCCATGCCTTCAAAGTAAGCTGGGATCACAGACGGCGAAAGAGCCATGACGCCTAGACAAGCCTGGGCCGTCGAGGCTGGCGCGGCGCCAGCTGCCTATGGGAGTCGCAGGCCGGTGGCGACCAGCTGTCAGACCTTAGGACGTGTGTGGTCCAGGTTCTCAGTGGCAGCTTTTCTAGGAATTTGGCCTGAAATGGACACTTTCAGGCGAAGGTAGGTTTCTCATCATATTTCAAGCAGCTGTCTGGTTTTAATTCCATTATACATAAGAAAACCTGTAAGGTAGTTTAACGGCTGTTCTTAACTCCTCCGGCCCGGGCAATGCAAGTGTGTAACGATGTCGCACGTAACAGCGATGCCACGGGATCTGCCACCGTCAGCAGTCAGGGCAGGCGAGGTGGGCCTGTGCCTGGGCTGGGGGTGGCGCGTCAAACGTGTCGTTTGGAACCTGCCGCTGGTTAGGCTCATGTTAATTTACGTTGATGTGTTAATTCACAGTAAGCAAAAATGCTCCTGATTTCCTGGTAGTTTTCTGGAGTTCTGCCACGGGGGCCTTGCCAAGGCAGTGGGCAGCACCGGGACCCGCCGGGGGGCGCGGGGCTCTGCGCCAGGACGTGGCGGCCTCGGTGCACCGCTCTGGGCTGCGGGTCCTGAGGGACGCTGAGTCCCAGCTGGTCTCAGGCCGCTCCACGCCCTGTGGGAAAGGTCCCCGAATCCCACTGTGTTGCTTTAACGTATTGGTGGTGCTCGTGTCTGGGTCTGAACGTGTTTCTGTTTGTTTCCTAAGAGCTGAGAGGAACATATTTTTGCTCGCAGTTTAACACAAAGAATTGGTTGAATAAGAGATTCTTGGTACTATTACCTTGTACAAATTGAATTTGTTTACTACACATACGAATTATGTCAGTAGAATCGTGTCGTTAATGAAAACTGATGGGTGGCCACAGAAACCTCGAGGTGGTTCTAATTGTTTTAGCTAAGCAGCTAGACAAATGCCTGAATGCTATTTTGAATTGTATCCTAATTTAAAGAAACTCAGAAAATAAGCAAATACTGTGATGGGAAGTATATAACTTTTTACTCTTTTCTCATAATCTTTTTTTCAGTCTAGTTTATAACCTGTTCAAGAAAGAAATAGTTGGTGATTCTTAGCAAAACGCCATTTGGCTTTATATGTACTTGTGAGGAACTGTGCTTCTCAGAAAATCCAAAGGTGTATTGTTATCATCTATAGCTTCACGGTCCAGATTTAGCTTGGCCACACCAAACAAGCATGGAGAGTTTCGCTGTGGAGTGTGTTTCTCCGGTCTTGGTCCGAGGCGTGAACACGGGCCTGTGGAACACGCCTGGGCTTGGGGGCGTGCTCCCTGAGCTCGGGGACGGTGGGACGGTGGGACGGTGTGGGCGCCCTCGGGAGCCATTCCTGCAGATATCGGCGCCAGCCCCACGCGGTGGT
The DNA here is from genome assembly GCF_000956105.1 of Propithecus coquereli. NCBI lineage: Eukaryota > Metazoa > Chordata > Mammalia > Primates > Indriidae > Propithecus > Propithecus coquereli. The sequence goes on along the minus strand of NW_012151964.1, from coordinate 917,460 downwards.
GGCCACAGCGTTTCCGCGGGTGGACGTGCAAAGCTGTTCCTGTTGGGATGGCGCTTCCCATCCCATCCGGGCCCAAGGCACGGGGTGCCCAGGAGCAAGTGGCCCCAGCGCTCTGTGCAGCATGGCCAGCGTGCCCCCTCTGCTCCCTGTAGCCCCGGGTGGGTTAAGCGCCTGGCCGTGTTTCCAGAGTCACTCTGGGTATGATAGGAAAGAGTCCCTTACGCTCAGGATTAAAAAAACACAAATCAGACCTCACACGGCATGACCAGGGAGCACCCAGGAAAGTGTGAAGGGTGGCAAGGCAGCAGCGGTTTGCAAGAAAAGACTTTAGCTTTCCCTCTGCTAGTTACTCTCTTCTCTCTTCCCCACCCAACCCCCTCTCCATATATATATATACATTTATTTTGGAGACGGAATCTTGCTGTGTTGCCCTGGCTGGACTCGAACTCCTGGGCTCAAGCAATCTTCCCGCCTCAGTCTCCTGAGTAGCCGGGACGACAGGCATGTGCGTCACCACGCCCAGCTTCTCCATATATGCTTTGTATGAGACTCTGCAAAAGTCTGTGCTAAGCAGATGGTGAGACCGAGTTGGAGGCTTGCAGGGTCTCCTGCTGCAAACCCTGACACAGGGGTGACCGCTGGGGCACGAGCAGGCGCCGCTGCAGCTTTGACAAGAAACATTAAGATACTTCACCAGGACAGTCGCGGAAGCTGCCAACCTGGCAAACATGCAGTAATCAGTGTCTTTTATGTATTTTACCTAATAAAACCTACAAAGTGCCTCCAGTTTAACAGCTAGTTGAATTTCCTCTTTCTCTGCCGTGATTTCACTCTTTACCTATTCGGTTTTACAAGAAGAAATTTTAGAAAAGAGACGAGGGAGTTTACAATTCCCAGTGGGGATGTTCCTTTTCGTCCCTGTCCCCAACCCCAACCAGAGCAGGAGGGCAGCCTATGTAGAGCCACCTTTGCCCCGACATGCTCTTTGGTTTCTCCCTCTTTTTTCTCTTTTCTTTCTGTTTTGGAAATAACACGCGTGTCCCGTTTTACAGAGTTGCATTTTGCAATGATCTTGATTTGGTGGAACTTTAACAAAGAAATTGTTCCCTGGATTCCTTGCTATTTGAAGGAAGCAATGGTTATTACGGTGTCGTAGTGGAGGCCAGAGTGGTGCGGTTACAGAGGAGAGACAGAGGCAGTCCCTAGACCAATAAGAACAAAGACCCCAAAGCTTGCGCCTAGGCGTGAGAACAAGTGCTGTGCTTGACTTCGCCAGACACACAGCAGTGGCGGCAGCCGCCTGCCTGACACCAGGGTGTGTGTGTGTGTTTCGTGGTGGTGTTTTTAATTCTTAGTGATTTGTGAAACAATGTGTTCTTTTGTCAGATACCTTGATGTGCAAATAAAATAATGAGCTGACCCCAACTCAATCCTTTGAAAAGCATGTCAGAGGGTCGCAATGCCGCTGCTCAGCCCGGCACATGTTGGACACTCGGCAAACACTGGGTGGACGCAAGTCCCCCTAGCCTCGCTTAGGGCTTGCTACACGCAGAGGCCACGTCTGAAGGACCCTGAGAGAGAGCAGTGGCCTCCAGCTGAGTCACAGAATTAACTCTTGAATAGAATTCTGAGCCTGGGACGTGAGCTGGGCTCTTTCTGCTCTGCCGCCTTCTAGCCGCGCTTTAATCTCTTCCCCCCCAGCCCCACCGCCGGACCACATCGATCCTGAGCCTTTTTAATCCTGGCCATAAGGCTGGTTTTCTGTTTTTCTTTGTCTTTTTCATCAAGCCATCCTTGCCTCTGCCTGGAGTCCTGAGGCGCATGAGAGGGTCGCCTTTTCATGGAGTCGATCACGTGGAGGAGACAGGTTATTCCCGATGCTAATACTGGGTGGAGCATCGGGAATAAAATAGAAGCGTCTGGCTTTCAGTCTGTTTTCAGAGATAAAACTCCTGCTGCGGAGCTGGCTATTCTCGCAGAGCGGCTGAGCTGTCCCTCTCTGCCGGGGCGGCTCCCAGCCGGGGACTCCTCATTCACGCACCGCAGTGACCTGGTGCCGACTTCTGGGTGCAGCCAGGATTTCAGAGGGGGGCACGTTCCTGGGCGTGTAAGCACAGGTGGGGCAGGACAGGAACGTCAGGGCCACGGGGCACAAAGGTGGGTGCGGCATCCACGGGGCGGGTGGGGTACTGAGGGCAGCTTCCGGGACAGAGGTGGTAGCAAAAGGGGTACCTCGACTGAAAAGGAGCGTATCACAGCCTCTGTGCTTTTCTGCATTTCATCCCTGAGTGTCACTGCAGCGACAAACATGGCGCCATTCCTGCTTTTACTGGAGTCACTGGATGGTCTCTCAAGGTCTGCGTACAGCGCTGCCGCGGAAACTAGCGACGTAGTCAGACTCGGAATTGGAGCTGGGAAAATCCTTCCATCCGGTCATACCTATAAATTTGGCATATGGAGAAAAACCAAATATTAACTGTAGGAAAATAGATAGACCCTATAGGTCTCGGGAAGGTCATGTCTGCCGAAAGGGCAGAATAAATCAGATGTAAGCTTTGAGTCTTTGAAAGTACTTTGTTTTTCTTTCTTATATGTTTATACGCACATATATAAACACATCCACATGTGCAAATATATTATATAATATGTATATATATGCAGTATGTATTATATAAATATAGCATATGTTTATACAGGTGTTGACATAGATGTAGGTATATTTGTTGCTTTGTCTCCAAGTTCTTTTTACAAGCAGTTTCTCTCGCTATTAGAAGTTGCCCGTCCATGGTCAAGGGTTCCCTTCCGTCTCGTTTTTCGAGGAGCCCCAGCACTCGGTCCCCCATGCCTGGGGACGCTCGTGGCCCACAGCCTTGGATGGTGGGTCCCACGGCCAGCTCCACCGAAGCCCGAGCTCCCCCTGGTCCTGGGCTGACCCAGCTGGGCCCTCCTGGCCTTGGGGCATTGCTACCCCCTCTTCCCCTGGGCCCACACCCTCTTTGTCTCATTGTCATCCAATTTTGTGCTTTCAATTCCACCAATGCTGCTCTTGTAAGGAGAAGGAAGTGGGCCCCGCACCGTTAGATCCCACGTGATTTTCCAGCACATCCTCAACTGGCTCGATCCGCCGGCAGAGTCGTTCCGTGGCCGCTCTCCTTTGGGAACAGCCCCCTCCTTCCGTTGTGGAGGGGTCAGACCCGCCAGGACTCCTCCTACCTCCAGGGCCCCCTCCTCTAATGCCTCCTGGAGTCCTTCCCTGCCGCCCAGCGATGAAATGCCCCCGACCTGAAGGGCACCAGCTGCAGGCTCTCCTGTGCTCTGAGCGGGTGCCCGGCCGGGGTCTCCCTGGCGCCCTGCCATTACTGACACCCCCTCTTCCTGGGAGCGGGATCCTGAGCTCACCAGCAGTCGTCCTCCAAGTCAGGAGCGGAGCCGTGAACTGCACGTGGCGTTGAGAAACGGGGTGCAGGCCGGGCGTTCCCCAGCTGCACGCCTGGAAATGCCCTCCCTGTTTAGACCTCTCTAAATGCTGCCCATCGTGTCCAGCTGAAAATAAGGAGCCCGAAAGAAGTTGCTTTGCTGCAATTCACGGGAAGCATCGTGGCCGTGCGACACAGTTCAGAATTCGGCGGCAGACGTGGACACAAGTCCTGCGGGCGAGAATCTGGAGCAAACCCTTTCAGGCATCGCTTCGGGGGCCTGGTTCCCAGGTACCAGGACATTTACAGCTCCCGCTCTGCTGCCGACCGTTCAGAGCCGGGGACCATTAGGGGGCCCTTGGGACGTGCTTTACAGCAGGAGACTGACAGAGGCCAGCACCAGTCTGTCCGTCCGTCCGTGCCTCTGATGTGCGACACGCCTTTCCCATGCTCTCACACGGACAGGGAGGATGGACAGACGGACGGCTCTTACTGTCTTAACTGTTCCAGCGCCGTCTCCCCGGTGCCGTCCGGGGTCCTCACTCACTGTCCCTGCTTTCCTTCCCTTCAGCAAACCCCTGTGCGATAGTGACTGCGCTCCTGGCGCTGCTCTAGCACCTTGCACACGGCCACTGGGCCCACGTGACGTGGTCACTCGTGGTCAGCACTCCCGCTGCGTGGAGGACAGCAAGGCACTTCCCCCGTGCCAGGCCACACAGCCGAGAGGCAGAGCTTGGATTTGACCTGAGCAGTCTGGCTTTGGTGTGTCAGCCCCTAGCTAGGTGCTAGGCATAGACATCTGCTGAAATCGAAGATATTTTTTACTGCAATTTGTTTTGTGGAAATAAATAACATTCTTACATTTGCTTTGTGTAACCTTTTGATGACTCAAAAAGAATTTCGAATTATTCTTAGTCTCGCTTTTTCCATGCAAAGCAAATGACATCTAATAGGATTCAGCTGAGCCCGGAAATCAGTGTAAGGCCAGGAACGCGGTTCCTCCTCCCATCCTGAGGTTGCTGCGGGGACTTTTGAGTTAGTGGGTCCCAAATGTTTTCTTAAATATGAGACTCCCCATTTAAAATGATAATAAATCACAGATCCCATATTAGAGTAGTTATATTTTTATTATCCATGCGATCCACGCATTGGGGAGTCACATGAACCCATCAATGCCTTCTAAATAAAACGGATGGTATTCATCGTGGTGGAATTCACATTTGCGGCTAGTGTCACGCGTACGTGTGAAACAGCGTAGGTTCCGCCTGTAGAAGGTGACCCGTGTGCCTGTTTTCACCAGCACTTTGTGACAGCCTCGGCACCCACAGGCCTGAAACTCAGAGCTCAGGTGTCAGACCCGGGCATGGCTGTCTCCTCCTCGTTTGCCCTGGGAGTCAGGGCAGGAAGGAAGACGGTCTCATGGGAGTTGAGGGCTGTGGGACAGCCGCTCCTCCACGGACTGGGAGCGAGCAGGACTTTGCCTGAGGCTGAGCAAGTTTCCCAGGGGCTGGCACACGGGGAAGACGGTGGCCCTGATACCTGCTTACAGCCCCTGCGCGCAGTCCTGAGTAAGAGGCCGTCTCCCCATGGATGCTTTCGCTTAAACATACGTCTTCACAGAGACTACGTGCCGGGACTGCTCGGGGTGCTGGGGGGAAGCTAGGGAGTCATGTTCTCTCCTCCCTTTCATACGCACACATACATGCACACACACGCACACATGTACACACATGCACACCTGTTGCCCTGAAGGTGCTAAAGACTCGGCCCACGCGGTAAACGGTGACAAGCGACGATTGTGGAGCTTTGAGTCTGAGGGCAGCTGTGACGGAGTGCGGGCCGGGGAGACTGAGGGCGGGGAAAACACACCGCAGCGCAGCTCTGCTGCGCCTTTGCGGGCGTCCTCTTTAGGCCTTGGTTTCCTTTCTGTGGACGGGATAACACCTAAAGTTTCTGCCGCTGGTCGTGGTCCTCAGGGGACAGGCTGTGCTTCTGTGGTTGCTGAGAAGCACAAACACCAGGGCTTGCTTCTCACACCTGTCCGCAAGCTTCCTCCCCCGAGGCCGCCGTGCGGGGGTCTCTCCTTGGCCACTCCCTCGGAGTTCCGGGGGCTGCAGCTCCGCCATCCGGTTTCTTGGTTCCCATGATGAGCCTGAGGGAGCCAGTGGGTCACCACCCGCACCCTCCACACTGCCTCGGACAGGAGGTGACATCACCCCGTTCCCAGTCCCCCAGGGAGGACACAGGGTGTGCGCACTGACCACTTGCCTGGGGCCAGGGAAGGGGAGAGCACGGCAGACGTGCGGTGTTGTCCTTGACGCAGGTCCGATATGGTGGGTGTGACTCCATGTGGGTCCAGAGACACGGAGATGAAACACTAGGTTTTTCCGAGGAAGACACAAAGTAACACTTCAAGGCTGAGATTACCATGGTCTGATGGAAACACGAAACAGACGCTTCTGCTGTGGTGGCGGTTGTCCTTGGGCCTCATGGTGGGAGCATTGTGGTTCTGTTGCTGCAAGATGAATGCTCAGTGACAACAATAGCAATTCCTTTAAAGCTGTGGCCAATGAACAGTGATAGCTGTTTTTTCAAAATAATTTCTTTAAAAATATATTTGGAAGATGAGTAAGCCAAGATTGTTATGACAATTTCCCATGGCATCAACTAAAAGGCAATTTCTTGCCAGAGTCACCATGACAACGCTCAGTCCACAAACTCACATCCACCTGCAATTAACTTTCATTAGAAACGAAAGGTTCCTATTACAGCCCGCCGGATCTCACGTCTAGTCAGAGACCAGAGGCAGGTCTGTTTCACGAATGCACTTTCAGAAGTACCAAGTCCGGATAATTACCTTTCAATTCTTATGGAAGCTTGACTTGAATCGTGTTTAGGTAACTCCAAATACACTTACTAAGAGCCTAATGATTTTGGGTGGGGGTTTTTCAGAGCCTCTGCTTCTCCGTCTCCCCCATGCAGTTCTCTTTCTCTCGTTCACCGACTTGGTATTCATGCCCACCCCATCCGACTGGAAACAGGAAGAGAGTTGCCAGAGAGCAGCTATTTCAAGTGCTGCCAGCAAATGTGTGGTGCAGGAAAGATGAACATTTTTGGCCGAGTCATTTTTGAGCTTTCCCTTGGCTTGTGTTCATCTAAACTGAGCTAGTTTCCTCTTCCCAGGAATGACAGACTAGACCTCGAAGTCTTCGTCATCCACAACCAGCCATGGTGGGTATCCCCTCTGTGTGAGTGCCCCATGACCCTGACGTTCAACTCAGAGCTTTGCTGAGTTTATCTTCGATATTGTTGAGTTGCTTCGTTTAAGTCTTGGGATTTTTTCCTGTTGAGTAGTAGACCAGAGAGATATTCCCTTAGAAGTAGATGTTTAAACAATTTCTTAAGAAGCCTTTAATTTTATTCTGTGTGCAAAATAAGCTAAGAAAATATTTATGCACCAAGATAAACCCACTTTCCTCTCTCCAAATAGCCATTCCCCGGGTGACGCTGATCTTGGCTAAGCTTGAACGTTTCCCCACATGAGATAAACATCTTTTCCAAGTGGCTGAATAGGTTACAGATAGTAAAACTAAGCTTTCTGTTTTTATTCCTGTGTGCTGGAAACGGTACCAGAGCTTCAAACACCACCCACCACTCCCCCAACAAAAGTCCAGTAAAAAATTCTGTTTAAGTCTCAATCAAGCCTGGATGCTACATATAAAAAATTAAAACATGATGGATGTTCTTGAAGGACCATGAGAGTCAGGTTTTAAGGAAAATATTTTATATTGTCCTCCTTCAACACTCAGAAATGCCTGCCATAGGGCTGTCTGCACAGCTGTCATGGCTGTGCCTTGGCCACAGGAGAGGACGGGGTTGGTGCTGTCACGTGTGCAGGGGGAGCAGGGACTTCGCTCAGCGTGGGGGGTGTAAGATGCCACCAATGCGCTCCCTGGAAAGACTGCTTGTTTCTGCGAAAGACTATTTTACAGATATTTTAAGATCCGGAACCTTTCAAAGGGTGAAATACGGATTAATTTTAGGGAAAAGAAACAGAACTGGGATTGTGTTTAAGCTCTTCATAAATTGAGAGGGAGAAGTCAAGAATGAAACGTACAGGGATTGCTAAGATGCACATAAGATAACGCAGAAGGAATTTGGTGCAAGTAGGAAGATTCCCCAGTCTCTGTAAATCTTCCTGGGTTACTATTTTGTGCCAGCTATCAGTAGCAAAACGTAATCGAGAAATTTTTGAAAACAGAGACATTTTCTCTTGTTGCAGTAACTTGGTCCGTGAACAAACCACGCTCTATTCTCACAGTGACAGCTCAAAAGTGTGATCATTCTGCTTAGCATGTAATAGTTGCCAACGGCTCTAGAATATAAAAAATCGCATATCTAATGGCAGATGTACGACATATGCTTTTAAAAATTCTCTATTATGGGTTCTTAATAAAGTTACTATAATGGAAAGTGTGATCACTAAAACTTATACCTTAGAATGCCCTCTGAAGGGCCAACCTAGGCTCTCTTAGGTTGTTTATGTGAAACGTGCACTTCTGAGCGCACACACACACACACACACTCCGTTCATATGGGCAAATGAGCTTTAATCAGTTCCGCCATTCAAGGAAGAGAACATGCAGTGTGTGTCCTCCAGAAGCAATGGAAGGAATAGAAAGTTGTTTTGGTAGAACAAATTTCCTGAAATAGCAACCACTCGAGAAAGGACAATTGTACCTTGACTATTCTTGTTTGATGGGAAAAGAAGTATCCTTTGTCCGCACGTCTTGGGGTTAGGAAGAGACGGACAGGCTGTCGCCCTCACGACTGTGCCAGCCCCAGTCAAGGCACTTTCTGCCTCTCGGTTCTAAATGTCCTTTCGCTCTGATTCCTTTTTCTCACTCCTTATTTTTGTACCGATCCACATGCACACCTTCAGCCTTTGCCGTGACCTCTGACATCTGTCACCTCAAAGCCGACCCTCGGTGGGTAGATTTTTCACATTGCATCTTCTGCTCTTCAGAGGCGAAGCCGACTCCTGTGTTAACAAGAAGCTAAACAAATGAGTCAGCTCTTGCCTGGGTCCTCGATCTGTCTGCGCCTGAACCTGAACTCGACGGTTGCTGTGCATGGACACGTACGTGCTTTGGCTGCGCCGAGGCGAGGCTTGACGCCAAGAAAGGGGCTGATTGTTCTGGAGGAGACACGGGAACTCAGTGTTGATAAGGAAAGCAAAGCAAATTTTTACATTAGCCAGATAGGACATGCTCCAAGTTGGCCGGGGAGGAGGCTGAAGGGAGCGTGTGCCTGCGTGAGTGTCTACGTGAGTGTCTGCGGTGAAGGCGCCGTTTGCAGGCGTGATGCGGTGGATAAAGACATCCTGTGTAACTGACATGCACTAGTCGGCCCCGGGCCACCAAAAAAATAGGCAACGCCTTTTATTTATCTTCCTTCTACTGATGGCTCCTTCTTTCAGTTTAAATGCCACAGATAAGAAGGAGGGAGGTGTTTTTCCACGTGCCGCTAAGGCAAGTTGCCAGCCCAGCTGTGGACAGGTGGACAGGTGCACGGCGGGGAGAGTCACACAGCTTGCCACGCGGAGTGTCTTTGACGGTTTTTAACATTTGACTAGTTCCATGTGCAGCTCCAGCTCTGACAGATCCTGCCAGATGTTGCGTTGAAGCTGTGAGGATTCAGAGCGTGAGTAACTCTGCATTTGCAGCAGAAGCAACGGCCAGCCCCGGGCTGGTTTTCCCTGCGCCTCACCCCTCTGCCTCTCTGACTTTGCAAAGCCGGGGTTTTGTTGGCAGCCGGAGCTTTTTCACCTCACAGCAGCTGCCCGCGGGGTGGGGGCTCCTTTGATTGGAGGTCTGCGGCTGTGGGAAGAGGGGTGCGGGAGGGGAGGGGAGGGGAGCCGTGGGAGCTGCTGCCTGGTGATGCGCCGGGCGCAGGGCCAGGGAGGTGGCAAAAGGAGCAGCGGCCGCCGTGGCGGAATGGCTGGACCGCCAGGGGAGCCTGGTGCCCCGGCCCTGGAGCGGGAAGTATGATCAGGCTGCCGCGCAGGAAACTGCAGAAACTGTTTCTCAGGAAGGTAAGGGAGAGCGCGCTGGCGTCGGGGTCCTGGGGAAGTTTGGCGGTCTCTGCGCACCGCTGGGAGACCGCTAGGGTGACAGCTGGGCAGTGGGGACACGCAGACGAGATTTCTCAGCTCGTTAGCACAGGTCAGGTTCCCAGGAGCAGGTCAGGAGGTCGGACTGACGTGCCTCATTCCTAGGTTTGCCTTGTGTTTGGGGTTCGGCTTTGGGTTAGAACCCAGGGAACTTAATGGCACCGTTCCCAGGTGTGTTTTCATCATCGAAGGGAAGGGTGTCCGTCATTTTTCTGCAATTTTAGAACCAAAGGGAAGAAGAGATGACAAAGCTGATGTTTATTTAAACTGTTACCAAAAGGTAAAGGTGAAGAGAATCAACTAACCGAGACCTAAGCAGTTTGCCCTTAAAAACTTCCTTATTGTGGTAAAATATACATAACATAAAATTTATCACTTTTACCGTCTTCAGTGTGTGGTGCTGTGGCATTAAGAACATTCACAGCCACCACCCGCCCCCCAGGACGTTTTCGTCATCCCAGACAGGCACTCTGCCCCCGCCGCCCCCCACCCCGCGGCTGCCCGTCACCCCAGCACAGCCCCGCCGTGCACAGCAGGTGAGCGCCGGGTGTGACCGGACCAGGGCATGCTGAGGGGCTCCTACGACCTGTCGAGAAATTGCTTCTTGTATGTGTATACCTTACGTAACTTTTTTTAAAAAGGAAAAATATGAAATACAGGGTTTTAAAAATCACTGACGTACCGGTGTGCATACGATTTATGAGTCTTAACATTTTTTTGAAGAAAATATGGGACTTTCCAACTATGTGAACATGTTTTTCATATGGCAAAAAATGTTCTGACTTTCTTGTTTTGTACATATCTTTAAGTGTGTATATGCATGCTTATGCTGAGTTATATGCAGATTTGTGGTTAATAACTACTCTTAGATCTGTGGATCTTTATATATGAAAATATAATCTTAAGGTAAATGTGTATTAATAGTTTACTCTAAAATTACAAAATAATATTTGTAATGACTCTATAAGGTGAATGGAAGTTGTTTACTTGTATTTGGGGAGCTAAGAAACTGAAGCATAAAGAAAATAAGTGAGTTGTCCACACTCCCCGGGCAGAGACGAATCTCCAGGTCCAAGTCCCAGCCTGGGAGCTCCTGGCCCGGCTCAGCCCTGGGCTGTCACGCCAGCAGCAGTTTCTCACGCTGCTGTTTGCTTTGATTGAAATAAACATCACGTCTGTGGTGTATTTCCTTACTGCACCCCATGCTATTCCCACAGGACTTCAATAAAGTTAAATATATTCAAAACAGGACTAAAAAAATAAGTCAGTGGGTATGTGGAGGGCAAGGAAATAAGGTAGAAAAACGAATACGAAGCCCGGCGTGAGCTTGGCGGCCCCTCTGCCCGTGGCAAGGCGTGGTGCCCGGCAGCGGGTGGCACGGATTCGACTCTGGGATTTCTGGCTTCCCAAGGAGAGGGACACAGACGGGGTAGGCCAATAAAAACAAAAACAAGAAAACTCCCAACCTACTCGTGCAGGCGAGCACATCTGTTCCTGCTGCCGAGCCCTGAGAGAAAGACCCGCAGGTCCTCGCCCACGCTGCGCAGGGAAGGGGACAGTGCCCTGCACGGCAGCTTTGATTGAGCGCGGGGCGTTTCTCGGTGATGTTCCTGCCAAGCCCTGAGCGCTGGGCCGGGCGGTGAGGCAGGAACACACAGCGCTGCTCTCAGGAGCCGGCACTGCGCTCCAGGAGATCGGCTCCACCCAGGGGCCCGCTGGAAGCCGCCCGGGATGCGTGAGGGAGGACTCCAGGCCCTCCTCCACGACTGTGGCCGAGGGATCGCGCATTCTGTTAGGATTAGGTGGCTCCAAGTTCAGGTTCCTGGACGAGTGCAGGACTGCGGGTTTTCTGTCTGTGTTGCAGGTTAGGAGCCGGGGAGGGTCACAGGAGTCACACGCCCCCCCCGCCCTGCATTTCACAGCCGGGGAGACCACTCCCAGGAGCCGAGATGCCTTGCCCAAGGCCGCAGCGCGGGCGAGCGCTGGCATCTCAGAGCTGCTCCCTTCCTGCCAGGACGGTCCAACGCGGGGGCTGGAGGGTTCAGCGAGGCAGCCTGGGGACTGGGAAAGGGACCTCTACCCCCGCACCAGCTCTGCCCTGTTACTTTTGTATCTGACGCTTTGACGTCTGGGGCCGTGCGGACAGTGGAGGCGCAGCCCCTCGGGGCTAGCTCACTCCTGGAGAGGAGGGACAATCACCCAGGGGTGCGCTTCACAAACCAGCCGATCCAGAGCCCACACCCCGACCACGGCCTTCACGGGCTCCCACGCTCTGGGGCATGGCCCTCCTGCCCTCACCAGCCAGGGCCAGGATCCAGGCGGCTAAGGCGGCCCCTGTCCGGCAGAGCCCCCTGGAGCCTCCCCCCAGCCAGTCCTGTGCCCGCTCTCCCCTCAGCGGGCCCCTCCCCCGGATGCCGCCAGAAAGGCCCCTGCCCGCCCCTGTCCTCACTGCCGCTGGGGCTCCCACGAGGTCCCCGTGGCGTGGCGTGCCCCTCCTCTTGGGCTCTGTGTCAGCAGTTGTCACCTGTCTGTCGTCTTGCCAAGCCTGAATAATAATAAAAACTATATTTTAAGCCTGTCACTTGTTTTTAAAACTGATAGTTTTATTTATTTAAGATTTTCCCAACTTATATGTTGTGGGAAGTGCAAAGATAGATGAGACCAAGTCCCGCATCCGAGAGACTGCCCCTGGCGTGCGGATGGGCACAGGAGTGGTCTTAGCGGAAGGGACCTCGCCTGCCCTCGAGGAGATGGGGCCCGGGGAGGGGGTCGCACCCCAGTCCCAGCCGCAGCGAAGGCCTTTTCCAGAGCTTTGGTTCCGCATCACTGTCGTGTCGGGGGAGGAGGTCTCTGAGCGAGATCTCCCTCAAAGTTGCAGGCCCGGGGCCATGGGCAGGTGGAGGCCCCCAAGCTTCTGATCCGTTTCCATTATTACCCCTCGGCAGCGCGGGGGCAAGCGAGGTCAGGGTGTTTTCCCCGTTTCATAGACGGTGATGACTGTTTAACAACTGCATTGAATGTAGTCATAAAGGCTTCGCCACAATCGCGATCACATTAACACGATCTAAACAGCAGTCAAAATGTGCTTCTAGGGAGGCGCTGAACTTTCACGATGACAACAGTTAAACCTGTTTCCCGGCGGATGGATTGTTTAAATTTATTTTTTGTGTGTTTCTGCTCATGGGCGCAAGTGCAATGCTGCTACGCTGATGTGTTGCCGTGGCGCAGTCAGGGCCCACGGCGCCCATCGCTGGGCAGCTCACGCGGTTTCCACCCGGAGACCTCCCACCGCCTGCCCCCGAGTGTCCACCGTGCTCGTTCCACGCTCTGAACCGCTTTGTGCTCTTATTATTAAACTGTTCTGAGTTGATGTATTTGTTTTACGGTGCGGTAGTATTAGACAGCTGCGGGACACTGAGTAACAAGGTCAACACCGACAGGGATTTTTGTATAAATATAAGACTGTTGTGTTTAATATAAAACAAGAAAAATTCCAACAGCATTATACACATTTTAGGGTATGTTATAGGGTCTTCACAGAGATTAATTTTCTGAAGTTATATTTAACCGTTAATTTTTAAGGGGTTTAGTTCAAAACGGACAAAGAAGTCAGTTGCGTACTGCTATATGAGCAGAGATGGCATCTCTTTGCTCTACCTAAGGAAGAGTGCCCACCCACCGTCAGTATTTAGTATTGAGTGCTTGGTTTGTGCGGTTGGGACTAGGGCTAAATCAGGCACAGGACAGGTAGGGCCCTTCATCTGGCTACATTTGGCAGGACAGCCAGCCCCTCTGTCCTAGGTAACCAGCGAGCTTTTACAGAAACAGGATGATGCAGAAAGGAGGAGTTTGTTTTTAATGCCACATGAAGGGAGTGGCATCTCGTTTCTGCCACTGCAGTGGCTGAAGCCGCAGAACAGATTGCTCACAGTCCGTGGGGACGGGCCCGGGGCCACAGCAGCAAAGCCAGGCGCAGAGCTGGGGGTGGAACGCTGAGTTACTTGGCAGGAGATACAAGGCTTAACAAAAGGTTAGGGGTCGGGCCACCGTTACCCCAGGAATGTCCAGATTTCTCCGAGAAATAAACAACAGCAAACACAAAACAATGGGGAAAGTTATGGGGGTAATGGCCAAACAAGACCTGGGGGGATGGGGGCGGGAGAGCTGGGCCGTGGTCCCTGCTTCACCCTTGACAGAGGGCAGTGAACGCGGTTCGTCTCTGTCTTTCTGTCTGTAAAAATAGAAGGGTTTGAGTACATGATCTCTGGCACCAAGAATCATCCTCTTCCATAATAACCTTAATCATCATTATGGGGGTATCAGCCTTGAATCAATTTAAATATTTAATAACCCATTAATATTCTTAGCTAATGCCACCTTTTGAAGTAACTATCTCCCTACATTTTTACCATCTAATGCGTAAAATAAGATTTCTTCCCTCTCCGTGTCTCTCTCTTAAGATTTCTCTTTCAGTTTAGTTAAGCATGTCCCTTAGTTCTAGAATCTGAGGCTGAGGTTTTCAAGGACTGTGCTCTGGCCCCTCCCCGGCTGTGTGTGGCCTTCCCAGACGGGGTTCCAAAGGCTGTTCACCCTGCGTGACGTTGTCATCCTGCGAACAGAAGGACCCAGTTTCCGAGGCTGGCGCCTGTCTGGAAGACCACACGTTATTAATAACTGAAGTAGTTAGAAACATAGTCTTTATTTAAAATAATAACCATTTAATTTACCTGACTTCTAAAAAACACGTGTGAGGCATTGATGCAGCCTTTAGAGCAGGACTTTTAGAGCATAACCCCCAGGTACAGATTGAACATCCTCTGACCGGACAGGACAGGAGAAAGGTGACGAAAGAGCACGTGCCCGGTCCCCAGCATTTTTCGGATCCTGCCCGTTCTTGCCCCTCTCTGCTCTTCCAGGGCCCCTTCTCACGAGCGTTCTGGCTTCTGCTTCCACGTTGTCCACGGGGCTTGATCACGAATCGCCATTCGCTCTGTTCGTTCTGTAGATTTCCCGGAGTCTGCGCCTCTGTTTGGCTTTGCATAAAATTCCAAATCGGCTCAGTGTGGAATTCTCTGGGGACAGTGATGCAGAGTCCAACCCACTGGCTTGAGTGAAAGGTGGGGTCTCGTGGGGCTCACAAACCGAAAATTCAGGAACCCCTTGATCCTCAGCTCAGACCCTGGGACCCCTCTTTCCATGGCTGGTGGTGGCCTTGGCTGTCCCAGGCTCATGTCACTACAACACCCAGTCCGGCAGGACAGAGAAGCCACCTCCCCAAGCCCCTGTTGCCACCCGGTATCTGTCGCTGGCTGGTGAGCGGAGCAGGGACTGGATTCTCCCCAGGGCCAGGCTGGCTGCACCTCGTCCCCTCCCCACCGGCGGCTGAGCCTCCCCTGCAAGGTTCCAGGCTTGCTCGGCCCTGTCCTGCCGCAGGGCAGGCGGCAGCCAGGACTTAGCGGAGCTCCTCTCCGTGACTGGCGTGGTCGACAGGCCCCTGGCAGGGGCCTTGCCTGGATCCCTCAGAAGCCCCGGCCTGCGAGACCCTCCAGAACTCACCTGGCGGGGCAGGGGGTGCTTGTCTTACCTACGCCTCGGGTAATTGCAGGAGGTAATTACTCGGGGAGAGTAATCAGGCAGCTTTGAAGGGAGATCTGTGGAGCCATCAGGGAGCAGCATGGGGTGAGCAAACCTCCCGCTGACTGGCGGAAGTAACGCGGTGACATCTCATTTCTCTGCTGTTTCGCCACCTGCGGCAGCAGGTGGAGGTGCCGCGCAGGGGCTCTGTGCTCTGTACCGTGCCAGGTGGGGGTGTGGAAGCAGAGGCGCACTTTGCAGCTTCCCGAGCGTTGGTCAGGCAGCAAGCCTGGCCCCTGGGTGAATGGAACATGTGCCCCAGAGAGCTGCGCCTCTCCCGAGTCTGATCCCAGCCCACCAGCAATGGGGCTATCTCACCCCTGCGCCAGTTTTTTCAAACAGTGATTCAAAAGAAAAGAGTTCGAATTTCTAGAATTTCCAGTTTCTATTGCTTTAAACCAATTCTTAGCTAGAGTTCAGGATCTGCCGAGCACGGCCCAGGCTGCTCTCCTGTTCTAAGAGAGGATGGAGGACGTGGCGGTGCCCATGTCAGCGACACTGCATTCATGCCGTGTGCCCCACATGGGCCGGGCACGGGGCCTGCCAGGAGCACAGGCCAGACGCCTGCCCTTCCCGGCCCACAGCCTAGAAGGGAGATGGCCGCAGACACTAAACATTGTCCCCACAGAGACAGGAGGGGCAGGAGGGACGTCGCCAGGTTTGGGGAGCAGAGCCCAGAGTGAAGACGCAGGCAGGGCAGGCTGGGGGTGACCAGCACAGGCTCCAAGGAGGCGTGTCTGAGGAGGACGAGGGTTGCTAGAGGGGGTGGGGAAGTGCGCGAGGGAGTGTCACAGGCCTGTGTGCACAGGGCGGGGGGGGGGTGTGGGTGATGCGGAGCCTCCAGGGCAGGATGCCCCAGCCCAGGAGGGTTGGGGAGGGGCGCCCAGTCCCCCGCACCCACGCAGGGAAGACGCCCGTGTTCATCGAGCACGGCGGGCCCATCCTGTACAGCGCACAAGACCCCCACTACCACAAGCAGACGGGATCGTCACTCCCAGCTGCGCAGGGTGGGGCTGGAGGAGCCGACTGCTCCACGGCACCATGTCAGGGCTCTGCCAGGCGGGCCTCGCCCTGTCTCTGGAGGGCGCCACCCGAGCCCCTCTCCTCTCCTGGCTGTGCAAGGATCAGACGGGGTCATGCGGCTGAGACCCTCAGCAGTTTCTGCCCTGCGGAAGATGCTGTAGAAATATCAGTTATTTTTCAAATGGGAACCTTTCCTCCGCTTGGAACATTGTTGGCACCAGCAGGCACAAGGATGGAGCCTGGGGAAGCCGGCCTGGCCCACTGCAGCCAGCCCTGGCCTCCAGGTCCTCCTGCAAACCTCTGCCAGGGAGCTGCATCTGCAGCTGCTGCTTATTTTTTCCCTGCACCAGTGAGGCAGGGAAGGCAGAGCAGACACCAGTCCCAATTCTGGGACAGGCCGCAGCCCCTAGGCTTTGGAAGGGTGGACGCGGTACTGAGAGTGCTGCCTGCCTCCAGCATCCTCCAGCAGAGCTGGGTGCAGCCTCCTGTCCCCGACCGCATGGACGACTGCTCCCCAGCTCCCGCCATACTTGGGCATGGACCCGACAGGCCTCGAAGCTTGAATCAAGAGTGGGGCCCGGCCCTGCGCCCTCCCTGGTGTGTCACCTCCCACTCAAACTTGGGCCCTGCCCTTAAGAAGGTGCAGCCGAGGTCTGGAGGGGGCAGTGGCCAGACTCTGCCTCCTGCGCTGGCCTTCGAGTCCCCACCTGGCCCGTGGTGCTATTGACTTGGCGTGAGGCTCTCCGTCCACCCCCGGCTCAGCTCTAGCCCAGGCTTCTCCTCGGCAGTCCCTGGGTGCCGAAGGCCCAGCTCTGTTCTTTCTTTAGCTCGTTGCTATAGAGCTGTGTGTTTTGAAAGGAGGGGATGCCCTGGAGACCCTACGTATCCCCAGAGGGATCAGCTCTGGCGGCGTTGCTCCTGCTCCGAGGGCTCCGGCTCCCTCCAGGCCAGTGGCAACGCCCCGGAGCTGGCGCCTGGCATCTGTGTGGCCACAGCGCAGCCAGCATGGCGCACGAGCGGCCCGTAGCATGGCGGGCCGGACCCCTCTGCTCAGAGGCTGACATGCTGGCGGGGGCTGGTGCCTTTGCATCCCCAGCGGAAGGCCCGGGACCCCGCCACCGGCCCTGGGAGGCCACCACGTCTGCAGGGGTGGCTGTCCTCAGAGACTTTTTAAAGAGGAAAATCCAGGTCGGTGGATGGAATTTCGTGAATGTAGTGCTGTGTGAGAGGGAACGGTCGTCGTAGCCGAGTTAGTGTTTATTCCTGGGTATGGGAACACGGAACTTCCCAGGGCAAGTTCAGGCACGTAGGGGAGGAACTCGAGACCCGCAGGGCTGTGACTGCTGGTGACGGCGCAGGGCCCAGCACTGACGCTGGCCGGTTGATGGGGAAGGCAGGTCTTCAGAAAGTGCCAGGAGCTGGTTTGAAAAGGGAAATACTCAAACCTCCAGTTTTTTCCGTCTGCATTTCTGCGACTCAGGGAGGCGGTGCCGCGCACTGACTGCCAGCCAGAGGCCGGGCTGACGTGGGCCTGGCTGGTCATCTGCGTGTCGTGAGTCAGAGGTAAAGAGGAGACGGTGGAGAATCCCTCTGCGGGTCCCTGGGGCAGTGTCAGGTGAATAGAAGGTCTTGAAATCCCTCTGTCTGCATGTGCTGCCTCTGTGCCGAAGGGCTGAGGAGACGGCACTGGCTCCCGGGCGGGGAGAGCACTGATCAGCCCTCTGTCGCCATGGCAACTGCGGGAGCCCTCTGCCCACGTGCAGACACGTGCAGCGGTGAGCCAGGGCCCAGCTCTGGTTTCCACATCACACACTCCTTAAACGCTGCGACCCGGCTGAGCAGCTGAAACTGGCGACTTGCTGGGGTTCAGGCTTGCTCAGCAGCCTGGGGGCGTTCACCGGCGCAGTGCTCCCCACCAGCCTGCCCCTGCCCCAGGTGGGCTCTGCTGGCAGCGCGGGAACAGCACGAGGGCCTTGGTCAGTGAGGCGCCCGTGAGCGTGAGATCCTGTAAAGTTTGCTTTAATAGTCTCCCCACCCCCCGTCATGGCGGCCCCGTCCTCAGAAAGGAGAGCGTGCCGTGTGAGGGCTTCTTTGGGAACCGCGCTCTGGGGGTCGACAGCTGGCAAGTCTAATGCTGCTAGCGGGGCCGTGGAGCTTGCCCCGGCTCCAGGGTCTCGAGAGAGTTGCCAGAGAAATATGCAGAAATGAAGCACAGAAATGCTGGTTTGGTGGCAGTTGGGACAGGTCATTCTTGTCCCTTTCGTTATCAGAATGTCTCTGGGGAAGTGTGCGCGCTGCTTTGATGCCAGTTCTTTAGCTCCCTGATAGGTGTCTTGGAAGAACCCGGCTCTCTGGTGGGCGGGTGACCTCTGGTCAGAGCCACTTGGGTCTCCACTGCAGGAACCGCCCCGTCATATAGGGGCCCTGGGGTCTGGCTGCTCAGTGCTCCCCAGGCACGGGGGGAAAGGAGCCCACCCCACTCCATTCCCAGTAGTGAAATAATGACAGATCCCTGCCCACAGGGTTCTTGCAGTTAACTAAATAATTGACGACGGAGACATTATGAGTAAAAAATACACTTATGCTACGGAACAGGCAGTGGAGAGAAATAAAGCACAGGAAGGTGTCGGCGCCGGGGAGGAGGGCGCAGGGACGAGGAAAGCCACAGCATGGCTTGGAGGCCCCGTCCGTCCTGCGCACGCGGCGGGGTGCGTCCTGCGCACCTCCTTGTGTCTGTGTGGGGAGGAGGCAGGAGAGACCCCGCCACAGACGTGGTTGGATTTCCACATTACTCTGCATTTCGCTGTGCAGACGCATCTTCCGCTGTTAGCTAGAACCTCAGCTCTGTGTGTCCCTCATGGCGTGACTCTGGACCCACATCTGCCCATGGGTTCCCCTCGAAGGTAAATGTTTTTATATAGAATCAGAGAGTTTAACATTTCTTCTTGCAGACATTTCCTCTCGAGCCTCTTTCGCCCAAGCTCTGCCGCATGTGGCCAGGCGTAGAACAGGCCTGCGCGGGTCTGTGCGGACCTTTGCTGTCAGGGCCTGTTTGCTCTGGTTTCCTGGTGCCGGCCCAGGACTGCTGGTCTTCCCTGCGGCAGCGGTCAAGGCTGCCAGGGTGGGAGCGGAGTGCTGGAAACGGGGCTGCCCAGGGCGGGTTCCCAGGAGAGCCGTGTTCTGGGGGTTCTGTCCCTTTGCAAACCCCACTCTCAGCCTCTGGGAGGGGCCAGCGGGGAGGGGCCCGTCGGGTGGGACTCCTGCAGGCTTGCACGCGTGGGGCGCACATAAGCGGTGGATGATTAATCAGCGCAGTATTAAATGACACCAGGGCTCTAATTACCCTAATTCGGTTAGGTGGTGTGTAATTGGGGGCTGTTAAGTTATCCACTTAAGTGCCGGCTTATATTTATTTATTCTTGTGATTTCCCTTTTTTTCAATTTGGGAGGGAATTAAATATAGGAAAGTGCAGAGGATGTTTGACATTCAACACCCGAAACTCAGATATAACATGTGAGCGCCGTGGAGCCAGAATGACATTTAGTGCATCTGCTTCGGCTCCTGTTAAAATAAGGCTGAGGTCCCCTCTGCGAAGTCCTCAGCTCCGCCCACCGCCCTCTCCCCTCCCGGGCAGCACCGGCTCGGATTCGGCGTGTGATCCTTCCACGTCTTTGCATTTCGTGATGTACGTAAGCAACAAGCGCATGAGCGATGGGCATGAGCACTGCGCGGAATGGCTTTCTGGGCTTGTAAAGTTTCATCCGTGGAATCATAGTGCACGTGGCTTTCTGTGGCCCAACTTTCTCCTCCAGCACTTCACTGATCTGTACCCTCCTGGTGGACACTCACGTTAGCTGCACATTTTTGCTCTTAACTGTTGCTGCAGGAACATCCTGACGCTCACGCGCAAAAGTATCTGTACGTAGGAGTGGAGGCGTGTCAGGGCCCCGGCACGGTGTTTGTGCTTAGAGCCAGCCTGGCGCTGGCAGATGTTCCAGAAATATTTACTGAGCCCATGAGCTTCGGTCATGCCCCGCCAGAACAGTGAGGAGCTGCTGCCATGCACAGGAGGGAAGAACACGGTAAAAACCAGGCCGGTTTCCCAGTGCTGGCCCGAGTTACATCCAGGGCTGTGGCCTGTCCCGACTGCCCTCCTGACGCCACGGGACAGGGTGGTAGCTTTGAGGAGTCAAGCCCCGCTCATACGTTACTCTTCAAATTCATAAACTTTCACAGACACAGCGGCTTGTCTGCAAGGAGACGCCTGTCCCACCTTGGAGATTTCCCCGAGGGGCTGCAGTGGCCCAGAGGGAGGGAGCAAGAGACACAGGGTTGGCCTCTATGTCTGGGGGGTCTCCTTAACCTGAGATTCCCGAATCAGACGGTTAATCCTTTCTCTGTCTTGTGTGGGACGTGGAGTGTTCATGTTCGACAGTTTGGGTGCCTGACGCAGACACAGAGCAGAGGCTGACACGCAAAGCCGCCAGACTCCCGGTCTGGGTGACAAGCTCACGGTCCACATGCCAGATCCGAGACGCAAACTCTAATGAGGATTTCCTTAACAGGAAGCTTAAGTGTTTTCGCAAATGTTTAGGGTTATGCTTCTGAACTAACGCTTGTGCTCAAGTAATCTATTTAGGTATCCTCACCTGGTGGGTATTTTGGAGTTCGTATTTCTGAGTTTTTCTGTCTAAGAGTTTTCGCATTATAGCTTTAAGTGATTTGCAGATTTGGAGTTTTTTAAATATGGAATAGCACCGTGAAAAATATCAAGGAAAAGAGGAAATGTTAAAATCGTTGAAGGCATGAGTTTAGACAAGTTAAATCTGAATGACTCACCACAGACACTTGGCTTGTCATGAGTTTTATAAATATCTGCTAACTCTTGTAAATTTTATTTCTGACGTTAGAGTGTTTTTCTTCCCCTCTCACTCTCTCTTTAAAAATAACTCTTGATTTTTTTCTACAATTTCCCGTGAAGCAACATTGCCAGCATTTGTATGAGACTGTTCACGTTTCGAAACCTGTGGGTGTTTCACAAGCACTTATCTTGCGAACACACAAATCTCCATCTCTGGACTGTACCCACACACCGGTTGTGTTAAGCTCAGGAATGTTCGCTGCGAATCATTGGCAGAAGAACGACGAGTGGCCTGTAATGTCTTTGGATATTTTCTTGGTGGCGAATCCATGACTGGAGTCAGACATTGCTCTATCAGCACTTTTCTCCGGAAACCCCGTCGACTGGTCCTTCCCTGGTTGTCTGTATTAGTTTGCTGTCGCTATGACAGTTTTCATGGTATCCAATTACGTAGTTTTGTTTTTTTTTATTTCAGAAAACTTTTTATTTTAAATTATTAGGTGCACGTAATAGTTGTGTATCTTTATAGGGTACATGTGATGTTTAGATACAGGCATGTATTAGGCAATGTGAATTAATCAAGTCAAGGTAATTGGGGTGGCCATCACCTCAGGCATTTAACGTTTCTTTGTGTCAGGAACGTTGCAATTCCACTCTTTCATGGTATACACCAACTTATGGCTGATTGTGGTCACTTTGTTGTGCTATCTGTTGAAATATAGTTTGTTCATTCTATCTAAATATACTTTTGCACCTGTTAACCATCCCCACTTTATCACACCTGCCCACTACCCTTCCCAGCCGCTGGAAACCATCTTCTACTCTCTGTCTCCACGAGATCAATTGTTTTAACATTTAGCTCCCACATGTGGGAACATGTGAGATTTGTTCTTCTGTGCTTGGCTTATTTCATGTAACACAATGTTCTCCAGTTCCATCCATGTTGCTGCAAAGGGCAGGATTTCATTCTTTTTTATGGCCATATAATATTCCATTGTGCATATGTACCACATTTTCCTTATCCATCCGTCTGTTGATGGACACTTAGGTTGATTCCATATCTTGGCTATTGTGAATAGTGCGATAAACATGGGAGCGCAGATGCCTTTTCAATATCCTGATTTCCCCCCCTTTGCGTATATCCCAGCAGTGGGATTGCTGGATCACATGGATGTTCTATCTTTAGTTTTTTGAGGAACCTCCATACTGTTCTCCATGATGGTCGCATTAATTTATATCCCTACCAACAGTGTACGAGGGTTCCCTTTTCCCCACATCCTTGCCTGCGTTCACTATTGCCTGTCTTTCTGATAAAAGCCATTTTAAGTGGGGCGAGATGATATCGCAGCGTTGATTTGCACTTCTCTGATGACCAATGATGTTGAGCAATTTTTGACACACCTGTTGGCCATTTGTGTGTCTTCTTTTGAGAAATGTCTATTCAGATCCTTTGGCCATGTGTAGTTTTTCTTTTGAACCCAAGAAAACCATATTCCCTTTCATCTGTAAAATGGGAACAATCGTGGTAACTATTTCTAGGGCTGTGGGGACAATCAAATGAGTCAACCTCGTTAAGACGATAAACACGCCAGGCTTGTAACGCAGCTGGAGGGCACCGTGGGGACCCGTGTGAGTGTCAGCTGCTGCGGCCGCCTCTCCCCTGGCCCTCACCGCGGCTCCTCCGTGCTGAAGGTCCCCCTGGGCCGCCACAGCACGGGCTCTCCAGCTCAGCCCCTGAGCTGCCCTCTTGGTGTTGGACCCTCCCCTTGCCCCAGCCCCTCTCCTGGCTTCCTCCACAGCCCCCTGCCCGGGCGCCACCCTGCTCTCTGCCAGATCATTGAGCGACCTTCGGGGGGATTGACCAGGTGGGTTCCCAAAATATTGAGGGATGTCCCCCAAAATAGTGGCTTTCAGGAATGCTGAATTATATCTATGTTTTCTGTCATTTTATTTATTATAATAATAATAATGAACGGGAGATAACCTAAGTATGCATTAATACAGGATGGGAATCTTCAACGAGA
>NW_012151964.1:846693-893234 GCF_000956105.1 Propithecus coquereli | reverse complement strand
GGGAGATATTTTTCATTTCCTCTTGTCATGGTGACTCTGTCAGTTGGACTGTGGTTCCTGGACTGTGCAACTGGAAGAGAAAGGCTTCTCCCACTGCCCTGAAAGTCCCTGAGCCCTTCCTGCTCCCGTGAGAGAGCCACTTCCTGGTCAGGGGGTGACCCGCGGAAGTCGCAGGGACTGGCGTGGGTGACGATCCTGAGCCAGCCTGGTGGACACGGGGCTGCTGTCAGACAGGCACGCTGTGGGTGAATTTTAGAGCCCTGCACACTTTGCAGTGGGGTTTTTTTTTGCCAGGAAACATTTTTCTGTGGTCTTGACTTCTAATAAATGCAATCTTGATACTTTGTACGTCTCTCTTGAGTTTGGACACATCTGACCAGAGAAGGCAAGAAGACTAGGAAGAAAAGGACGGGAAAGCCATCGTAGAATCCAGCCTGCTAATGCCGTTAAACGGCTCATAGCAAGGGGGGCAGAAATACAATTTTAATGGGAAAATCAGCTGAGAATAGCATCCAAGCAACACACAGTCACGAGTGCTCCCTCTACGCAGAATCATCCACGTGCCGCGAGGACAGCCAGGGGCGGTCACTGCTCTGAAGTGACCACAGAACAGAGCAGAGTGACCAGCGGGTTGAATGTGACTTGAGACAACCCTGTCCTGTGAGACGTGAGGTACAGATGCCGCAGCTCTGGGAGCCTCAGTACTTTTCTGATGGTAAAACAGAGATAATGCCCCCAAGTAGATTTTGTGTCCAGCTTATTTGCGTGTGTTCTCTCCGCATTCCTTGACAAATAACTAGCAGATCAACGGTTCTGCGCCGGTTGATGGGTCCGGCTGTCTCAGGGAGTTTCACCACGATCCTTATCACTGGGGAACCCACACAACTTATGTTTAACAAAACAATTAGCTCTGTCCCCATCAGCCGCACATCCCGCCGCGTCTCCCTCAGCTGAGCTGTCGCTGTGTGCGCCCCCAGGCAGGGCATTGCGTGTCTGTTCTCGGGAGACATCGGGCCCTCTCTGGTCCTGTGCGTGTGTTGTGTGTTATCAGCTATTACAGACTTCGCCGTAAACGCGTTTCCTCGTGCACGGGCAAGAGTCTCTGCGGCGTCACCTAGAGAAGAGCGAAGAACGACCCTTTTCAGCCTTTCCTCGCACTGCCGAGAGGGTCTTCACCTGGATAACTAAGCAACGTCCCGGAGTTCTTTAAGTCTGATGGAAGTTAATCCAAGATTGTCTGTCCTTGAATCACGTCACTCGGACATTGGATCTACGGTACGTGGCAGCACGAGGGCCCAGACACAGACTTTATAGTCTTTAAGCAGAGACTTGGTTCTGAGTAACGTGTCGCCGACTGCCGTAACGACAGGACATGAACTTTCAAAATCTGCAATATTTTGTCATCTGTGTATAAAAAGACTGTCATGAGGAAGGTGAGGTTGTTTAATATTTCATGAGACAATGTATGAAATATTTAAATGCCCCTGAAGGAGAAATCACTTTATTAAAAAACGCGGCAGCGCTTAGCGCCGCTCGCGCTGGTTTCGGGCTGTGCCAGCCCAGCCGCTCGCACCCTTCCTGCCGGGTAAAGCGCGTCGTCGCAGGAAAGACAGACATGCGAAGAATGTGCCATCCGTCACTCTTACAGCGCGCAGGCTCTGTGGACCTGTGCTGAAATCCATTAAGTTCCTTAACGCCCTTTAATGAACAACGGCTGAGCGTGTTAATTGGTGCATAAAAGAACCGATTACTAGAACCTCCTAATTACTTTACAAATGTCAGCCGCTCCTTGTGAGCGCAGAGTAATTACATACCATCACATTGTAAAATGTCGACGAAAGTGCTGGTAACTCACATTTATTCCTCGTGTCTGAATGTGGCTGCAGGCATTCAAGCAGGCAGCCCTCGGGGGGAAGCCCTGGGTTTGTAACCGCTCAGTTTAAACACGGGTGCCACAGCGAACGGTCGGTGTCGCAATCTCAGACGCCTGCTAACGTGAGAGGAGGAAGTAGGAGGCAGAGTGCTCGCCTCGGTGACAGGGTGTCACAGATCAGTACAGAGGGGAGTAGCTGGGAACTGGGGTTGTCCACGCTCCTCCGGCACCACTTGCCCCCTCGCCTGCCCGTGGCCACCCCTCACTTTGCCCTCTCTCCTCAAGGCCCTTCCGGGTGTCTGAACAGAGGACCTGATCTACTATTGGAGACACCTGGAGCAATCTGTCAGCTGCCTCGACTCTGCCTGTCTCTCAAAATGTATCTTTCCCTGGATCCGCCTGGACCTCCTTCTCTACACCTTGGCGGACGAGCTGGCTCTCCCTGTGTGGGGTCGGCACTGCCCAGGGCTCTGGTCCCACACCAGTGGCAACCCCGCCCCCTGCCACGCGGTCTCCTTGGAAACCTCATTTTCTTCATGTTGCCGTCTCTCTTACTCTATTCAGCCTGTAAACCTGCTGGAATGCTTTCTTACAGAGAAACCCAGAAACTTCCGTCTATATATTCTCCTCTGGTTCTCACTTCCCTCTTGAGCAGCTTGGGGGTGACATCTGCCCAGGCGTCCCTGATTCCCCACTAGAGTTGGCTCCAGAATCACTGGAATGTCCTGGGCCTCGGCCACTTCACGAAATCACCCCGCAAGCACGGGTGGCCTCTTTATTGCCAATCCCAGCTGTACGTTCTTACCCACCCTGCTCCTGGAAAGAGTGGCACTGACTCATACCAGTGCGTGATACAAGGTAAACTTAGAATCGTCGTGTGGTGCAAATGAGACAAGGCTGTGTGTGAGATCAGAATGGGGAAGGATGAGGTGAAACAGCCACGAGGTTAGCGCCCAGAACTCACGCTGCGTCCCTGTGTCCCTCAGGGACTAGATTCTGCCCTTGTTTGCTTCCAAATTTCCTGGGTGGCAGTGCAAAGGGGACATGCCGCTAATTCAGTCGCGCATGCTTTCCAAGCCATGTGCCCAGCAAAGCCTCAGAATGAGGTGCGACTGGCCCAGAGCACCGGGTGCTGTCCATCTGTGGCTGAGCATCTTGCCCAGACTCATGACAGCATCTGCAAAGAGGGTCTCCAACCTCCAGAAACAGGTAGACCTGCGAATGTGTGTGCACCCCTGCCTTGCTCCACACCCCGTCACTGAGGGCTCCTCGTTTCCTCTCAGCCAGCAGCCTCCACTGCCAGGCCTGGCCTCAGAGGCCTTCACACCTCCTCTGCCATCGGTTCCTGCAGGAAGAGGTTCTGGCCAGGCCCCTGCGCTGTACCCTGGGGCACCTCCACCTCCGCACCTAGCACCGGTGCCGAGCGCCCTGCTTGTCCGGGTCCCCTAGACGCAATCCCGCGGAGGCGGCACCTTTCCCTCATTGCCATCGGATGGTCAGTGGTGGGACCCAGGGCAGCGAATGGCTGCCGAGTGCACTTGGGGTAGGCGTCTGTCTGTCAAACGTCTCACCCCCCATGGCAACTGCATGAGGCAAGGCTCACTGGGCCAGGGCTTGACGGAGGTCACCTCTGCCCGAGGGACCAGCCGAGACCAAGGTCTGGCCCGTGGGGTCCGGTGCGCAGCTCTCTCCCGCACGTCGAGAGCCTCCATGTCTAGACCCCACAAGCACTGGCTTTGTGGAGGTTTGGGATAGTTCTGAGAGCGCCTCTATCCCAAAGGAAAGAAATACTAATACTTCTAAATTTTTTTTAAAATTTGGATATTTTGGGAGGAATGATAAAACCATACAGAAGTGTAGGAAAATTTTAACAGATACCAGGGGCCCAGCATCCAATTCGATATGTTGATATTTTGGCATATTTCCTTAAAGTCCTTTTCTCATTTTTTGGTAAAATGAAAAGTAAAAGAAAAAAGAAAGAAAGTCTCGGGAAAAGGTATTTCGATTCGTTGTTCCTCCCATTCGCGTTCCTTTCCTGTCTCCTCGGTAGCTGCCACTGTGAGTGTTCGGGACGAGGCCTTCGGCACACCGTGCACTTTTGAGAGTGTTTATTAAACAGTGACGTAGAGAATAGTTTTATGTAGTGTAAAATTCTATAAATGAAATTATGATGTATGTCATACAAGTTGTATGACTTCACTCAACATCATGTTCCTGAGATTTACCTACAGCTATTATAAAGCATTTCATCCTGGGTTCTTTCTGATTTCCTGCTGTTAAACGATGCCGCAAAGACCCGCCCCGTTTCTCTCTTCATGTACCTAGAAGAGGACTCCCTGAGTAGCAAAACCAGGACTCTTTCAGTTTTACCAGGGTTGTCCAACTTCTCTCCAAAAGTGTCTTAGAAGAACTGTCTCCGGGGCCCAGAACTCCTCACCTACTGACTTCCCCCAAACAGATATTAGAAATAGACACCGTGTTTCTGATTCTGGGGAACACGCTTCACGTGTCCAACCTCCTTAGCAAGGACGTGGCCCGTGAAGCCACCCCCTCCCCAAGTCAGGCAAGTGTGGGCCGGGCCAGCCTGTGTGGGGGCCGAGGATGGGGGCCTGGGCCGGTCAGCAGGAGCAGGATGGAGCCCCGCTTGGCTCAGGGCGGGACTCAGCCAACGCCAGGGCAGTCTAGGCCCTGGGGTGGAAGCGTGTCCTGGCCAGAGGCGGTCACTGGCCGCAGACCTGGGGCCACCACCTCGAATTCATGCCCGCATTTGAGCTCTCTGGACGAGGGTGAGAAGGTCTGCGTTCTTGAGTCAGGAAGGAAGAGGGGAACAGCGGAGGATTGGGCTGACAGAACTTTTTAAAGCCAGTTCCGAAACTGATTGTTTTATTTTTGCATGAGTTTCCTAGGGCTGCGGTAACAAAGTATCACAAACTGAGGACTTAGAAATGTACTGTCTTGCTGCTCTGGAGGCTGCAAGTTCCAGATGAAGGTGTCCAGGAGGCTGTGCTAGAAAATCTGACCCAGGCAGCTCCCCGCTTCTGGTGCTGTGCTGGCCTTCTCGGGCGACACCCCGGCCTCTGCCTTCATCTCCTCCAGCATCCTCTGTGTGTGTGTGTGCACACATGTGTGTGTGCCCAAACTGCCCTCTTCTTATAATCAGGCCGCAGTGGAGTAGGGGCCATGCTAATGACCTCGTCTTAATTTCATCATCTGCAAAGACTCTATTCCCAAATAAGCTCACTTTGTGAGGTGCAGGGGCTTAGGACTTCAACATATTTTGGGGAGACACAATTTAACCATTGTGTTCCACGTGGTAGCTGGCCGGCTTGCAGGCTCTTGGGCGGTTCAAGATACACGTGTGCTATTCTCGTCTTCGCGTTCCTGTGTGAACATTCTCCAGCCTAAGTGCAAGGACTTTTCCCCCCTGGACTATGTCGATTCTGAATAGCTGTGGTGCCTAGTCAGAGTCACGAGGGAAGGATTAGAAAGTTCTAGTAACTGTTTTCTTTTAAATTTCCAGAAAGAACATTTCTGTATGTCTCTGTAGACTGTATAAGGAATGACACCAAGAGCAGCGGCAGGTGACTTCGATGCCCCCACACACCCTAGAGTAACCGACATTTGGGCCCCGGCCGGCTTTGCTTGCCTGGTGCGGTTTCCCTGCGCCGGTGCCCGCGCACGGTGGGGACGCGCCCTCGGCCGCTCGCTCAGCGAGCAGGTGCGAGGTGGCGGCTGGAAGCAGGCGTGTGGCCAGGGCACGTCACTCACGTCTAACACCCCGAGGCGTGCCTGGCACTTAGCGGGTCAGCGCTCGATCAGATTTGTTCCCCCTCTGCAGCGCGCAGTTCCTCGGTCTGCGTGGTCACTGAAGGGCCGCACCCAGAGCACGTTCTACCAAGCAACCCAAATCAAACCAACAAGGGTGCAGATATCCAGGTCCCTTAAATTTTGAGAACTGCCCACGGTAGCACCCTGACGTGACTGTTTCACTTGCACGGGAGACTTGCCTGGCAGGCACCCGCCCCCCCAGGCACGCCCCGTCACCCCGGCTGTGGCAGCGGCGTGCAGCAGGAACTGATCGTGTGCGTCCAGACAGCGCAGTTTTTAGGGAGTGAGAAAGGAAGCACAAGGTATGGATCCCGCGTTCCCCTGACTCTGTTGTCAAATCCACGCACCACTGATAATTTCCGGCTTTCTCCAATCAAGCAATTCCCCTGGAGTTGGGTGCTGGAGGATCGGGTTTGCCCGGTGGGCAGGAGGGTGTCTCTGTGTCAGCGGAAGGAGCACACCGCCGCTCGCGGGTCACTGCGGAAACGCCGGCCGGCCCAGCGCAGAGGAGCCGAAGTCTGGGGTGGGTGATGTGCCGCCGTGCGCCACTGGTGATTTGTTGTGAGCACTGTGACGACATTCCCTGGGACAGCAGTTTCTGGGCCTGGAAGCTCATGAGACAGGAGGAATCCCCGTGTTCGGATTCCTGGGCGTTGCCCACACCGCGCAAAGGAGTCTGAGTCTCTGGAGTGAGGTGCGGGCTTTGTGCTGCGTGACCAGGCTTGGGGACGTTGCTTGGGCCCCCGGCCAGCCCTCCCCATTCTCACAGGCGTGCACCCACCCCATGCAGTCACCCCTCAGCGTCCGTGGGGGATTGGTTCAGGACCCCTGAATACCAAAATCTGCAGGTGTTCAGGTCCCTGATACAAAATGGCATAGTATTTCCACGTAACCCACACGATCCTCTCGTACGCTTTCAGTCACCTCTGTGACAGGTTACTCGTAATACCTAACGCAATGTAAATGCTACGTGACTGGTTACACTGCGTTATTAGGAATCATGACGAGGAAAGCCTGTATGTGTTCAGCACAGGTGCAGCCATCCTTCTTTACCCGCAAATACTGTGACCGGCAGCTGATTAGCTCTGCGGGTGCCAAAGCCACAGACACCAGGCCCCCTGCCCTCAGCTTCTGGGGCTGTCGCCTGGGCTCTGGCTTCCGGGGTAGCTGAAGGCTGCTGTTTTCTCCAAGCTGTGGCTTTGCCCCTTGACAATTTCTGACTCTTTTTCTGGCAGTACTGCCCCAGGGAAGGTGGCCCACCTTAGGGTGCTGGTGCCTTAGAGTACCAGTGACCTAGGGTGCTGGCCCCCCTAGGGTGCTGGCCCTGGGGTGCTGGTGCTGGGATTCCTGTCTTCCCTGGTTGCAGACACTGCAGGGCGGGTAGGCGCTGGGGGTCCCTGTGGGCTCCACGCTCACCGCCCCACCCTCTGCACCTGCCCACAAGGCACACGCCCAGGACGCAGCTCTCCCGGCGGCGGTCCCTGGAGGGCAGGAGGTCCCGGGAGGGCGGCTGCGCTGAGCAGCCACAGGACTGCCTAGCGGGTGGCCAGGTCCTGTCTGCGCCCACCCAGTCTCTGTCACCACAGTACAGACGTTTGTTCCAAATGGAATTTGGAAAACGTCACGTGGCACCGTACATAAGTGTGATACCCAGCCAAGGTCGTCTTCATGGAGAAAGCAAATGGAGCCATTTTAAAATCAGATAATGGAACATTAGCCTTTCTTTTAAAAATAAAGATTTTTTATCACCAAGTCCAGCAAACCAAGAGATAAATGGAAAAACCATGAAAAAGAGAAAACTTTGAGTCCATTTAAATACAAAACCCAAGCTGAATAACTGTGGGATTTTGTTACAGAAGAGACTGCAGATGTCTTAGCCTTGAGCAGGCAAAACAATAAACAAAAGCCGGAACCCGGACGACAGGTGAGACGAGTCTTTCAGAGCAGAGTCAGCAGAGAATATTTCAGCCTGTTAGATCAAATACAAAGGTATTCAGCTGGCAGAAAAACTAAATGTTATAACTGAATAAACGAAAAAGCAAGGCGAGGGAAGCGGGGGAAGCCGGGGCGTGCGCTTTGTCCTGGTACGAGGTTATAACGGGTAATCCGTGTGAAGTCGCTCAGTCAAGGAACAGAAGTTTACAGTGATCATAAAACTTCCTAATTAAAACAAGTTACAGGTGGTCCAAGCTAATAGAATGGAAACACACACAGCCTGAAACTAAGAAACCAGGCCGAAGGGCAAAAGATTTAAGAAAGAAGCAGCAGCATGAAAACCGAGAAACACAGCTTGAAGTCTGATGACAGAGCTAAAACCCGGGACGGCTGTCATTTCAAAAAATGTAAATGGATAAATACGTATCACAAAATTCTCAGATTGGGGTAAGGAACAAAAGCTACCTACTCGTCTGTATTTAAAAAATGCAACCTAAATAATGCTTCTATGGAAGACTGACTCAAAAAATTTGGAATAAAAGGATTTTGAATTAATAAAAGCAAAGTTTGCAATGTGAATCATAAACAAGGTCAAATCCCAGACAAAAACGCTGAAGGGCAGTTATTACCATGATAAAGGCACAATCTACAACGGAGATCTAACTGCCACCAGTCTCCATAAATCAAACGCCAGCATCAAAATTCATGAAGCAAAAACTGCAGAAAATACAAGGATAAAAAGAATCACAAAGTTAGGAAATTTTCTAAGTCATTGCTTTAGGATATGACAAATCTGAGGCAATCATATATATAGGTATATATACACACACGGACACAGACACACGTACACAATGTATATGTGATATACACATACATACATATATGTTCATGCATACATGTGTTTGATATGTGTGTGGAGAAAGTCAGAAATCTATACCCTGAAAATAGACTGTACTTACCCTTCCAGTACCATGAAACATAAATGTGCTTTAAATTGTGCCTGAAAGAAAACTCAATCATCTCTAACTGTACTTAGTTCACGTTATTTTCTAATCGCAGTGCAAACAGTTGGGAGGTGGTGCCCTCACTTTGGCTGTATTTACTTACTGCTGTTTGATTTCAGCTGCCACTGTGAAGCACCGACACAGCCTTCCTGGTACTACTAGGGCTCCCCCAGCGCTGGTTAAGGAAGGGGGTGCACACGTGTAGGACACTCTCTGGGGTGAGGAAGGGGGTGCACGCGTGTAGGACACTCTCTGGGGTGAGGAAGGGGTGCACGCGTGTGGGACACCCTGTGGGGTGAGGAAGGGGGTGCACGCGTGTAGGACACCCTCTGGGGTGAGGAAGGGGGTGCACACGTGTGGGACACCCTCTGGGGTGAGGAAGGGGGTGCACGTGTGTGGGGCGCCCTCTGGGGCGAGGAAGGGGGAACATGCGTGTGGGACACTCTCTGGGGTGAGGAAGGGGGTGCACATGTGTGGGACACTCTCTTGGGTGAGGAAGGGGTGCACGCGTGTGGGACACCCTCTGGGGTGAGGGAGGCAGCGTGTGCTGGTCCAGTCATCCTTACACCCTCTGCGGCCACAGGCCCTGTTCCTCCGTGTGACACCTCACTTGGTCCTTAGAAGTCAGGGCTTATGTTCCAGGAGGGGGAACTTGAACAAGAGATTCGCGAGGAGCCAGGGTGGCAGGGCCAGGAGTCTAGAAGGGCGACCAGACCAGGCTTGGGTCCCACGTAAGGCACATCTGCCGTGGTGTTTTTGCAAACTGCATCTGGACTTCGCTCAGACAATATTCCAGCCCCCAATTCTGCAGTCTCTACAGAAAGGTTTTCTAAGTCCTCCCTGGGCCCAGGACACTGTGTCAGCTCAGAGACCTTCAGGAGAAGCCCCGTACGGGAAGGGCCGCGCGTGGCGCAGGGCACGGTCGGGTTACGGGAGGTCAGGCGGGCGTGGAGCCGGCGCTGCTGGAAGGCGGATGGAAATGGCTCCGTGACGCAGGCAGGCACGGGAGTGGCGGACTGGAACGCGGTGACCGCACCAGACAGAGCTGAGGAAGGACTGGAAGCGAAATCGAAACAGACCAAGGAAGGGCAGATCCCAAACAGGGGCATTTGCATCGCCGGAGAAGCATGAGGTGTCAGGCGTTCCGCAGGATGAGCTCAAAGGGATTTCAGAAGCTTCTCGTCTGCGGCGCATGTCGGGCGGCCACGCCAGAAGGTGTCGCAGCATTTTCTCTCGTGGAACTCGGAGGAAGGGTGACAAGGCGCCAAGGGGCCCAAGCCCCGGCCGTCTGGCTGCCTCCAGGTGGCAGCTCGCTCTTGCGAGCCTGGAAGGCCACCCTGGCTGTCGTGGCCACGGGCCCTGCGCGTTCCGTGACGTGCGCGACGGTGTTTGCAGAACCCACATGGTTTGTCCTCCAACCGAGAGAGGGAAAATAAACCGGGGAGCCCTCCGGCCTCCCGCCACTCCTCGTCTGTCACTTTTGTCTGCTTCGTCGAATGTCTACCTGGCCTCGCTAAGGCTGCGCCACGTTAAACGTGTTTGCAGCCTCCCTTCCCGGGCGGGGTCGCGTCCGACGTGGTCGGAGCAGAATCAGGGCTGGGATCACAGGCTGGAGGCAGAACGGTTGTCCCCGGAGCCATTGTCACCCCCCAGCCGGTCCCCGAACGCACGCTGCTTGCGCCTGCTGATGGTTCTGCTTACGGTTTCCGATCGTCTGAGCGTGTTATATTCTGTTTATATTTTCTCCTACTATAGTGATGCTTTCTTGCTGTCTGTATTTCCTCCACCATGGCAGTCCAAATAAAATGAACTGTTTAATGACTGTGTGTGTGCAATGTGTACCTAAATACTTCACAGGCATGGCGGCAGCCCAGCAGGCAGCGACGGGCTATTTTTGAGTCGGAGGATCTGGATGTGAGAACCGACGTTGGCGCTCGCCCCTCGGAGTCGGCAGTTCCCGGAGGCGAACGGCTCGGCTGGGGAACGGAGCTCGCAGACCAAAGCGGGGCTTCCGTGAACCCGAACGCTCGGTTCTGCCAGTCTCGTCCTGTCCAGTGAGACGGTATTAAAGCAGCTCGGGTGTCACCCTGTCCAGGAGGCAGAAAAACGGGCCCACACAGTGTGATCAGCCAGCAGTGCCGGGACAGCGCCTTGTTTGTGTGTGTATATGTGTGTGTGTGTGTGTGTGTGTGTATGTGTGTATATAAGTGTGTGTGTATGCGTGTGTATATGTGTGTGCATGTGTGTGTAGATGTTATATATGTGTGTATGTGTGTATATATTATATATGTATATGTGTGTGCGTGTGTATATTATACGTGTGTATACATGTGTGTGTGCATGTGTGTATGTGTCTGCATACATGTGTGTATAAAAGAAGCTCTAGCATGTTCATATGTGATTTTGTTCAGGAAACTAGAATTTCTCTTTTAAGAAAAGACCATTTTTAAAGCTTGATCTTCTAGACTTTTTTTTTTTAAAAGAAGCAGACACCCTCTGGTAAAATCCCTGCTGAGGGAGGGATTGGAGAGTGGAGGATGCAGCCCAGGGCTACAGGTCAGGGAGAAGCTGCCCTGAGGGAAATGCAGAGGGGGAGGGGTGATTAGACTCCTGGGGGCCCAAGCACCAGGGTCACCAAGTGACCTTGAACACCTGCAGCCACAGGCGGCTGCAATCACCTGACACAAACCCCAGATGCCGTTTATTTTTAATGATTATTCGAATATGTTGTTCTAGTAAAAAATTTAAACATTGTAGATAATGCCAAAGCCCACGGAGATCGTAAAGTATTCTCCCACCCCGATTGTCATCCGTACCTAAGGTGCCTATCCTCACAGTGGCTTTTCTTCTTTGCAGACACTTTACGTCTGGTTGTATAAAATACACAGTAGCATTTGGAGGGAGTCCATGTAATTACGAGCTGCTGCTTGCTTTTCCCACTTAACAGTGTGCCTTGGCGGTGAAGCTCCATTATTCTTTTAAATAGCTGCAGGGAAGTGTCACAGTGCATTAAGTCATTTCCTTACACACGAGCATTTAAAGCTTTTTTTTTTTTTGTATTACAAACAACAATGCAGTGAATATCCCAGGACCATTTTTCTGCTAACTGCCTTCCTTGTGCCCAAGCAAGCCTCTGGCCTTAGCTCCAGAGTGTATTGCTCCAGAATTTCAGGGCTGGGAGAGGCCTCGGCAATCTTCTGTTCTGACTGCCTCATCTTGAGGGGGAGGAAATCAGACCTCAAGAAGTGCCTACTTACGT
This sequence comes from Propithecus coquereli, assembly GCF_000956105.1. Taxonomy (NCBI): domain Eukaryota; kingdom Metazoa; phylum Chordata; class Mammalia; order Primates; family Indriidae; genus Propithecus; species Propithecus coquereli. The sequence continues at coordinate 881,335 of NW_012151964.1, read as the reverse complement.
CCACGTGGAAGCAGACTGACTTCTGCCAGCTCCCCCGGGCCCCACCTGGAGCCCGTGGCATAGGTTTGGCCTCCCTGGCAACACAGTCTCATCTCATGCCAGCCGTGTCGCATGAATCAAACGTCCTGCATGTGTGCCGGAGAACAAAGGCCTGGGAGTGGCCCTCGGGTCCTGGCTACCGAATTCCTAGGCGTGTGCAACGGTAACTTTGCCGTTCCGGTGTCTATATGCTCTTGCTGGAGTCTGCAATCATTTTGGGAAACCTGCTCAATCAGACAAGACCCTAAGTGACACCATCGATGTCACCAGCCTTTATACTCTTCATTAGACACACCAATTTTTATTATAGACTTTGAGTTGAGGTCCTTATGAAATTGATGAGAAATTGTTCACCTTGTGGAGCGCTTACATGAACTCAGGTGTTACGAGATATGCAAACTAGTAAAGTCACTTCCACTTTCTGCAAAGTGTGCATCGAATGACTTTTAACAGTGCAGTCACCCTTTCATATTAAGCATGCAACTTCTCCCAAAGCGTGAAAGTATCTTCTCAAATATCTGAGATTAGATGCAAGAGCTCATCTCCCCCTTTGTGGGAGGTTTTAAATTCTTGGTGATTTAGTAGCAACGGGGTGGTCTCAGCCTTGTTACTCTGTACAAATTAAACTCCTGTGCCTCAGTTTCCTTCTCAGTGAGACGGGGGTAATAGTAATGAGCTACTAGGTTGATAATAAGGATTTGAGATGATGTAGTTGCGAAATAGCTGCACAAACTAGACATTTAGTGAATCGAGGCTATTTTTCTTATTACCGAGTATTCCCCCTCATTTTGAGTTTGGCACATGCTCAAATCATCTCAAAACATGAATTATTTAATGCTAATTTCTCACACAAGGACCTCCTAGATTTTTTTCTGATAATGCCTTTCTTTGTCTTATGTTGTATTTTTTAGAGGGAGAGAGTTTAGTTGGCGACGGATGCCCGTGAGTCAGACAGCCTTGGGTTTCCATCTGGGTTACTGGGTCACTTTGGGGAAAGACGTGCGTGGGAGGATTTCAACTTTCAGTGTCACCGTCAATTATGGGAAAATTAATTCTTTTATTTAGTTGATGTGTTAATCCATTTATTATAATTACCAGAAACCTATCTTTGTAGTGTGCTTGGAAGATGAATCATGTAATTAATATTATGTCCTCAACTTGAGAATTTATAAATACCTAACACATTCTTGGCACGTCATAGGAGCTCATTAAATGGCAGTTATTGCCATATAGGATTCACCAAACATTTGAGGACCTACTACTTAAAATAGAATAAGAATAGCAATTTAATAAAAAGATGCCTATTTTATAATGTTTCGTTATTTCAAAATATGCATTGAGTTATTTTAATGAGAAATACTTATATAAGTGAAAGTCTTATTAATGGTAATTATAAGAAATAGCACTTAAGGTATTTAGGGGCTTGATGATTTCTAAATTGGGAATTCAAGCCAGCTAAATGTTTAGATCTAAGTTCTTCTCCCACATATCTCAAAACCGTCATTTTTTAGAAGTTTGACGTGAAATCCCTTCTGCAGATGTGGTTGAAAGGTGGTACATATAAATTGCAAATTATAATATGAATACTCTCTATCAGATCTCCTAGAGATGCCCTCATCAGCATAAGTGGACGATGTTTATTGAGAACAACACAAGGTTAATGACCACGTCCCTTGTAATTCCCGAGCAGAAAGCAGTCGTCTTTCCCTCTGAGAAACAGTGAGGGCGATGACCTCCTGCCGATGATAACAGCGAGTTGTCCTTGAGATGCCTTCATCCGACCATTCCTTCATCGGACGTAGCTCACAATATATTATCAAGTACCGGACTAGTTTCAGAATTTCCACATGCGGTTTAAGAAAACCGTGCAAAATAGACGTGGACACACAGAAAAATCATCCCAGACGCGCTGTTCAAGCGGCGGTATTGCAGGTCCGAGAGACGGCGTGAGGCGGCAGCACTCCTGTGCTTTGAGACAAGCGTGGACTCGTTTAAAGTTCTCGTGGATATCAAACCTTATGTGCTTTCTGGTTCTGTGAAATTTGGAGGCGGTAGAAGACCCCGTGCCTGTCCAGGGCTGGGTGAGGATGTAGCATCTACAGGTCAGGAAGAAAGAATGAACAGACCAGAGGACCAAGCGCTCGGCTGTCCGCCCGGGAGCAGGAGAGGCTTCGAGAGAGCTGGCTGTCCGGCCAGCACCTGCTTCAAAGGAGCTGGGTGCCCTCCCCTGGCCGTTCTGGGACCACTGCAGCAGGCAGCTACGGCTCTTCTCTGTGCATTAGAAAGGTCACCTTTGTTGATGGAGATGCCACGGTCCACATCACCAAACTGCTGCCGCCACCTGCTCTGTGTGGATCCTGAGCCAAGAGGATTTTCACTTTTGAAAGTGGTTGGAAAAAATCAAAAGAATATTTCATGACACAGGAAAACCGTATGAAATTCAAACTTCAGTGTCTGTGAAGAAGCACTGTAAGGACCCAGCCACACTCACGTACTTACACGCCGTCCGTGGCTGTTTCCCCGAGAATGACAGAGTCACGCAGGTGTCACAGATGCTATGTGACCGCTAAAACGTTTACGATCTGTCCCTTTAGGGAAACATTTTGCTGGCTGCCGCTAAGTCCACTGGCCTTGTTGTGAGAGCCACGTTCTGGTCAAAATATTGAGGATTTCCACCCGGTGGCCAGTAAACAATCCTCGAGGTCTTTGGCTTCCTGAAATCCTTGGTAACTTTTAAACGTTGCATTTTTCATCCATCCACAAGTGTATCTGTACGCAGACACATGTACAAGTAAGGGAACATCCAATAGTCAGATTTTTAACCTACTTAACCTGTTCCTCTTCTCTCCAATTTTATGAACTAGTGAAAGAGCTGTTCATTGTGTTTAGAAATACTGAGATCTCACTTTTCAGGAACTTAAGATCAGTTATGGAGACACAACTTATCTTAAAGTATTTTTCAAGTTTACGTCACCTCTGTGTTGGGGGAGGTACAGATATCTTACAACAGTGAGTGAGATTTTGAGATATGTCTGTATTGAAATAGTTGCTACTTTCTTAGAAACACGTTCTCATTAATTCATATGGGGTCAAGTTATTTTGACCATTTTTAAAGGAATCGGCACTACATGTGGCCCTCAGATCCCAAGTGCGGCCCCTCGACCGAGTCCAAACTTCACAGAACAAACCCCTTTATTGAAAGTATTTGTTCTGTAGAATTTGGATTCAGCCAAAAGGCCCCACTCAAGGATCCAGAGGCCACGTGTGGCCCCAAGGCTGCAGGTTCTCCACCTGTGGTACTAGATGTTGATACGCTCTAAAGATTATAAATTTTTTTCAAACAAACATGGAATGCTTAGTCTTTTTTAAAAAAAGATTATTTTCAAAGCCTTTATGTTCTTTCCTAAATTAATTTAGGAGTCTCTTGGAAACTCAAACACAGCGCGACAAATAAGGCTGAGCACTATTGATTTCCTAAAACAGAACCTCCCGCCTGACCTTCTCCCGAGGCCAGTCCCCGGTAACCCACTGCTTTCTGCCGGGCTGCGCGTCAGTGGCGGTAAGACCCTCACTGGGTCCCGTTGTGCCTGGAACTCAGGAGCTGCCTCAGGGCAAGTGAAGGTCAATGTGCACGGCCGTTTCTGTCTTTGTAGAAAAATGACAAACATCAATAAAACTATTAGCAAAAAACCAACACAAATGCATGTGCCCCAAGCCCAAGTTAATCGTGACAAGGCTCCTGTGAAATTTCTGGGGCGTTTCAGCATGCTGACTGGTGTTGCTGGAGCGTCCGGATCTTGGGGAGATGTGCTCTACGTCTGAAATCTTAAGCTCAGCGTCCGGCCTGGCGTCTATGTGCTGTGCCTCCGGCACTGCCCCCAGGCTGTCCTCTGACTCCACCCCTGGATTCTGCCAAGGCCAGTGGTCTGCTGAACTCTTCTCCCATGAACTCACCAGTTTCCTCTGCACCCCGACTCTTCCTGGCTCCCACCCGCAAAATCCCGCCGCCCTCGCCCACCTTCAGGGTAGCCGCGCAGAGCTGAGTGGAGAGCAGCGAAGGTGCCTGGTGCCGGCCTCCTTCCCGTCCACGCGTCCAGGCTGCTGCCGTCCTTGGTCCCTGTTCTCTTCTCTGTCCTGCAACGCAGCTGGCTCCATCCGGCAGCTACTTATTGAGGGCAGGATCTGCTGCCTGCGCCAACATCGCGCAGTCTTTGTCACGGTGTCCAGGAGGGGAGACACGCAGTGATTCCAGGGTTCCCTGTTCCATGCAAACCCCTTCCCAGCACTCTGCTTCTTGCTCCTAGCCCAGGGCGGCACCTCCGCCCCCTTGTATAACTCAGCCTCGGACAAATTTCAACTCTTATCCTTACCTTTCGGCTGCCTATGAACGCAAACTCCCACCCCTCTGCAGTCCCGGGGTGAGGGGTGCCGGCCCCTCTGTCCACAGGCTGCGTCCTGCTGTCCCCTTCCACACCTTGTCCCGCCGGCCTGTTCTCCGTCCTGGGGCTCTGTTCCTTCCCGCTGGAGTAGAAATAGGTCCCCTGTTCTCTCACTAACCAGCACAGGCTCTCCACATGGAGCATTGACCTGTTATGCATGCTGCAAACACTTTTTTTGCAGTTTGTTTACATTTTGATTATAGTGTTTCGACATCCAAAAGTTTTAAATTTAGTCATGGTTTCATGCTTGGAAAAGTTGTATCCATCAAAAGATGCTGTGACTCATCACCCTCGTTTATTCTAGCACCTTGGTGTTTAATTTTCACATGTTCGCTTTTATCTTTTCTGGCATCTGGGGTTGTGAGATGTATAACAAGGGCTTTAATTATTTTTTCCAACTAGTCATTTGTTATTACAACCCATCCTTTTCCATCTGACTTCAGAGTCACCATGTCCCGAACTCTCAGATACACAGTCAGGCGCAGCACAGTAACGCTTTGGCCAATGATGGGCCAAATATTGGATGTTGGGCCCGTAAGATTATAACCCTGTGTTTTAACTGCTCAGCAGGTCCTCGGACGATGTCATTTCATTCGATGTTGTTTTGTTATAACGTTGATGAGAAAAAAAATCGATTCCCAGCTGGGGCCACTGTCTGTGTGGAGTTCGCAGGTTACCGCCAGGTCTGCCTGGGTTTCCTCTTGTGTCCCAAAGATGTGCCCGTTCGGGTCACTGCTGTGTCTGCGTGGTCCCCGTGTCATGAGTGTGGGTGTGTGTGCGCGTGCACTCTGCGATGGGAGGGCGTCCTGACCAGGGTCGACTCCTCCCTTGTGCCCTGACCTGCCACCTGTGACCTTGAACTGGAATAAGGGAGTTGGAAAATGGATGAATGAAGACAAATTATTGTCAAATAACAAGTCGTAAAGTCTATGATAATCCTACAAATGTACGGTGGTAAATCACGTGGGAGCAAAGAGCTCAGGGAGCCCACCCGTCTGTGACTGTCTGAACTGCGGGTGGGAGGAGGTGCTCCAGTGTGCTCACCTTGCAGACTTCTGCTCCTCCATTTAAGCCACCATGACCACAATTACCATCACTCGCTCATTCATCAAACATCAGGCAATTACCTTACTTGTTTGTCTTAATCTTTCCTAAATGTATGTCTAGCTCACATGTATTTCCATCTTTACTCTTAGAAATGTTTGGGGTCTTTATTTAGAAGTTTGGTGATGTTTTCGTGACAAGAAATATTCTGTAGGGAATTAACTCTTGCTTATATCCATTAGCTTACGGTAAAATTGGTTTTGTTATGTATCATTTCGCTTAAAGTTCTAGTTTCCAAGAACCTGTCGATGACGTTAGGTGAGGATTCATGCCGTGTCTGTGTTTATATACACAAATCCTTACCGTGTCCACAACGTGGTCACGTGCTGTGCAGGTGGCGGCCTGGGAGCAGCAGGCTACACCCGTGGCCTAGGTGTGCAGGAGGCCGTGCCAGACAGGTGTGCGTGAGTGCGCTCTGTGATGTCCACACAAGGATGAAATCGCATAACCACGCACTTCTCAGAACATATCCCCATCGTTAAGTGACACATGACTGTTCCTGGATCTGATTTTGGATTTTCTGTTCCGTTAATTTGCCTTTTCATGCTGTTTTTAATATTACACTTTAATATTTGCTAGGGTAAGCTCTCTCTCATTCCTCCTCTTGCCCAACATTTTCTGGCTATCCCCACACATTTAGTCTCCTGAATAAGTTCCTCCTTTTTAAGAGACAGCTGGCCAGATGAATGCAGGTGTCGCCTGTGCAGACAGACGGCGACCGCTGCCTGGAGGGGGCTCTGCCGTCTCCTCCTGCCTCCCCCACACTCCTCCAGCTGGTTTCTGTCATTCTTTTCCTGTCTGCTTTTGGGCACAGAGGGCTTTGGTGAGGGCTTGTCACTGAGCCTCTGGGTGTTGATGGGTTGGCGTTTGGCCGTCACGGCAGGCAGGAGGGGCACGAGAGACGCAGGCCTGCCCGGAGGAGTGGTTTTGCTCCTAGAACTCATGATGCATCCGTTGGTTTTGTTCTTTATGTGTTTTCAGCCACTTCTAGATACTCTGATTCTTTATTTCCCTCTGTACCACGCGTGAGTGTTCTTGTGCATCTTCCTAGGCCTGCGACCCAGATATCCAGGCAGCGTCCTCGAACAGGAGCACAGAGACCCGTTGCTGTTTCCTGTGTTTTCTCCGCCGTCCATCTGCACAGACTTTCCACCCGTTGCTCACAGAAACCTACCCTTTCATCCCCTCAGAATCCGTAAACTTATTTTTCTCTTAGTTTCTTCAATCAAGTGTGACTTTATTAAAAAATAAAACGAAACACAAAACACCTCACACTTTCTCTGGTGTGGAAACCCGGCTGCGGACCAGGTCCTGCTCTTCTGGTGCACAGGGATCCGCGGGCGCCCACGGAACTGGGTTCCCGCAGGCTGGAAGGGACCTGTGGGTGTGGGGAGCGAGCGGAGCTCAGCAGGGCAGGTGCAGGCGACCCGGCAGAGCAGGAGTAAGGGCCTGCGGGTCACAGGAGCGCGATGGGAGCTCATCAAGCCCTGACACTGGAGAAGAGCCCGGGAAACACGGCGAAGGATGCCGCCCCACGGAAAGACGGCCCATTTCTAGCACTCACGCGACTATGTTCTCCCGATCTCTGCCTGTGTGTTTCCTGCTCAATCCTAAATGGGCTGTCAGGGACCCACGGCTTCCCGAGCGCTCTCCCGGCGCTGGCAGAGCCCTGGCCCCGCCTGCCGACGGAGGAGCAGGCAGCAGCGAGGCAGGAATGGCTGCTGGAGAAGCACTTGCCAGGTGGAGACAGAGCTGGCTGGTCCCCAGCGCGGGTGAGCCGTCCTCATTAGCGCCCTCGGGGAGAGGCAGGAGGGCCGCTCACTTACCAGGAGAGGACGACCTCAGGAGGCGCTGTGCACCCTAGCAGCTACCTGGCTGCTGTCTGTCCACTGAACACACGGCAACATCTGTGACGGGAGACCTGGGGAGGCCGGTCCTTCGACCTCAGTACCTGTCCCAGACATCAAGGGACGGCGTACCTGTGGGCCTGGGTGGCACACATCACGAATCAAGAGATGGCATGGGAGGAGAGACCTCGTGGCATGTGAGGTTCCCCCCAGTACCCAGGTGCCGGTGCCTCTCTTGCCAAGCTGGTGTGGCCCGCGATGTGTCACCTTCTACCACCACATGGGGTGCTCAGCCCAGATCCTGGGTTACGGCAGGAACCCCCGTGAATATCTGCCAAGCAGTGAATGGAAGAGCTGCAGAGCCTCACGTAGACCTGGCCAAGGGTCCCTGCTCCTCCTCTGTATCTGGGAGTGGTGCCTCGTTGGCAATAGCAAGAAAAACCACCGTAGCCCACACGGTGTTTAGACTTGGACCGGAAGGGCCCCTGCCTGGGCCCTGAGCACTGGAGGTTGCCTCCTAGCTGCTCCTGCATGAGGGTCTGTGGAGCCCATGGGATGTGCCCATCCACATTCTGCACCTCTCCCTTCTAGAATACTCTCCAGGCTCCTGAGACCCCAGAATTTCCTGCTGTAGTGATCCTGAGCCTCCTGCTCAAGCGCTGTGTAGGCCTTTTACCTAGAGGCGTGTGCGTCCCTGCATCCACTCCACCCAAGCTGGCACAGTCAGCATGTAGAGGTGCTCATAGCTGTCCCTCGATATCCCTTTGCAGTCTCAGGATCTGTAGCGATAGGCTCTGTTTTATTCCTCATATTGGTAATTTACGAATTTGTGCCTCCTCTCTCTTCCTCTCTCATTCTCTCTCAGTCCCTCTCTCTCAGTCTTGCTAGAAGTTTGTCAATTTTATTTGTCTTTTTGTTTAAAATAAGCTCATTGTTTCATAGATTGTTTTTTCCTGTTGTTTTCTGTTTTCAGTTTCATTGATGTCTGTTCTTATCCCTCTTTCTCTCTCGCTTTCTTGCTTTCTTCGTTCATTTCCATGTGTAGTTTGTGTCCTTTCTTACGCTTACTTTGGGTTTATGTTGCTCTTCTTTCTCTAGGTTTTTGAGATGAGAGTTTTCTGTTGTTTTATCCTCCATTTTATGGTTCTCTCCTCTGTTCCCTCCATTCAGCTGCTGAGCCAAGTCTGTGTACTTTTTATTTTGGTTTTTGCATTTTTTAGATCTATAAAATTTCCATTTGGTTCTTCTTTATATCTCCCATTTCTTTGCTAAGATGCTCCACTGTTTCATTGGTTTCAAACCAGTTTGTGATTGCTTGTTGAAGCATTTTTATCATGGCTGCTCTAAATCTTTGTCAGATAATTCTAACACTTCCATCTTCTTGGTTTGGCATCTATTGGTTGTTTTTTGTTTATTTGTTTATTTTTTCCATTTTGTTTGATATCTTCCTGGTTCTTGGTGTGATGAGTGATTTTTTAAAATTAAAACCTGTACTTTCAGGGTACTATGTTATAAGACTCTCGATCTCATTAAGTCTGCTGTTTTAGCAGACCTGTTCTGACATGACTCCAACAGAGGAAGTAGGGTGCCGCCTTGTTACTGCCAGGAGGGAAGTTGTTACTGCTTGGTGGAGGTGGATGTTCCAGCCCCCCAAGTGGCATCCACTGATACCACGTGGCCTTCTTAAAGTCCTCACTGTCCACTAGGTAGTAGACATCACCTTGGGGAGGTGTCAAGCACCTCATCACAGGCTGGTGGGGTTGAATTCTAGGCTATTCACACAGCCTTTACCAACATGGGTGAGTGTGGGGCCAAAGTGTTTTCTGTGGTGTTTGGCTAAAGTAGCACAGTTATCATCTAAAAGTTTTCTGTCCCCTCCCTGGTGCTTTGGCTAGAGAGAGAAGGCTTTTACTGGGGATTTTTTTTTTTTTTTTGTCTGTGCCTGTTGGTATTTCTGGGATGCTGGTTTCTTCAATTGCAAGTCTGGTGTATATGAGGAAAGAGGAAAACCCAAGGCACTCACTGCTGCATCATTCCTTGGGTCCTGTGGTCCTTAGCCAGCCTGGCTTCTTCTCTCCACCTTTCAGAGTCTTCTTACATGAAAGGGTCTTTAGTTGTACTCAGTGGGAAGAATGGGGAAATGCAGCCTACGCCACCTTCCAGGATAGAAGAAAGTACATAATATATGTACCTCCAGGATGTGATAAAAAGAGAGCACATTTAACCACACAGACACACATGCACATGCACATACATGCACACAGACACACCATACAAACACATGTACACACCATACATACCATACACATGCACACAGACATACCATACAAACACACATGCATGCCATAAACACCACACACACCACATATATACATGCACATACATGCACAAAACATGCCATACAAATGTGGATATACCACATGTACCACACACATGTGCACACAGACATACCGTACAAAAACACATTTACATGCCATATATACCGTACATATGCATGCACCACACACATGCGCCACACACATGCATACACACACACATATACACACTCACACCATGCATACCATAGACACACACCACACACACTATACCGACACAGACACACATACCATATACATGCAGGTGCATGCATATGTACACATTATTTCATGAGAAAGTACACTGGAGAACAGGGCAAAGTACATTGTGCTGAGGGAATCTCAGTGCTGTGAGCAACGTTCAAGGACAATCCATCAGATGTAACCAGCTGAAGGCCACAACATGCTACAGAGGTTATGACTCAAGTGTTTCTTTAATACTCCAGATTTGAAATAAGGCTTAACATAAAAAAGTGAACTGAATCTTTCAGATGTTCAGTTGTACATTCTTTTACTGACATGCATATTTTGCAACAGTAAACCACGAGGTTGGTGTGGAAAGGAGAAAACGCCGTTGTGTGACCATTTAAGAAATAAATGTGATTAAACTTAAATTGCATTGATTCAATTATTATTCCACTGAGGTTTTGAATATTACCTTACACCGAAGATTCTGGTTCAGTAATAGAACGTGCATACATGAAAACTGAAGCCCTCACAAATGTTTGAAGATGTTCTTCCATTAGAAGACCATAGTATTCTACACACAATATGGACCTTCTCAACATTTGATCTGTTCTCGGTTGTGAGGAGCAGAGGCAGAGACAGAAACTGAAGTGTTTATTTGAAAATACTCCTGGGTGGTAATTAGAGCCGTCTCGGCGAAGATAAGGGCCATTTGTGCACCTGTCAGTCCAGGAGGTGGCCGGGCCAGAAGCATTAAATACAGCTGAGTAAAGAATGGCCAGGATTTAATTTCATCGCTTCTTTCTTCTTTTTGTTCTGTTTGTGTTATTTGACATTTACTAATCCTCTTAACCCATTTCGACCTCAGGCTCCCGACCAATTTCCTTTGAGATTCTGACTTTTATGGAAAAAGGTGGTGTGAAGAATAACAATGCGATTTGAGATTAATGTGAAACCGCAAGCAGCCGATGTTCCCTCTTTTCTGTCGTCTCCAAGCGCATGTCTTTATTCTGGCTCTGGGATGATTGCCCTTACTCCTTCACTACTAAATAACGATCTGTCACATGTGCACCCGGCTTAACACGCAGCCGCACACACCGTCCTGTCGCAACTTCACAATGGCCCGGTCCGGTGAGCAGAGGGAGATAGATGTCTGCCCACTTTAAGCAGGAAGAAACTGAGGCACGACAGGGAAGGGGACATATGGAAGGACAGGAGATGGGAAGCAGCAGGACGGGCAATGTGTGTGGGACGGGCTTGGGGTGTGTGCCTGTCCTGCCCCTGATTTCCGACCCCTAGAACGGTGTCTCCTCTGCTTCTCTCTAATATTCCCCCCAGTTGTCTGCATGACTAGCTCAACCCAGTCCACAGAACTTAATATTAATAAATCACAAATTGTGGTGCAAATTATTGTTTTTGTCATGTGCCGTCCGTGGAAATAGCTGGTGGAGACTTCACCTTGGAAGTTGCCTATTCCAAAATGTAACAACTCTTGAAAGTGAGCAAGTTCGGTTGTTTTGGAAGAAAGTCATTGTGGTAAAGCCTTGGAGGAAGTTAGTTATTTAGTTAATAGCAAAAGCTGCTCCCCCAGTGTGCTTCCTGATCACAGGTGCTCTTGTTTGGTGCACTAAATACCTCATTTTGGTCTGTGAGGTGCCACTGAGCACCTTCTGCATTCTTAGTTTTGTGTCATCGTGAGGCAGGGGGAACGGGAAATTGCAAAGAAGGGAGAGTTGAGTCTTTGTTTACACTGAAATTGTGTTTAACATCCTGATTCTTTTCAACACTCTAATGAAGATTATTTGGTGTGGCTTAAGTTTTTGAGAGTTGGGGATTTTCCGTGTAGAATCCAAGGTAACTATTCTTAAAAGTGCTTTTACTCTCTCTGACGCCAAGCTCAATCCTGTGATGTTCCCAACAGAGTTAGAACGTAGTGACAAAGATATAGCATTAAATCAGGTTTTTTTCCAGATCCAGTAAAGAACACATTTTAATGAACTAAGTTTAAATTTAATTATAAATATACAGACTTAATTATATTAGAGAATATTTTCCTTTTTTCTGTGGTTGTACAATATTACCAAGAACTCTTCTCTAACAATAACAAGTAATAATGGTAATTGAGATACTATATTTCTAAACTTTAGATAATCACAAATTATAGCAACTATACTTAAATGTCTAGATAGTAAACTCCTCAAAGTTTCTATAATAAACGTGAAATGAGTAAACTGACATTTTTTCAGTGCATCAGTTACACCTCTGTACATCAACTACAAAACCAGAATAAAAGTCACTGGGCCACTGAATGTCAATGAGATATTTTGCCTTCAAAGTTTTCACTAAGGGGTTGGCAGTACGGGTGTGTCAGCTGTAGAATAATGTGTGTGTTCCTAAGAAACTTGCATTGTGCAAAATCATCTGCTGAGAATGGCTGGGCTTTGGGAAAATATCAGGTTGGGACAGAACACCCAAACCTTAGAAAGTTTGTAACCAGAGCAAAAACCAAAATAATAATAATCATAATTTTAAATTCTTGAATAGAAAAAAATATGTTAAATTCCTAATAAATGAAATATACTGCAGTACACATAGAGCTCGACTATGATAAAGAGAAAGGCAGAGGCAGCGTGGGGAAAGGTCAGGCAAGGTGGGACTGCGGTGGTCAAGTCCTGGAGCCCGGGAAGGAGACAGGGCACACGTGGGCTCGCACAGGCCATGGCAGAGCCAAGGAGGATCGTGCGAGATTGTCTCCTGTTCAGGGTTAGGGTCAAGAAATGAGAACCCCAGAAGGGGGACAGGACGTTGCCAAAGAGCAACCTGTGGACATGTCAGTTCACTAAGAAAAAGCTGCTCGACCTTAAGGGGGACATTCCATTGACCAGGGATGTCTACAAATGGACCCAGCCTTGAAGCCTGAGGACCACAGCCTGGATGTTGGCAAATGGACCGGGGCTTGTAATCTGAAGGCAGAGAGAACGATCAAAGGATGTCAACCCAGCAGATAAGAGCAGTTTGCTGTTCTGAGGCTGAGGCAATGTTCCTATCTCTCTCTTGAGTTCATATCTCAGTAAATGAGGAACTAGATAGAGTAGAAAGAAGTATGTGATCTCTTTTGTTCCTGATTAGATTATATGCCCTACTGCTAACCCATGAGCTTACAGGTGAAATCGTTGTAATCCATGACATGAAAAAGAGAATAAAAACGGGTGCTAGACTTCAGTCATTCCCACCTGGCACATGGGAGTGCTGGTGGTCCCCTGACCTCCCCACACCCTTTCACCTTACTTTTTGTGTCTGGGCCTTTGTCTCTCCCATCTCTTGCAACGCACACTGCCCAGGGACCTGGTGATATCGGGAGCGTTGCGAACCGCCGATAGTGTCTCCTGCACAAAGATGCAGAATTGTGCAATCTGGACACGTTCAAGGCTGACCAGGACCAAGAGGAAAAATGCTGAGCCAATGGGCTCTGTTTGTAGAAGTGTGGTTTTCCGTGGCTCATTGTGTTCACTGGTGTCACTGTCCTTTGTGTCACCGCACAGATGTGCTATTATGTGGTGACTTAAAGCTCCAGTGCACCAGAGAAGATCGCTCATGACCAACATAATTTTTACATTATATTCATACCTAGTCAACCACCAGCTCTATCTGTTACAGATGCATTCTATAAAACACATGCTCTGTGGCCACCCAGGCTGCATTTCCCAACTAGTGTGCAAATGTCTGCAGTGTCTACAGCAGGCCAGGTGAGTGGGTGCCAAGATGGTAACTACCTGTACACGCTCATCGAGAAGCTCATCAAGAGAAGCTGACCTTGGATCACCTTGGCTGTGTACTGTATGTTATCAGCACCTGCCTTATTACCATTTGATTTTAAGATTTCTCGTAACGGTGAGGGGTACTTAAAATTGCTTTTAGATAGGCTCTAACTAACAGCAATTTGGACCTAAATTATTGGGGAAAAGGGTGTTTCTTTTCCAGATGTAACCCTCACCTCTGTTACACAAAGTCAAGTTCCAGCTCCTCAGCTATCTGTGAGACCTGTGAGCCAGGTTCTTCCTGTAAGATGAAAATAATACCCAGGATCACTTTAAGTTCCTCTAAAGACAGTGGTTGGAATAACTGAAAACAATCTCAAAAAACAGAGGTGAGCCAAGGAAATGTGCGACACTCTCGATTTCTTTATCAATTGCATTTCATATTCTCATAATTTTTTCCATTCGTCTTTGTTTTTTTCTTAAATGGAAGAAATTGACACCTTAAAGTAGAAAGGGATATATAAGGGTAATTGAATTGCAGAAAAGAAACTGGAAGCTGCAGCTTTTCTGAACTGTAATCCCAGAAAGGCAGCTTCGCACTCTTCCAAACAAAACCCTGGTTCTTGGATTTCACGCGTGACGTATCACTCTTTTTCTTCTTCATATTTCTCCTGTGAAGAGATTTTTGAGCAACCAAGAGGAAGACTTAAGAAGAAGAAAAGACGTATTTTTAACGATGCAGAGTGTGAAAGAAAAGACAGCACTCCTTGTGGGTCAGCCTTTTGTATGTGACACACTGCTGAGCAGCTTCAGCAGTGAGAGTAGACTAAGCTCCCTGGTCTCTGATTATGCGGCAACTCTTCAAAATCACCTTCTGTGCTTAATAAAGAAGATGCTATGCAAATTCTTTGAATTAGGAAAATAGTCTCAGCAAATGTTAATTGAACCCCGTGTACAAGACAAAATGCCAGTCTAAGCACAGTGATCACGCTCCCGTGGAGAAACTTACCTCTGTGCGACTTAGGTGTAACACAAAAGACAGTTACCATTCGAAATGTGTCCCTTCGTTCCCATGGTAACACAATTGGGAAGGGAGGATTAATCAATATTTTAGCCATTGCCATCCACATACAAATAAGCTTTCCACGTGTAATAAAGTAAACTTAGAATTACAACATAGGTGATAAACCTGACTAGCTGTATTGCTTGGTAGATGAGAGTCAGGATTAGAAAATGACTATGAAAAGTTACACCCAATTCAAAAGAAACAGATATATTAGAGACTTAGATCCAGTAATGCTGTGTGTACCACTCCTGCTCCCTGTCCCTCCGAAAAGGAGGCATATGGTTGCAGGAAAATCCTTGAATCCTGGAGTGGGAGCCTCTAAGAAAGGAAATCGGGGAGGTTTACCGGGGAGAGCACAGTGAGAGTTAAAGGGAACAATCGCGTCGAGGCAGAGACAGGATTTACAGAGTAGCTTTGATCACCAAGCAAGAGACTCAGAAGGAGAAATATCACCCAAAAGAATAGCAGTGGTCTCAGCATGCAATTTAGACAATGTGACTTCACACTGTCCTAATGACAAGGAAAGTGGAGAAATTATTTTTTTAAAAATCCAGTATAATTACACAAGGAGCTTCCAAGGGACGATTTTGAAAAGGACAGGTGCAAAAGGTGAAAAGCAAACACGCCAGGGTGGATAAAAGAAAGAAAATCTCTCTAATCATAGCATTAGAAAGAATAAGCTCCAATTTAGGTAAAGGAGATTTTTAAATGTTAAGGTTGACATGGGATGTCTTAAGCTTGTGACGATAAAATCTCAGCAATTGTTGAGTGCCCACTGTGAACGTGGAATCGGACCGTGTACACCTAAGTGCGCGGCGTCCGCCACACCCTGGGTAAGCAGCATGGGTACTTATTTCCATTATGAGATGAGAAAGTCTGGCTCTTGGAGTCCCCGTGGGCTTCTTGAGGTGGTGGAGCTGGCAGGCCTTAGCCGGGACTCAGAAGACGTGTTCCAGGCCTGCAGGCTGTCACGTCCTGGGGGAGAACAGCGTGCCCGTATGGAGAGAAAGTGGAGATGTTAAATGACTTTGCTTTTGCTGCTCGATACGGGCCGGTCTCCAGGCCTCAGGCAAATCTCCTTATCGACCAGGTGTGTATTTCAATCTCGGGCTTTTGGAAACTGCAAAAATATCGGAAGACGATGTCAATTGGATGTGGTCCTTGTTTGAAAGGCCAGAGTGCGGCACCTTCTGCGCATCACACGGCAGCGGACTTGGCGGCAAGTCTCAGTGTGAGTCCAGGGCAGATCACTGGAATGACGTGTCTGCAAGAGAAACAGCAATCGAGTGGCAGAGAACCCGCCGTAGCGACCGACCTCGCCAACATCAGCAGGCAGGTTGTTCAGGAAAACACCATGGAGAGTCTTACCAAATAACTACCTGAAGATAAAGGATGGCGTTGCAGCTCTCTGACTAACTTATCAACCCGAGTGAGAGCTTCCTGGCCAGGCGCTGTCCTGCGAGATGCCAGAACTGAGCCCGCAACGCTGCCCCCTTTTGCGAGCTGGGCACCCCCAGAAGCGCAAACGCCTTTCACACCTTTGTGCCCGAACTCGGGCCTCTGGAAGGTACCTCACCTGCCAAACACAACCAGAACCTCTATGTCTTTTGCGTCTCGGTCCTTCCCGGTATTGAATTCTTTCTTCTCTTGTTCGACGACACTCCTGCGTCTCCTTGGTCAAACACGCACACGTGCACACACACGCACACACACAGGCTTGAATCCCACCTGGCCCTGGTTTCTCGACACTCGCTCTTCCTTCACAGTCTTTGCAGAAGACGGAACCAGGCACTCTTTGCCCGCTCCGCCGCCTTCCTTCCACTTCCAGCCTGCGTTTCCTGCTGATGTTCGTTCACGCTGCACATGCTGGCCTACTGTGTGCCAGACCCCGCTCCCTTCCCTGGGATGACAGCAGACAAAGCAGACGAATGTCACGTCTGTTCCCACGGAGGAACTGCAATCGTCATGTCGCTTGACCTGGTGGACGTATTTCGGTGCCTGTTTCGGTTGGGTACAAGCTGAACTGCTGTAGCAAAGACACTCCTGAGTGTCAGGACTTCACAGGGGAGAGTTGCGTCCCCTCTCAGGAGTTGGTCCAGAGCTAGTCCCTGTGGGGTGGACGCTCTGCCCCCCGAGGCCATGCGGGGACCTGGGTTCCCTCCAGCTTCTCCCCGGGTTAAAACCAGGTCTTTTTCAAATTGGGTTTCCAGCCTTTAGAAAACAGGAGAGGAAGAGGTCCAGCGCCTTCATCTTTCGTGAGCTGTCCTGGGGGTTGATCAGTTCCCTCATATGCCACTGGTCTCTGGACTTCGCAAGATGGGACCGTGGGACGTGTGATCTCTGGCGTGTGGCTGTGTACCCAGCGCAATTGTGCGCAGGTCCAGCCTGCTTGATTTGAGGCAAAATTCCACTCTCGTTTCTATTTCTTCTGCTGCTCTGTGGCTTATTTATAATGTTGGGGTGCCCTATAACTGATATCGCCTTTCTGGCTTTTCGTTCTTTTTTTTACTTTCCCTTCTCCCTAGGTAGATAACATTCCCTCCTTGGCTGGTGTATCCATCAGGGTTTTCCAGAGAAACAGAGCACTACAGTGTGTATCTGCATCCACGTCCGTGTGCGTCTGTGTCTCGGGGAAGGCTTCCCTCTCTCTAGCCGGGGCCCAGGTCTTCCCGCCGCTCAGCCTCGCAGGAACTACTGCGCAGCAGCCATCACCATCGTATCTATATATTTAACTGTGCAGTTATTTGCTCGGTGGCCTTTTCTCCACCAGAATATTAGCTCCCCGACGGCCAGTGTGGCATCCGTCTTACTCACCACTGTTTCCCGAGTTTACGTCACAGCGTAAGTGATTGATATGTACTTCTTGAATAAATGGATATTGCAAGCAGAAGTGTAAGCAAATAACACGCGGATCACATTGGTGGCCAAAATCCAGCTGGGAGCATGATAAATACACTAGATGATGGAACCAGCATCCAGAACTTTCTCTCCTGGCAACCAACTGTTTGTTGATGGGAAACAGACCTTAAAGCTATAATTATCTGAGCAATTTGACATGTTAGTGTTAATTAATTTACTGCGTCTTTTTCCATCTTGATAGAGAACAGGAGTCACTGTTCGTTTAAGAGGTATTTATTGAGCACGTGTGCAAGCTGTGGGCCTGCGGTTAGAGTCACTGCCAACGTCAGCAGGGCTGGGAAGGTGTGCGAGTGCAGGCCCACATGCCACATTCATACATGTAAAAGTTATAAATAAAACGTATTATACGTTCCGCCATACATTGTGTTTTGTGAATAGCAATGCCAAATTGGATAACCTTTCCTGAGTCAATGTAGTTCTCTAGTATTTTATTCATTTAATTTTTGAGAAATTGAACTACCAAAAATAACTGAAATTGTCATTAAAATTCTCTAAGTAATACTTAGATTCAGCTATAAACCATGAATTTTGTATATCTTGCTCAAACTTTGTCATGAGACTCCATAACTTACTACTGTTTTCAGAGGATATGCTATATTCTGTCATATAAATCGGTGTCATCCATATTGCTGTTTTCACCCTCTAGACCATACAGTAAAGATGGCAGAACGGGTAGCGTGCTCACGCATGTGCATGCGTGTCTAGGGCTTCACATACAAAGCCAGGAGTAATGCGGATTGTTCACCATGGCAGAACGTTTCTCAGCTGCCACAGGTGTTCTCGAATCGTGAATCTGGGCATGAAGAGAAGCAAAAATGTATACTTGGCATTACTGGGAAGTGGCACTTTGACATGCAAGAATCTATCACACCCACGGTGAGAGAATGTGTTTGACAATTAGTTCACCTTTCGCTTGCCCAAGTGCTTCTGCATCTCGGAGCCTCTGGTGTCTGGGGATAGCAGGACATCACCCTCGCAGCATTCGCCTTCTTGGAGTTTGAAGCTACCGGGTAAGAGGTTGGAAAGGCATTTCTTGGGTCCTGCGTGGTGTCTCACAGTGGTGAACCCCCAGGGCTGTGGGCTGGGGGCCGGGGGCTCTGTGCTCTGGAACAGTTTGCTGTGGGTCTGGGAAACGTGGGGCTCTCTGAGGCACAGGGCCAGGGCAGGGCCTTCCTTCCCGGGTCTGGGGGTGGCTTTATGGACGCGGGAGCACAGAGCAGGAGAGAGACACGTGGGGACGGGACCCCGCCCGGGCCGGGAGGTCAGCGACATTCGTGCAGAACACGGTGTGGATGCTGAGAGCTGAGACAGGAGGCAGAGTTGGCCAGACTGAGATGCTGGAGCTGAGGGAACGTGCTCCAAGCTGAGGAAAGAGCGTGTTTGGGAAACGGACCCGCTGGGGGGCCCGTGTGGACGTGAGGGAGAGGGCCGGGGGCCACAAGGCAGGTACCTGGGCAGACCCCAGGTCACAGGGCTCGTGAGCCGTTTTTATGGGGTCTGGGCTTCTTCCTGAGGTTGACGGGGGTCCCTGAAGGACTTTTAAGACCTTTTGCGTGAGACAGTGTGGTGGCCTGTGGAGGACGATTGAGCTGGAACACGCTGGAAACTAGGGGCCAGAGGGACACGCCAGAGCTCGGAACCAGGACGCTGGGGACGGGCTAACCCAAAGACAGGAGGGGACACGGCGTCGCTGTGGGGAATGCCGGGGAGGACAAACGAGCCAAAACACTTCCCATCTTTTTGGCCTGAGCCACGGGGCGGGGGCAGCGCCATCCCGGAGACAAGTCTGGGGGGAGGACGATGAGTGCAAGCTCAGACTTTCTGCATTTGAGCTGTTCCCCCAGGAAGACCATTTGGCGGGCGGCTGGAGGCGGATTCCGAAGGTCGGGAGGTCCGTCTGGCTGGAGACAGGGCTGGCGCGGGCAGGGCGCCGAGGATCCCACCCTGCAGGCGCAGCTCACTCCGCCCTCCTGGATCGGGGATCGCAACTTCAGGGGCCACCCCTGGCAGACGCCCACCCAGTGCCCGGGTGATCAGAGGCTCAGCAGTGCGCGATGAACCCTGCGGGGGCCAGGTCTTGTCCTTGGCAGTTTCAGACATTTTTCTTTTAACCAGGATCCTGTCTTCCTCTCCCCAACCTTACTAGAACTCTCTCTCCACAATGTAATCAGTTAACCAATCAGTGGTTACCGTGCGGTGACTTTATTGTGTTGGAAGATGTTGAACGGAGATGGGATGAATGGGGAGAGGCTCCCTGAGTCTTCCAAACAACACGGACGTTTCCGGAAAATTCCCCCAAAGCAAGTGGAGTGCAACCCAGGCCACCCAATTCCTGCTCCTCTGTGCTCTAGGTGATGGCTTCAACATGAAATAAAGCAGTGGGTTTTCTGATTGGTAAAAACAGTTGTACATATTTACCAGCTGGTTTCTGTATAGTTCAGACGACCTGCCGAGTGAAATTCCTTCCAAAGTCTCTGGGTCTCCGCGTTCGGCAAAAAAACTCCACGTGTGGGGGGCAAAAAGCGTGTGGGTCGTCCAGCCCTTGGATGGGGGTGGTCTCTGGTCGTAAAGATGCTCCCTCTCCTCTTGTTAAAGGTGACTCATAAATTCCGGAAGAGCAGCAGAGTCGGGCAATACACGGCAGAGACACATACTAATTTTGTCATTTAACGGAATCATGAGAAGGAAGCAAGTGAGACAGGAATGTCTTTGAGAGAGAGGAGGAGGAGCTGCCCGTGACTAAGAGCAGATGTGGAGTGAGGGTCCAGCCCCTTTGCCCAGCAAGCCAGATGAGTAGCTTTTGGCTAAGAGGTGTATCTGAAGTTGTTTTTTATGAATTGCTTTTATGTTCTTATTTTTTTGGCTTTCTCCCCCCAGTTGCCAACACCAATTAAACTGTTATCTGGGAAAGCACAGAAGAAAACCCCAGTGGTTATTGCTAGAGCTGCAAATTGGTGGGGGCGCCGTGTTCACAGAGAAGGCAGACAATATGATGTTGCATTAGCTAACCACGCCCCTTCAAGGTGGTATGGAATATTAATGGTAAAACTTTTATTTTAAACTGCATCGTTATAAAACTGCTAGAAACATTTTATGAACAATTTGAGCACGCTTCAGATATTTGTGGCCACAGATTTGAAGAGAGACCCCAGTTTAGTGGACTCAGGGAGGAGCCTGCAAGTTAGGGGCAGTGAGTCCTCCCGTGACCTTGAGGGAAGCCGTGTGACCTTGCAAGCGTGCGGCTGCCCTTCTCCCAGTGTCAGGTTTCCGTGGTGGAGGCCCCACGGACGGTGCCAGGAAAACAGGCTTTAAACCGACAAAAATAGAGTCTCCCAGAAAAAATGCATAAATAACAATACTAATAACAGCACCAATAAGAGTCACTTTCCACGTATTTAGCAACTTGATTTATAAGCTGATTTTACGTCTCAGGCCTGTGGAAGGTGCCAGAAGGCCTAGATTTCACACGCAGTGTACGGGTGAAATCTGGCTCTTGCAGCAGCTCCTGCGGGGCTCATGCCAGAGGCTCCCTCTGCCCCGGGCTCCCCTCTAGGCAGGCGACTTGTAACCGAACAGGTGGCCAACCTCGCCGCGCTGCCGCCCGCTAGGAAGAGCAGCCCTATATTAAGCAAGTGACCCCGAGGTGTTCAACTGAGTCAGTTGCTAAAAGTGATGCTGCCACATCCTCGCTGCCAGCAACGGCTCCTTGCCCTCCGCTGACTTTCGGGTGACCCCGAGCGAGAGCTAGCCGAGCGTTTACAAACTGCAACATGGGGAGGAGTGAGATTCTCGGGGTCTGAGGAGCGGGACTGTGCTGCGCCCCGGCCAGATCGCCGTCATCGCCAGCTTAAGCAACATGCTTTCCCTCTTCCGCCAAGCCCTCTCCAAACTCTACAGCATACTGTTAGTAAGTGCCCGTTCGCATTGTTCAGGAGTTCTCGGGGGTGTGCAGTGTTTCTCGGTTTTGTTTTTAAGGCGGTTCCCAGTCATCCTGGAAGCCAAACAGGGCAGGACTTAGGCAATCATTTTTGCATAGTAGTGGCGATGTTTCTAACCGACTTTGCTCACTTCTTAATATTTTACTTAATAAGCAACTTTGGGTATGAATTTCTCAACATTTGCTTTTCTGCTTTTTTCTGTCCTTGCTCAGTCACAAACTTGTTCTACTTTGCTCCTGTTTAGCTTACACTGCGGCTTGCAAAGGTTTCCCGTCCTGCTCAGCACCTGCTTCCTGCCACACGTCTGCTCTCGTCCCTGAGTGTGCTACAGTTCGATTCTGTCGTCCATCTCCGCTCACGTGTCGGTCCAGGGCTCCCGGACGCCTTCCCCACAGTAGCTCCTTCCTGGGCACGTTCCACTGAGGGGAGGTCTCGTTTGCAGAGAGCGTGAGCACAGGGAAGGAGCACGGGCTCTGCTGACTTCTGTTCTTGTCTCTCCTTCCCCCACGTTCCCCCTATCTCCTTGCTCTGTCCTCCCCTTCTGCTCCTCCCTGACTTCTCCCCCCGAGGACCACAGGTGCTGGGAGGGGGACGCTCCCTGACCCACACGCTCGCCTCTCTGCCTCCTCCTCTGCAGCGACACTGAATTTCGTTGCATCTTGGTTCATTTGTGGTTCTTTTGCCCCAACACAGGATGCCTGTCTGTAACCAGCCTGGATACGGGGGCCATTTCAACTGGTTGGCCACTGCTCACTGAGCGTCCCGTGCATCCACACGGGCCTGTGGCTTGTTCAGCACCCTTCTAGCTGGCCACGATTCTGGATCTTCTACTCTGACCTTTGCATCCTTCGGTTAGCTTTCTGTTTATCATTCCCCCATCTTATCGTACACAAGATGGACAAATAGGCCATTATGGGCATGAATGTCTGTAGCATACTTAGCATGTTCTTTTGCAGTGTGCCTTTGCCTCAAGCCCAAGGAAGCTTCAGTCCTTTAGAAGATAACATATTTAGATGAGGTCCTTAGGAAATGCCGCGGACCTCGTGGCATGTGATGGTACTGACAGTGGGGTGCAGACCGAGGCATAGAAATGCGGAGTAATGGGCATGGACATTAATGTGTCTCAGAACAGCTTGGACCTGCCCGGGCTCTGCAGGGACAAAGGCTTCTAAGAGGGAGACAGGGACGCTCCGGCTGCAGCTGTGTCTCGAGTTCCTGGAGGTGAGACACGGGCATGTGTGTGAGTGTGTATGTGTATGCATGCATGTGTGTGTGTGTGTGAGAGAGAGAGAGAGAGAGAGAACTCGGGGCGGCAGCAGTGAGCACGCCTGGGGGCCTTGAGCGGGAGTGACACTCCAGGAGGTTTATTTTGGGAATATCAGCCTGGCAGGGCTCCTGCTGGGTTGCAGTGGCAGAGAGTGAGGCCAGGAAGTCTTTCTGAGGCTGTTGAAGTGAATGGGTCCTGCGGTGAGGGAGGCCGACCTGGGCTGGGGGCTGCCGAGGAAGGAAGGAGAGGAAGGAGAGAGTCCAAGAGCGCCTGAGGTCAAGTCCTGGCTGCGCTCGACGTGAAGGCTGGGACCTGGGGCCGTGATCCCTGCGCTGCCGGACGGCAGAGCCGTACTCAGGAGAAAACAGCGTCAGGGTCCAGGTCTCCCTAAATGAGTCTTCTAGAACCCACGATCTTTTATTTTCAATTTTTATTATGTTTTGAAACCATCAAGAATATGTTGTATGAATTTTGTGCTGCTGATTATCATACATCATGTTTATGATCAAATTAGCCAATTATTTATTTAGTGCTTTCATTTAATTAATGTTCTTTATAAAACATTATAATCAAGACATGTGTGCCAAATAGTAAGCTCCATAAGCACCTGTGCCTGGCAGGCTCGCTCAGAGGTCTCCATTCTCAGAGATTTCCCTGAAAAAATGAAAAGAACAGGTCTCGTCTTCAACGCAGCACATGGTGTCTTATATTTGCACGCATGGCCCTTTAAACCTGAGGCGAGCTGCGTCTAGGTCTTGCCGTAGCAAGAGAGCAGTGTTTGTTTACCAAATAGACTGTATATGTCCATCTGGCACATGAGGAAACTGAGGCTTATCTGGAGGAAGTGGCGTGCTCGGTTACGCAGACAGTGGTGGAGAAACAGGGTGCAGTCCAGGCACCCGCCTGCAGGGCTGAAAACCTCGCCATCCTGCCCCTCCCCACCGAGAGGAGAAGCAAAGCCCGGGGCTGTGTCTGTGGACGCTCAGGGTTGCAGCGTGTGTCTTCTAACTCTTAGCAGGTGTTCCCTCTTTTAAAAATCCTGAGAACTGTGTAAAGCTGTTTGTGGCCGTGGAGACGTAATTCTAGCAGCGAGGTGTACCCGCGTCTGACGTGGGACAAGTGTTTGCTGGGAATCCTGTCTGCCTTTCTGTGCTGACGGTCCGTGTTTCTGTATCGGCTCTGGGGCTCGGATGATCTGTGTCAGCAAAAGACTGACTTAGCCCTGAGCCCGCGGGACGGAAGGTTTTCCTGGTGACTGTCGGAGTGGATTTACTTGAAGGAGCCGCAGGAGAAGGGACTCGATTGCGCCCACACTGGATGCTCATGGTGGACCTCTGAGCTGCGACGTGGTCCTGTGCAGCCCTGCGTGGTCACCCGCCTCCCTCCACGCCTCGCCTTGGTCTTTCTCCGATGGGCCACCATCCAGGGTCCTTGGGGCCCTCCACCCTCTCCCCAAACCAGAGCCACCGAGGAGGGATCTGGCAGCACTGCCACCTCTGGGGAGGGGGATGTCGTCGGCACTCCTGGGCTGCA
This sequence comes from Propithecus coquereli, assembly GCF_000956105.1. Classification (NCBI taxonomy): domain Eukaryota; kingdom Metazoa; phylum Chordata; class Mammalia; order Primates; family Indriidae; genus Propithecus; species Propithecus coquereli. Next base: position 856,885 of record NW_012151964.1, on the reverse strand, counting down.
CTGGCTGGATCGGAGTCCTGGTGATGCTGGGGCTTGGGGGGCAGCAGAATTGCATTGTGAATGCATCTGGGTGAGCCTGCTGGGTTTCGGGGCCTCTGCGACTGGGAGCAGCGGGTGGCAGAGAGCCGGGCGAAGGCCAGAGGATGGCTGTGCCCAGTGAGACCAGGCGGGCTCTGCCTAGGAGGGCGGTTCTTCCCGGGGACGTCGGGCCGTTACCTGGATCTCTGTTCCCAGCTACGTCTGGATGGCAACATCTCTGTATAGACGCACTTGGTTCTGTCAGGTTCTCACAGGAGCCGCTGAGGGGACACAGCGCCAGGTGGAGCTCGGCGCTGTCTCCCTTTGCTGCCCCCAGAGCTCTGGGCCCTGACGCAGGAGAAGCTGCTGGGAAGGGGAAGTGGACGCTCTGCGGCTGGATGCCGCAGGCCTGTCTGGGGACAGGCGCCTTAGAGGCCACAGCCAGCTGGGAGCCCCGAGGACCAGCGGCCAGGCGCTCCCACCTCCCTGCGTACCGCCCCAGCTCTCACGCCACCGCCGCGCCGCACCTGTCCGCCTTCCCCAGGTCGCGTGGGGACTGGCCGTGGCGCCTCGCGTCGCTTGATGCTCCCAGCGCACTCTCTGTCCTGTGACCTCAGTCCCACGTGCTCTGACGGATTTCCACCTACGGAGCTATCGGGGACACTGGTTTCCCCGGCAGTGACGCACTGCTGGGAAAAGGAATGGTTATTGATGAGTGGAGGAAAATGTTTGAGTCATAGATTGTCCCTAGATGAATCATTGATTTATTTCCAATGAAATCTGACTTATTACACGGTCACATAAGTAGCTAGTAAAGTAATTTGGAAACTGATAATGTAAACTAATAAGGTAAATTTAAAACTAATAATTTAAACTAATTTTAAAACCTGTTTCCAGAATGCTAGGACAGAGGGGTGTGGCCTGTAGTGGGCGACGGATTGTGAGAAGCAACGTCCAGCGTCCTGTTGACTCGCGGCTGCTTGGGGGCGCGGCGCTGCCTCGTGGCCCCGCAACGTCTCCTCTTAGTTAAGAGAACGAACGTCGCCGCGTGTGACTTCTAAGTTAAAGCCTTTGAGCTGTTAGACATCTACAGCACCGAGTGTTACATAATGCAGAGGCACACAGAGGCATTGATGTCGCTGAAACGTGCACACTTCTGCCTGAAGCACTTGCCTCGGCCTGGTGGGCGACGCAGCAGCCCTCATGGAGTCCTGTGTGTGTCATGAAGCCCCAGCCACGATGACACGTGGGATCCTTTCCCGGGGGCACATCTGACCGCCCTGGCCGCAGGCTCGGCGCAGCCAAGCGCTGGGACCCGACATCCACCAGCATAGACCTTCCTGTCGCTTCTCGTTTTATTGTCTCTCTTTTTAATTTTATTACTATTGTTTAACTTTTTAAACCTAGAGTGATTCGGCTCTGAAGAATATGGTTATTAAAGTAGGGCTCACATCACCACACGGCCTCGCGGAAGAAACAGAGGGGAATCGGAGGCTCCAGGTGCGATCGAGCTCGTAGGTCCAGGACGTTCTGAGGACAGGCGCACACACAGTTATTTCGCTGGGCCTGGGGGCTTTTTGGCTCAGGATCGCATTTCATCGTCTCTGACGGAAGAGGGTGAAAAATTCTCGTTTTCTTTGTGCCGTTGTCACTAGTATTCATCTCAGAGCTCCCACCCAGTTATCTTCCTGAGATTCCACGAATCCAGCAGCTGGTGATGGCCTCTCCCTCCCCCTCTACCCCCACGGGCCCAGGGCCGTCTCAGCCCACACCCCCGCTCCCTACTTTGTGCCGCAGCACCGCGGTGACACGTGGGAGTGCCAGGCTCTGGGAAGGACAGACACTCTGGTGTCTACGATAATTAGTCAAAACACAAAGAGGACAGGGAAATTGTTCAGTTTGTAGTTATTCACCTTTCAATGTGTAGTAAGCTGCGTTTGGCATTGTAGGATACAGAGGTGTAAACTGAAGGGAGTTTGAAGTTGGTTGAGGACAAACGTGTAGACTTTTGGAGTTGTGTTCGCACCGCAGTGTGGCAAATACCATGAGAATGTGAAGCCGTGGCCGTGAGTGCCAAGGGGACGTTTGATCAGGTGGGCACTGGGGAGCCTGGCCCCACAGAGCGCGTACACCGGGAGGGCATGGCGTGAATACGCGCCTGGAACCGTCTGGGCAGCAAGTTCTACACGAAGATTGGGTGAGATCTCACTGCGGCTGTCTGCAAACAACAGGCTGAGTGACGTGAGCCACAGGAGGCCTGCGGAGCAGCATGGCGAGAATGAAAGCGCACTGCAGGAGACCAGCATTCTGCAGAGGGGCCAGGTGGGCCGTGCCGCACTGCAGAGGAGATGGGAGCAGGCGGAGCTGCAGCAGGGCCCCCGGACGTTGCATTTGTGAGCCAGTGAACTCCTCACCACGGCTCAGCCAGTCTGCACCGGTTCTGTGTCATCACGGTGACAGTGTCCTTCCCGGGAGAGAGAAGAGCAAAGTGGTGGTGGCCTCAGGAGCAGCAGATAGAACTCAAGGAACAGGCGAGTCCTGGAAAACCCAGAGAGACGGAGACAGCCACACAACAACAGGATGAGACGAACAAGGACCATCAAGGAAGGAGAAAGCACTCTCCCAGATTTAAAATATGACCACTAAAAACTTCCCGAATGTTGCGGAAACGTTGGGGAATTCTTCTAGCAGGTAGAACTGAAAGACAGGCACAGAAATAGGGTTGGAAAGAGAGGATCCTCCGTTAGCTCTCCGTCTGTCACGGTGGCGAGCCCAGCACGTCCGTGACCCATCACGCAGGGGGTGTCACACGCTGTCTACACGCGCTGTGGCTGGGGCAGGCGACACCAGTAGACTTGCCTTGTGCCCGTGCCTTTCTGCTTTACCAGGGCAGTTACATTTTGCAGGTAGGAATTTGGCATGGAGATTTTTTTTTTTTTTTTTGAAACAGAGTCTCACTGTGTTGCCCGGGCTAGAGTGCCGTGGCGCCAGACTAGCTCACAGCAACCTCAAACTCCTGGGCTCAAGCGATCCTTCTGCCTCAGCCTCCCGAGTAGCTGGGACTACAGGCATGTGCCACCATGCCCGGCTTATTTTTTCTATGTATTTTTAGTTGTCCAATTAATTTCTTCCTAATTTTTATTAGAGACGGGATCTCGCTCTTGCTCAGGCTGGTTTCGAACTCCTGAGCTCAAACAGTCCGCCTGCCTCGGCCTCCCAGAGAGCTAGGATTATAGGCATGAGCCACCGTGCCCAGCCTGGCATGGAGATTTTTAAAGGTAGTTTATTAACACAGCAGAGAACAGCAGGGTGGAGACCGGGGCAGGCGGGACGGGGGGTACAGGGGGGTGGGCTGGGCCGCAGGGGCCCATCCAGGCAGGGACGAGGGAAGACAGAGGCTAAATGCGCCCAGAGCCTCTCGCTCCCTTGTTGTGCTTCCTGTTCCGTTTTCGACGGCAGACCCAGGCCCGCCTGGCCTTGGATGTCCTCTGCTCGTGCGCGGAGCCCGGGCCACGGCACTGGGAGGAGAAGGAGAAACGAGCCTCGGACCCGACTTGTTTGTCCACCACCCGTCACTCTTCGTGGGTCCATTTTGGCGTCGGGACATTTTGTAGAAATACGAGTTTAAAAACCGTCTTTGCCACCGTAGTGCTTCTTTCTGGTTCGTGTCCCGCCTCTTTGAAGTAAGAATTTTCTGATTTCCACAAATAGCTCCTGAGCACTTTCCTAGACTCCCTAATTCCCGGACCTCCTCACCTTGCTGCCTCCAGAGGTCTCCCCAGGGTCCCAGTGCCTGCTGGGCTTTGTGTCCAGCGTCTCTCCAGACAGACCGGCCCCCGGGTGACCCTGCCCTTCCCGAGTCACCGTCCCAGCCTTGACCGCGCTCCACGACAGAGCGGAAGCCGCCGGCCGCGCCGCACGCATGTGTCCCCCTAGCCAGGCAGCATCTGTGCCGCACCCGCCTGCCATGTTCAAAGCTCTGCGGTCCCCAGGCAGAGCCAACGACTCTTTCAAATAAGAGGTTTCCTGTTCCCACAAATAACCTCCCGAGTGCATTACGTTGCTGCTTTTTAGAAAATAACCTATTTGCTGACAGGGACGACTATAAAAGACCGTCCTGGTGGGGACCTCAGCGTTTCCTGTTCTCAGGCTCTGCAGGGATCTCAGGAACACGACACGATTTTCTTCCTTGGAAAGATGACTCGACGGTTCTGCTTGGAACTCTCTCTGTCCAAGGACACGGCTCTCTTTGGTGCCCGATGACACACTGTGTGGTGACAACCGCTGGCCCTGGGAACACTCGCTGAGGAGAGAGTGGTCATCGCTCTTTGTCTGTGTTTATCTGGTGGCAGCTTTTCAGAGCAAGTGTGTTGGGTCTGGATGACGCATCTGGGCCGTATTTGGCAGCAAACGGTAAGGGAGTCGCGAGTGCCGTGCAGCGTCTCAGGCAAGCGCAGCTCTGAGTTTGCAAACTCTGGTGCCCCCGGTTTGGCCTCCTGAGTCCGTGTGGCCACCATCGGTCAGACGGGGCAGTGGCACCGTCAGCCCAGGGCCAGTGCTCTGAGCGGGGGTCTGCAGGCCCGTGGCGAGGTGGCCAGAGGGTGCCAGGGGCAGCAACTCTGTTGTTCCTCCTCCAGGGTCCTTTTGGGGTGACCAGATAGGAGAACCTCAGCACAGCCTGGCCCCTCATCGCAGCTGCAGGTGGGGTGACAGCTGTGGGGATGGCGCTCTGTGCCCAGCCCTGGCGTTTCCTGCAGGCCCTGGGCAGTACAGAGACCCTCGGCTCTGCCCCTCTCCTCAGGCCCCAAGGGGAAGCCTTCCTGGTCTGCGTGTGAGTGGACGCGGCAGCCGAGATGCCAGGGCGCAGAGAAGGTGCCCTCTGTCCACATGCACACACGTGACCCAGGACACCCAGCACATGGGATTGCAGTTCTGCACTGAGCGCTACAGTAAGTGTGCACACTCCTACGGGAGGCGGGAGGGAGTGAGCAGGGAGTGGACAGCTCTGGGAAGGGCTGGGGGAGAGGTCGGGTGTCCACCCCGGGCCTACGGGTGAACCTGCTGCAGCAACCCGCATAGACACGTAGTGCCTCGCTCTCAGCCAGGAGGAGGGTTTCCTTCCCTACTGAGACGCAATGTCTGTAACCAGGCAAGGATTTCCTGTCCCCTCCACATGCAGAAATAGCAACCTCCCTGGGACAGAAGGGGACTGTGGTGTCCCCAGGTGCTCTGTTCTGCTGGGTCCCCTCCCCTCTGGGGTCAGCCTGCGTGCACAGCGCAGCCAGCCTTCTTGCCCATAAAATGAATGCTGCAGTCACAGCAAAGCTCTGCGTGTAGGGCAGTAAGCTATGCTTTTCTTATCATTTTGAACCATAAGGTTCAAGTTAGAAATATAGAAATCAAGAAAAAGGATCGGAGATACCCAGCTGGAATCCCCGTCTGCAAGTCAAGTGAAGGCTGCCCTGCCCCCATTACGTTGCTAGAACCAAGATGATGATCTGAAAAGTTTCTACAGCACTAGCCCATGGGAGGAATTCAGGAAATAATCAGAATGGGTATCTCATCATTTAGCATCTGTGGGTTCAGTGATTAATGATGTTTGTCATCTGGCATTAAAGTAGCAGATGGATATTATCTGCTGGCTTTCCTTATTGTCCCTGAATTTTGATGGTTTCTTGTCAAAGTATTCCTGTGTCTCAGGATTTACGCAGCAGTGAGGTTGGTGCTGGCTTGGGCTTCTCTCCTGACGTCCCAATCCCCACGTACCTAGTGGCAGGTGCTTCCTTATAATCGCCCTGCGATTTTAGCACAGCTTTTTCCTTTGTGTTTGTAAATTTGCCAGATAACTGTAGAGCAGGCACAGCAGGCACCTGGCAGGGCCTACAGAGAGTGCCGGGCCACACGCTGCGCTGTGACTTATGAGTCATGGTTTGGGGTGCGGGGGTTGTGTGCCCGGCGTGGCGGCAGGTCCAGCCCCCTGGGCTCCCACCTTTCCATGGAGAAGCGACCTTCCCGATTCTCCTCCATCCTCCCTGCGAATCTGAGCCTCATCAACTCTACCCACCGATCTGCACCTCCGGGGTTGCGATTTCCTGACGTGAGATGGAAAGCCCTGCTTGGCCGAGACCCCTGGCCCTGTCTGGCCGCAAACCAACCCCAACCTTGGCCCCGGTTAGCGGGGCAGCCCTGCCTGGTCCCCAGGATTGGCTTTCAGATTCAACCTGATGTCTTCACCCTAACTTTGCATTTCTCCCTGACCACACTGGTTTCTTCAGAGCACAGAGAGGAAAGTAGGTGTTAACAAATTCACCCCACTGGGTCAGATGGCTGACTTTGCGTCCTGCAGTTCTGTTGTATCTTTTCTGCTGCAATAACTTAGCTGGGCGGTGTGAGTGAATCTGAGTGTCTGTCTTTTCATATTGAGGAGCCAGGCTGTGGGGCGGCTCTCCCTCCAAAGCACAGGTCACCAACGTCGACATACCATTTGGAGCTCCGGGGAGTGGTGGATTCTACTTGCCTAGGAGTCGTTTATAGTCATGGCAGCAATCGCGGTCGTCAATAAGAAACGCTCTCCACCCAGTGCGGCCACAGAGGAGTGTGCCGTGTTCGATTCTGCACAGAGATGGTTACCAGACACGCTTTCTTTAACATGTCAAAAACAGACTGAGACTAGAGTCATGAGATGAGATTTTTGTTCCCTCTGCCTGAGTTTTAATGACCGCCATCCATTTTTTCAAAAGTAACGTGCTACTTGTCTGAAAAATATCTCACCGTTTACTCTGCGTGGCCCCAATGACACTGGGAGCAGGAACATTGCATTTAAATAGCGTGTTGGACACGGTGGCATTTTAGCTGATGTCTGAGGACAGTCTTAAGAGTAGAGGAATTCCTATCCTCTGTAGGAACTATATGTTGTCACATTTCAAATGTGAGAAGTAAATCTGTGAACAAAGAGGCCCGTAGTGGCGAGGGTGGCCGTCTGCAATGCGCGGCAGTGGCCGACCGTACCTGGGCAATCTGATGTCTAAAGCGCAAGGCCACGCTTAGGTTTCAGGAGGGTCGAGATTAAGCTCTGATCACTGCAAAGCTTGGCAGTGCTGCTGTGTCAGAGCTAAATGGTGTGTGTCGGCGTTTTATTCCCTGTGCTACCTGCCTTCGGGGCAGAGCAAACGACTCCAGACCTTGCTGGCATTACAAGACAAGCGCGTACAACCTCGCAGCCGCCGCGGATCGCAACGTGGCGCTGAGAAGCCGCAGGGCTCTCCTGCTCTCTCCGGCTCTACGCAGCAGGAAGAGAAGCGTTGTGTGTGCTTCCGCCTTTCACGTCTCCATCTGCTTTAATGGGTTGAGAACACCTTTTATTTTAGATTATACGTTGTACCTGGAGGCTATTCCTGCCCCTCTGTTTCCTATTCAGCGTCATTTTAGTGCCTACAAGGCGTCTGCAGGTACCTGGGACAGCCTCCTGCCTGAGGTCACCAGGGACCTGCTCGTCTCCCGGTCCCACGGCTTTGCAGGCTGCTCACTTTCGTCTTCGACGTGGTGACAGCACTGAGGGGAGGCGCAGCAAGTCGCGTTGCCCTCTGATAAGGTCCCCACACACCGTCCCGGCGGTCGGTCACCCGTCAGAACACACGAGAGTAAACACGGGAGGGGAGTGAGATACTCAAACCTCCATCGAAGACGGTCCTGTCTGTGATCCGAGGCCAACAAGGCAAAGACGCGGTTATAATTTTTTAGGGGAAAACCAAATCAAATGCTTTGTGCCGCGTTTGTGGGGAAGGACGGAACAGAGGAGACGTGGTAAGTGATGGAGCGCAGCAAAGGGGACGCTTCGGAGGTCCCTGGACACCACCTGTCATCGTGACCCGAGAGGGACACTGTGTCTGGGACAGGAGGCCCCGCACCGGCACAGCTGTTTCTGGTGGGTCAGAGACGTGTCATCAGAAAAACTGGTCCGGAAAACTGTCAAAGTTCTGACCCCACGCTCGTCAAGAACCCTCTCCCTGAGTAATTCGGGCTCCCGAGGTGCCGCTCTAACGCCGCGTGGCTGAAGGTGACGATCGCAGCCCGTGCATCCTCTGGCTGCCGTCGGCCGACCCGGGCTGGATCCGGATCCCCGCTCGCATCTGAGGAGCGGCCGGCGGAGTCCCCTGGCACCTCACTGCGCCGTCCCTCTCCGCCTCCCTCAGACCGGCGCGCCGGCCTGGGCGTGTGCTTCTCGCAGCGGCAGCGCACTCGAGGCGAGGCCCAGCCCACGCGTGCCTGTTAAGCCCCTGCTTGTGTCACGCTGGCTGGTGTCCCAGTGCCCAAAGCAAGGCATGCGTCTGAACTCAGAGCCAGGTGCGGAAAAGAGCCCACCTGTTGATGGGTCGGACGGGAGAGTAAGGGTGTCGGTGCAACATTTCGTCCCGTTACTTTCGCACTGGGAGGGGCGCCCTGCAGGCGCGGCATCCAGCCAGGGAAGGGCAGGAACAGGGTTCCAGAAGAAGCAGCCGGGCACCCAGCACCCACGAAGTGCTGTGACTTGGGAGCTCAGGCCACTGGACGTCCTCAGCCAGGAGTCCCCGTGCAGGGCCGGGCTGGGCCGCACAGGGACAGGCGGGACTCGACTCAGCAGCGGTTGGACCTGGCGAAGGCAGGGGCCAGAGCACGGCAGCGTCCAGGACGTGAACTTAGGCTCGGACGACGTGTTGGTTACTGAGCCCCTGTCCGGGCTCCAAACCCACCCCCTGCACCAGCCTCAGGAGGACAGGCTGGGCCACGACACCCTCCATGGGAGCTGCCCGTGGGTGCCAGCTGCCGACTGGGGGTGCCGGAGAGATGGCGGCCTGCTCCCCATCCCCATCAGCCGAGCCGCCATGTGGAGGTGGGCGAGGTTCCGGGCAGAGAGGAAATGCGGACAGACCTGAGGCTTGTGCTCCTCTGTTCCGGGCGTCGTCTTCACTTGGCGCTTGTCCACTTTGCCCAGATGCTCTAGCAAATGTCACTGCATTGCTCCGTGGCATCATGTTCCACGTGATCTTTGTCTCTCTGGCTTCCCAGGGCCTCTGGTGTTGGCCCCCTGCAGCCCCCACACCCCACACGCTGTCTGCTTCGACCCAAGAGAATTGTTCTGTGGTTCGGTCAGTCACTTCCCGACGTCTCATGACTCCTACTGCATGCGGGTGCGCTGTTCTTCCTGCTGGCATCCGTGTCTTCCTCACTTCCTCCCGCAGCTGTGCTGGGCAGGAAGTCTATTTCTCCTGGTATCCCCAGGGCCGGGGGTTTCAGGGCCTGGCAGACGCCCGCCTGGAAGGTCCCCCTACACCAAGGACCGTGGCTGTCATCATCCGATCCTCTTGCAGATCTCGTCTCATTCCGGTCAGCAATCATAGTGTTGACGGTGTGACCACCTCCCCGAGAGCTGCTGGTCATATCCAGTCTATTCCATTTCTTTGGCATGCGATTCTGAATTCTCATAACTGCAGCGGTCGGGGGGTGGAGTGTGCGGTGAACAATCACTCCCTTTGACCTATCCAGGTGGTCCACAGGGCTGCGAATTTTGAAAGCTGTTATCTGTGAGTAACTGTGTGTTCCTGTGACATATTTTTGTTGATAAATCAGAGATCCCCAACCTTTTTGGCACCAGGGACCAGTTTCGTGGAAGACAATTTTTCCATGAATGGGAGGGGTGGGGAGAGCAGAGCTCAGGGGGTGGGTGATGCGCAGCCTGGTTCAGAACAGGCCACGGACCAGTACCGGGCCTCAGCCGGGGGCTCGGGACCACAGGACTAAATGACACAAAATATGGCCTTATATGTCTGGTCTGTGGAGACATCAGAAGGATTTAGATTTCATGCACATGCACGCACGACCACAAAGTATCAACACACATTTCGAGCTTCTGGTTCATGCATTTTAAAACGAAATATAAGGAAAATAAGCTATTTTCCTTGAGTGTATTTGCTGTAGTTTAGAATGATAAACAGAGGTTAGAAAATTAAAAAATATCAACACAACTATGTGTTGTTTATATCATATGTATACGATGGTTACACATTTAAAAATTTTTTTTAATTATGACAAAATACATATAACACCAAATTTATCATCTTAACCATTTTTAAGTGTGCAGTTCAGGAGAATTAAGTACATTCAGATGATGGTGCAACTGTCACCACCATCCATCTCC
>NW_012151964.1:841144-846488 GCF_000956105.1 Propithecus coquereli | reverse complement strand
TGATGTCTTCAAGGTCCATCCACACTGTAGCATGTGACAGAATTTCCTTCCATTGTATATATGTAGCACATTTTACACACGGGTGTGCAATCGTAATATCTTTTTGAGACTCTGCTTTCAATTTGGGGGTATATACTCAGAAGTGGCCTTGCTAATTATGCGGTTATTCTGCGCGTGACTTTCTGAGGCACTGCCGTGCTGTTTGCCAGCAGCCGCCCCATTTTACGTTCCTGCCAACAGTGTACGAGGGCTGCGGGGTTTCCACATCCTTGCCAGCGCCCGCTGTTTCCTGTTTGCTTTGGTAGTAGCCATCCTAACAGGTGAGAGGGGATATCTCGTTGTAGTTCTGATTTGCATTTCCCTGCTGATTAGTGACATTTGACACTGAGCATGTTTTCATATCCTTCTTGTCCGTTTATATATCTTCTTTGGTGAAATTATCCTCGTATTTTATAAACAAAACGTAATACATTCAAAATGATACTTTCTAGCATTTCTACAGAACAGAAAAATGCCAGGATTCAGATACCTGACAAGCCACTTAACTGTGTGACGTTGTTCCTGTACAGGGAAGGTGGGCGGGTTCGGGACCACCCACAGCTTTGCAGAGCGCGCTTGGCCCGTGCGCCTGGGCAGACCGTGTCTGCTCCCTCTGATGTGCCGCCGGCACCCGCCACACAGAGAGGACCCGGCAGGCCGTGCTAAGCAAGCCTCCAATTTTAGACACGCACTTCTGGTGAGCATTCGGTTTGTTTTTGTTTGTTCGTCTTTTTGTTTTTGCCATCCTTTCTGGATCTATCAGCCGGGAGAATATCACCTTTCAACAGCTTTCTGTTTCCGGACTGCCGCTCTCTGCTTCTTCACACCACAGGCCCGCAGAGAGTGCAGAGTGGATGCGCGGACCCGCTTGGTGTTTTCCCCTTATTTAAGTTATCGAAATAAATGCATAATTGGGTTCATCATCACGATGTCAAAGCAGGCTCCGCAGCCCCTCAGAAACGGTGGACTTCTTAACTGAACTTCCCAGCCAGACGGCAGGCCGGGCCTCGCCGTCCTGCTCCCAGCTGGCCTCTGCCGAGGTGGATCCCCTGCCCTCACTGCGCTTCCGTCTTGGTAGTGGGAGCAGAACGAGCTCTGCCCAGGGGCTCCTTTCATTTCACCGTGGAGCCCGGCTAGGGCTCGGCCTCCAGCTCGCTGGGCCGTCTGCAGCAACGCACGTCACGTCTCTGGTCCTCGTTCCCAGTGAGGCTTGCTCTGGCTCTGGGGCTTCAGATAAGAGCACGTTTCTGACAGTAGTTGTGTCTGTGTTCTGCCAGCCGCACCTGTATTCTTTCCCACGTTCTTTGTCGTATTTCCCGCAACGATGGGGCCGGTCACCTCGGGTCTCCTCAGAGAAGAGGACGGGGCTGAGCTCCTGGAAGTGTTTGTCCCGTAGCTGCTGAGACACGAGCCTTCTTTGGTTTTGGCGACACCGAGTATAGGCACAGAAGGAAAAGCCCAGCCAGAGGTGCAAAGAGCTTTATAAGCATACTTTATTAGTTGATCCTTTATTTTGTATTCTTAACACCAATTTAGGGGCACTCTTAACTGCTGTGTAACTCAGAGCACGTCTGTAAGTCAAACTGTGTGTGCACCTGGGGAGGAGACCTGAGCCTCCCTTTCGCCTGGGTTGACTCCATCGGGGCCATTTCTCTGTCCACCAGCCCTGTAGATTTTGTTCCGTCTGGAGGGCAGAACCCGCCCGAGCTCCTCAACAGCTCTGAGACTGCAGGCTGCTTTTACTTAGCGCTGAGTCTTTGGCAGAGCGTGAGTAGATCGTTTTCAGATGTGCACTGCTTTGCCTTCCTTGAAGTTCCGTTAACAACGACAACTTCTAGCAATCTGATGACTTCCACACCACCTCTGCAAGCCCAGATGATCCAAACTCCTCTCCTTATTTAAGAAAATCAGTATTTATTTCAAGTAAAGATGGCTATATCAAACTTGGTGACAAATGCTTCTATAAATCATTCTTTTATTCAGTCTTCACATTAATCGATGCTGTGAGCCAGGTAGCCAGGCATTTGCATAGATTCAGAATTCGGTGGAACGTGACCGGCGGTGTAGGCTGCACGGACAACGTGCTCTTGCTGTGGCTTTGTGTTCAACACGGGGATAGGAAACACACGTGGTGGTTTGTGCAAATGGGGCAAGGTGCCTGTCCCCTCCTGGGGGCACCCGGCCGGGGGTGCGCACAGGGCTGGCCTTGGGTAGTGTGGTGAGAACCGTGGTATGGGTGGATGTGATGGCATGAGCAGAGGCCCTGAGGCGCAGAGAAGATTCAGTTTGGAAATGGCCTTCCCAAAGCGTGTGTTGTAGCCCTAACACCTCACAGATAGGAAATGTCCCGTAGAACTCCGGCCCCTTCCTAAGGGTTTTTGTTCAATTTTTTTCATGAAAAACTGAATATGTGGCAGAGAAGATTGTGTGAGACGAGCTATGCTCCTTGGCCATGACTCTGGCTAGAATTCTATCCACTTAGCATGGTATAGTTTGTTGGCTTACTCCAATCAGAATTTGAGTGACAGTTATATGTCTAAATAATAAAATTTGAAAAAAAATTCTTTAAAAATACATTTTGTGTAAAACAGCAAGTTTTGATATGAAAGCCTTTGAAAACATGGAGCCTGTGGAGAAAAGTAGAAGGCTGGGATCCCCTGATTCCATCAGATACCTTTATTTTGCACGTGGGGAAACCGAGGTCTCGCGCTCTCGGCACCTGCTCAGTAGGGAGCCGGGAGGCACATTTGGAAACTGGTCCCACAGTGACGCTTGCTGCCGGCTGCCACCCCCCAGGATGCTGTGGATGACACTGACCAAGGGACAGCCCCGGATTGGCTCCACCCCAGATGGGCTCAACCGTGCCCGTCTCTGCACCTCGATTTCCCCATATGTAAAATAAAGGAGGGAGAAAGCCGACTCTTTGCAAAAAGCCTGTTATTTGCACCTCAGATGTAGTAGATGTCTCATCAGTTTTAATTTTGTTCTTGCCTTTTTTAGTACATCCTCTATGAGAATAATCTCTTGCAAAAAACATTTAATAGACTTTTATTGCTCAGTAGGCTCTTAATATACAATAAAATTGAAATTTTATAGCTAAAAAGTGGTCAAAAGGTTTGAATTCCATGTGGTTCAGCCTAGTAATTTATTATACCATTAAATATTCTTTAAGTATAGCTTCACAACCTTTATTCTTAAAAGAAATGACACAGAAACACACTGAAACAAAATGCAACAGAAGTGTGTTCGTAGAAGAGTTTGAGTGTGTGTGAATTTTCTCAGGGAGGGACAGACACAGTTTTATCTTCCTAATATAGTCTTTAAAATATCTTCTAAAGGTCACATTTGGTGTTAAGCACATGTTTCAGTGAGTGGCTCTAGGGAAATGTTAACGTGACAACGTTGGCCGTGACCAACGACGATCACTCATAAACTAAGTGTCAACTTTCTGTTTATCTGGAGCATGGTTCAAGTTGTGGGTGCACCAGGCTTAGCACAAGGGCAGGCGATGCCCTTTCTGTCACCAAAGTTCACTCAGACTGAGGACCAATGGAAATCAAAACAGAAACATCGTGGTAATATTTAGAAGGAAAACAAATCAAGTTCAAGTGCAAAATTAAAAAGAGTGGCCTGTGCCGTTTGCAATGTGCAGACGGACAAGTCAGTCATTAGTGGTTTTAGCAAACTTCCTCTATAGCATTTAAAGTTTATAAAGCACTTTCAACCATGACTGGATTTTCCAGAAAACCTGTGCATGGGTAGCAGTGATCCTGTATAACGGGTAAGGAAACTGGGGCGTCGCACGTCTAAATAGTGTGCGGGAAGCCCACAGCTAATAGATAACCAAGCTAGAACTCAAACTCGGGTCTTGACATTGAAACCCATGCTCGTTCTCGGATACCACATTCCTCCCTTTTCAGCAGCGAATGAGTCTTACCTGTCCGCTGCAGGTGGGCACAGCACTGGTGCCTGGTCCTGGGCGCACCGGCCGGTTGCCATGGCCGCCTCCTGCCCCATCATCCGCAGGGAACCTCCTCCCACTCCGACCCTCCCTGTGCCCCCTCCAAAGCCCTCTGGGCCAGGGTGGAGCCTCCCGCAGCTGGTTTTTCACAGGTACCTTCCCCCAGGTAGGAGAGTCTCTGAGGGACAGTGGAATAGTTGTTCCTACCGTAGGACACGCACGCTGTTGGGGAAAGTAAGGCATTTCTTTGGGGGAAGGGAGAAAGCAAGGAATAAGAGGGGGAAGAAGCTGTTTTATATCTTCCCACCCCCCGCCGTGCATGGGGCAGCTTGGTCCCTGAAGCACGGCTTGGCCGGGTGGGGAATTTTCTCTCAGAGTGAAGTGGGGCCAAGAGTTGTGCGTTTTGGGGACGCGAAGCCTGGTTCTGGGAACCAGACGCTGCAAAGTGCTGTGGGATTCGCACTCACGGCCGCGGGTCCTCCTGCTTCCTCCCGAGAGCCGTCTTTCAAGCTGTGCTTGTTAACTCGCGGGTAAAGCAAAGCAGTCCTGAGTGGAGACTTCCTTTCTCGCATGCGGAGATTATGGAGTAGGAAGATTATCCATTGTTTTTGTTTCTTGATCACCTTTCAATTCAGATCTTTGATGAGAGAAACAGCAGGAACATGCCCACTTTTCTGTTAATATATCGGTCCACTCAGGCTGCCCTAACGAGGCACCACAGGCGGGGTGGTTTGAACGACAGAGACGTATCGTCTCTTGGTTCTAGAGGCCTGAAGTCAAAGACCAAGGTGTTGGCAGAGTCAGTGTCTCCCGCCTTCCTGCTGTGTCCTCACCTGGTCCTCCCCTGCGCACACACGATTCCCAGGTGTCTCTCTGTCCAAATTTCCTTTTCTTGTGACAACACCCAGCCAGATTGGATTAACGCCCACTCCGACGCCTCGTTTTAACTTAGTCACCTCCTTAAAGGCCTTTCTCCAAATACAGCCACATTCTAAGGCCCAGGGTTGGGGCTTCAGCATGTGGATTTAAGGAGGACACAACTGAGTCCATCGTAGTTAATTTGGTTTAATGGCTTATGGCAGAATATTGAGTTTATAAGCTAAACCAGAGAACCCGCTTATAGGATATGCAAGTCAAACTCATGTACCCCCAATGCCATGTCTAAACATATGTCTGTATTTCCATATTGAATCTCTTTCCTGGAGCTGGTACCAATTTATTGGTATGGATACGTAAATGACCCCTCATAATGCTAAGTGACACCTTCCAAATGTGAACACAGGCATCGGAGTTGCAAGCAGAGCTGTTCTTATGTCCTCAAAGAAAGCAGATACCTAACCTGTC
>NW_012151964.1:829968-840258 GCF_000956105.1 Propithecus coquereli | reverse complement strand
TAACTCTCCAAAAGGAAAACATAGGCAAAGGACATGGACATAATTTACAAAATAGAACAATAATACAAATAGCCACTCAATATTGCTAAACACGACTACTAATGCAATGAGTGTAAATTAAAACAGTGAAAGCGTCGGGCCGCACGAATGACACTTTCAGGGCAGTGCTCCGCACGGGCAGCCGTCCCGTGGGGGATGTACTTAAGCTCTGCGGCGAGAGGGCGACTGACTCTCGCTTTTAGGAAACAAGCTCACGTATGTGCCGTTAACCTCAAAACCTTTATGACTTTATCCTGGTATTCCAATTTGCAGGAGAGCACCCTAAAGAAATCATAAGACATCGGTCACTGATTTATGTTCAGGAATGCTCTTTGCTGCATTATTTTCCACTTGGAAAAACCCAACACTGGGCAACAGTCAAACTGTCACCGCATAGTGAGAACAGTATGCAACCATCAGAAAGCTCGTGGAGATGCCTGTCGTACACATCAAGGCAAGAAATGGGGCATAAAAGTGATCGTATTATGCAGTCTCCGTTTGGTGGGAATCACACTCTCATGGAACCCAAGCTACTCTTTGTAATACGTAGCCTTTGTGTGATTAAACCATTAACTGTGTAGGTGATTACTTACTTTATGTTTCTTCAATAGGATTTGTGCTCAGGAAGCAGGAACTGTGTTTACCTCCGTGTCTCTAGTACGGGTGTGCTTGGTGTGGTGGCTGTGTGTGGGGCGGGCACTCAAGTACTTGCTCAGTAATCCCTCTCTCTCTCTCACACACACACACACACACACAGATGCACACGCACACGCACGCACACACACGCACAGCAAGGTACAGGAGGCAGACTTACACTCACGCTGGAAGAAAATACACCAGAATGATACCACTGATCACTCATGGCCAGTACGATCGTGGATTCTTAGCGTTTCAAATCTTTCCATGTAATTTATGAAGCAGTTTGCTATTAAAAGAATGTAAGGAAATTAAAACAGACCTTAAAATTCCCCAGTTCTCCCAATGGGAAATATTAATACCTCATGCTTACCTAGTGCTTTCCAGTTTCCAAAATTAATTCTTAAATATTCTTAATTTCCTTTGGTTCTTAAAAGCGGCCAGTAAGGTAACAGCAGATACCAGCCATGCTCCCACCGAGGGAGAGGGTCCCTGGTCACGCATCTGGCGCTAGAGCTGCAGAGTGATAGCTGCGTGGGCGCCAAAGGCCTCAGGCCCCCATGCTCCCTGGTGCTGGCTTCGTCCGCCGCATCCGTGACAAGGGACGGCGCTAAAGAATAACACGAATTCCCCCAACACCGTGCTCTTGGTGCCAGACCACACCTTCTGCCCCAGTCCCTGGAGTGACTGAATTATGAATAACCTACGAAGCTTTGCACGGAGCAGAGGTTTAATAAAACGCAGTCTATGGCTCCATCCCGTTAGAGAGGAAGAAAACAAAATCTGGAAGCAAATTCTTTCTTTCCAGGGTAGTGAAGAAAAAGCAACAAAACCCACCAGCCCCGCGTCATGCAGACAGCAATCTTTCTGTGCACGGCACGCCACCCCCAGCCCGTCACCTGGAGCCGTCCAGAGCTGTGCAGGTCAGCAGGGAACAGCTGGGGACATTGTTAGTGCAATTAGCTTCATCAGCCTGTGTTTAACTTAAATACTTAATGAGCAATCCCACACAATTTTAATTTTGGTTTTTTAATTAATGGGGCTGAAATTGGGAAATGGCACTTTCTGTCTTAATATTTTTAGCATATTCGACTTGTTTTTCATCCTGCTCATCAGTGCTTGGTTTCGGACATCTGTCCAATTGTACATTCAGATGATGACCCTGTGGTCCCCAAGTAAGTGCCACACAAGGCCTGTGGTACACGAAATGCTCTATCTTCACGTGCAGCGTTGCCAGGAAGGAGGGACGGGTGGGGTTTGGGACACTTCCCCCTCTCGAGGGTCCCTGGGAGGAGCTGTCCAGGGAAGTGTGTGTGATGCTGGGGAAAGTGTATACTTCTAGTACTTGTCAAGGGGAAAGAGTGTGGACGTGGTGGCCGGTGGTATTCAGTCGTCAAATGTCAGACTGGGTCCCCCGTGTACCTGTCCTGCGCCCAGAGCCCTGCAGCACCCACTCCGGCACATGTGTGTCCTGCACAGCAGGTGGGGAATGAGGCCCGAGTTTAGCTGGTCTCCCGCGTGACTGCGTGCGCGCACCTGGAAAGTGCTTTCGCCGGAACCTGCGCCTCCGCCCCAAGAATCCCATCGCTAGCGCCCGGCCAGGGCCACAAGCAGTCAGCGCTCCGTCCGCCCAGCCCTCCCAGGGACACGTTCTTCTCCAACGATGGCGTTGCGGGACACAGAAGGTTTAGAGCCTTAAGCTCCTCGGACTTAAACCATTCAGCAGGGGAATGGTTCTTCCCCTCACGCAGAGGAAGGTCAGAGCTGCCGACTTCACAACCACGAGCCGGTCTTGAGGTGCGCATGAAGATACCGGAGCTCCCGTTTTACGGGTTCCTGTTGTTGTCTCTGTGTCTGCCGCTCCCAGGGCCCCGGCCGGTTCTGTCACGGTTTCTCAGTACATCCTGAGACGGAAGGTGACTTTTACTGAGTGGTTTGTCCTCCTGATCTGAAAAATGTTCAGCGCGTAATTTTAAAGTTGCCTCTGACCCATCGATGCCAACCTGCCTGCGCCGTGTCCTTCATGGAATTTGCATAAGGTGAGGGGTCTGCAAAACACGTCTGGCAAGCCGCGTGGCGACACGGCCTCGGAGCTCACCGGCTGCCAGGCACTCGGTGGTTTGACTCTCGAACCTTGGTCACCTCAAGTGTACCACGGGCCAAGCGTGCGCAAGGTCTGTTGGGAGACGGCAGGATGCTTTCAGCACAGTTACCAACACACGGGGACCCTGGGCGAGCACTAACGCTGGCCCTGACCTGGGCCACCGGCTTTCCTGCTGCCCCGCCACAAATGACACTTCGCAGTCAAAATCCAACCCTTGCCGCGCGATGGTGGGCTGATGCAGCCGGCCGCTCTGCAGAAATGCATCCGCGGTGTGGCTTTTGCTATCACGAAACCTTTCGTACATACCATATGACTTCTTGCCTCAAAAAGTGGCATTTCTCCGTGCCCTCGAACGCACAGACTTTTCTGCTGTGGCATCGAGGTGCATTTCCAGAAATGCTTTGCCTCTTCCCATCTGTCCTCTGACATCTTGCTGCGTGTTCCTCGGGCAGGAAACACTCAGCCCAGGTCTGCTCGGCTCCTGTTCTCGTGGTCAGTTGTTGAATGCTCTGCAGACACTTCCCACAGCACCCTGAAGTTAACAGTGATATGAATAACTGATGCTTGCTGACGCCTCCTTCCGCAGCTTCCACACGGCTCTGTGCGAGCAGGCACAGGCGAGGAGCGGGCAGTCTTCCTCGTCTACGCTGGGAACGTTATCATTGTGCACATTTGAGCCTCAGCTGTGCCATCTTCGGGAAATTTACTAATTTTTATTGTTGGAAATAAGTCATTTTTCTCTCCTTGTGTTTGTTTAAAGCTTCCCTCAAGTTTTTTTTAGCTGTAGGCCCCTGTAGGGAGGGTGTAGGCCCCTCTGTCAGCTCGGTTAGTTCTAGCAAATCTTCCCCGTGCAGACAAGCAAGGAGGGGGCCTGGGTGGCAGAGGACGCTGGAGTGCAGGTGGGAGTGACCTTAGAGTGACCACAGCCACTCTTAGCCTTCCGTGCTCTGCAAGGTAAGAATGTTTTACTGAATGTTTTACCGGGTGAGCTCAAAGATTTCCAACACACTGTGATCAAAGAACTGCATTTTCTTAATTACGCCAGAATTTGTGAAACAGGGCCCTCCGGATGTCTGATTGAGCTCTCTCTCCCATGTGGCATGCCATCGCCACGTGTCACCCCAAGCGACCCAGCTGAGGTGGGGCAGGCAGGCCCACCTGTGGCGCCCCTCAGACTGCGCGGAGCACAGCCTGGCACCGTGGTGCTCAGAGGCTCGACAGTGGGTCCCCGCAGCAGCCACACGCTACATACAGTCCAAATGTCCAGCAGCGGTGGAAGGGACAGACACGTGGCGATGGATGCGTGTAGCAGAACACGCCACCGCCGTGAGAACAGGCTGCTTGGCCATACGCATAGCAAGGTGACCCTCCCAGATACAGTGATGAACAAAGGAAGCGAGACATACGGGCAAGCGTTTTCAAAAACTCGACCAGTATGATTGGAGAACAGTTTGATTTAGATAAAAACACAGTTTGCTGTTAGATCTCCCTCCTCTTTCCCAGTTTCACAGCAGAGAAACGTCTTTCCCGCAAGGGCAGCGGCCCTGCTCAGCACCACGGTGAGTGCGGGGAAGAAGTCTGTTAAGACAGACTAAGAATGTCCACGAATTTTGCAGTGTTATAAAATCAACAATAGTAAGCATTTCAAAATACATTTATTTTTAATAAAAACATAAATAGTAATGAACATGTTCTATTTGCATTTTTGAAACAAGCGATTCCTCCCTGAGTTATTTCTGCCATGTGTGTGATGCCACTTATTAATATTTCTGCTCTTGTTGTGTCTCGGTCCCCTGATTGGAGCTCTTAGATCTGGTGTCAAGTATCACTTATTTCTCTTCCATCCACTTAGTTTACAAAATGAGCCAAGAGTCGCAAATAAAACGCTATCAGCTATTTTTATCAAGCAGTACACGGTCTGGAGCGCTCCACCCTCTGTGTTTCTGGTTGTTAATAAGAAATCCAGGGAACGTTTGTACTTTTCCAGGAAGAAAAGGTGGTTGATGCAAGCATTTAGCAGCCTTTGTAAATGCTGCTAATCGCGTCGGTGCTGCCTTCCTGTGCGTGGTACTGAACTCACTGTAAGTACCAAGAAGGAGTTAGGCCTATGGGCATGTTCACCTCCTCAAAAAAGATGTCAGGAGAGAAACGTGGGCTTGTGGACAAGGCAGGTGCTGCGGCTCAGGGCCACGCTGGGAGGGCAGAGCCCACAGCGGGTGTCGTGGCACGTCAGCCTGGTCACCCGCGCAGGCGGCGGGGACACGGTGAGCTGGGTCAGACTCTGACGTGGGGATGCCGTGGGAGTTTAATTACAGAGCTGGCCTGTCAAGTTAAAGAAAGGCCCCATTATTCCACACTGATCAAGATGGAGCTTGAGATCTGAGTACAATTCACAACAGCAAACGCCTCTTCCAAGCCATCGGGCCCCATCTGAGATTAATAGTGCGGGTGACTGTCACCTGACCCAGGGACCCACGCAGGCTATGCCGTGGGGTTTCAGCAGCAAGCTGTCAGTGTAGCAGCTGACTAGTTCACCCTCTGACAAACGTGCAGGTTGTTTTTCAATGACATGAAGATCATTATGAGAAAAAGCAGGAAATAACTTAAATCAAGGAAAGGTGAGCAGGCGTGGCTACAGCGCACAGCAGGCGGCCTCCAGGGGGCTCCTGCTAAGTCCTTGAGAGAATGACCTGGAAACGATCAAAGCCTTTGCGGGAAATGTGTAAAGCAAACGGACTGATTTATGCAGAAGACTGTGCGTTTGAGCCATCCTTTGGGTAATACTCGTTGGTGTAACTTCCCAAGGACAGTTAATTTAAGATTCTGAATACAATTTTTGAAGTGGGGAAGAAAATTGGACTATTAAATGCGTATGGAAACAAGTTCCTGGTAAGATGTTTCAAAAGGCACAATAGCAAGAGAGATGAGAGGACGGAACACCCAAAGCGCTTTTGCCACGTACAATCCGAAGGTGTTTCCTCTCCGTGAGACAGTCCACAGCTCCATCCACCTGACGTTTACTTCGCACATGGTGAAGACGTTCAAAGAACAATGTCCTCATAGTCTCTGTTTTAACATTCTTCTCTTCCCACTCGATGGTGTTGAAATCTTAATAGCAGAAATCAGTGAAGTCTAGTCAACACACGGCTGTACTCAGAACACGGTTTGGGCAGTTGCCTCTCCTGCCCTTGTGCTCTAACTCCGCGTGGCCAGTGGTCGGGCGGCACAATGCGTGTGCGCCAGAAATAGCAAAGGATGACAGTGCACCCTTCATTCCTCAGGTGTGACCCACCCTGCTCTCCAACGGGCTCGGAGAACAGCCCTTATGAGGCGTTAGACTGAACAGTCAGTCGGCTGACAGCACGTTGTACGTGTGCCCATGAGCCACACGTCACCACGAATATGCCTTTGTCATCAGTACCAGCCGGCCAAACGGGAGATTGAAGAGTCTTGTGTAAGGACTGCTGTCACCTTTATGGATTCTGATTAGCTACATGTGGCACGTTTAATCACTGCCAAAGGATGTGACCAACATCTGAGAGTGACAGCTGAAGTTCTTCCAGTAAATGTTTGTCCAGGATAAGAGCCTTCAAAGCTCTCCTTGGGTTTCCATTCTCTTTCTGTGAAGATTCATCTACTTCTGATAAAAATGTGAAGCTAAGCAGGAGAATAGCCTAGTGGGTATTGCCAATCCATTGCCAACTTTAGAAGTACATAAAAAGCAAACTGCAAATGTCTGATTCTATTGCTTGTAATAACCTCTTTTTCAGATACACTTACATAATGGTGTGCATTGAGATAATTGCATAATTTGGAAAAAAAAAAATCCTTGAATTGCTGCCCACATGGTACAACACTCTCCTGTGCTTGCTGAATTGTACAAATGGTTGCAGATGGACCTTCTAGAAGTAGAGGATATGTTCTGTTTTTCACCGAAAAAGTATATATGTATACATATATTAAGATATAACTATGAGATAAGGTAGAAAGAGCACCAACTTTAAGCCGAGAGATCTGGATTCTTATCTAAATTGTGACCCTCACGTAGCTGAGGGATCTGAGCAAAGCGCTGACGTTTTCTGGTCCTCGGCCTCGGCCTCCACGGCTGCAGTCAGGAGCTGGTGACATACCTAACACAGTCCCATCATGGGGCCTGTCCCCGCAGTCAGGGGACCTTTGCACAGAGCTGTCCATGGTCATAATTTTAGGTGCTGAAGACAACAAAAAATGTCCTGTTCAAGTGTCAAATGCAAACTCCCTCAAGCCGCACAGGCTCTGTGCACTCACCCCAAATCCCCTACCCTGCCCAGGTGCGGACCGAGTCCTGCGTCTCCGTGGTCCTCGGGGGACCTGCTCTGCAGATGGCTCCAGAAGTCAAAAGTACCTAGAATGTCAGCCGGAACAGGAGGTGCGGGGAGAGAGGGAGAGAATGAACTGGGTGAGTTTGAAGCCAACAGTGTGAGTTT
Organism: Propithecus coquereli; assembly: GCF_000956105.1. NCBI lineage: Eukaryota > Metazoa > Chordata > Mammalia > Primates > Indriidae > Propithecus > Propithecus coquereli. The sequence goes on along the minus strand of NW_012151964.1, from coordinate 833,013 downwards.
TCCTGAACCCACAGAACGCGGCGTACGTGGACAGCCCGACTCAATCCACCTTTACACACGGCGCTGCAGGAATAACACCACCACTGGACTTTGTGTCAGCCGCAAGCGACACTGAATGTAGGACACAGGCCTGAGAAGAAATCATCACTGCTTGACCCTGAAGGGACCGTAGTGGATAGAGGACGATGACAGTGGACCCCTCCGCCCACCCCTTGCACCAGGCCTCTGGATGGTCAGGGGGTGCCCCTTTTCTCGATCTCCCAGGTCCTGGTGCAGATCGAATGCTGGCATTGTTTCCACATCTAAGAATAAGAATATGGTGATGAAAGATTTCCTGTGGGAGACCCCAAAATAGAAACCCCGGGGAAGCCTTGTCTCGTTCCCACAGGGGCGGAAAGGGACTTGCTCAGCACTTTGTGATGAGGGTTCCTTGTGCATTTTTTCTAATTCCCAACAAAACAGGTGAGCGTGATGCTCGGGCCAGGTTTTTAAGGAACGAGAGCCTACCAGTTGCCTATCTGACATTTTAGCCTGAGGCCAATGTTCTTTTAAGGGTAGCAAAGATCTGTTTCCAGTAAGACTAATTCGAAGACTGGCTGCCTTGCCACCTGTGGAGGTGGCGTTTGATGTGCAATCCTTGGTCTGTGCTGGCAGCCTTGTCGCTGCGGAAGTTAGCAGGAAGGCTCAGAAACGGGCCTGTGGTCCCGTCAGCACAGTGATGCTGGTGCGGCCCCGGCCGTGGTCTCAGCTTCTGTGCACACACGCTCGCTTGCCCGACGTGGGACGAGGAGCACCCTCACATCCTGTTTTCCTCGGCCCTGCAAAAGGCCTCAATCTATTCGAATTCCATCATCCTTTCCCGAACCCGCCGCATGAAGACATTGTCCTGGGAGCGGAGGCTGCACAGATGAGTGCGGGATAATCCCCACCCCCAGGTAGCACACGATCTGACAGCGAGGATAACGCAGAAGCAAGTTCCAGTGAGAATTCAAGTTAAAATATGTAGCCAACACAGTGGTTACAAAGCGATAGAGGTTTCATAGAATTTTCATGCTATTGGGGAATCAGAAAACACGTGAATAAATGGTCCCGTTTGAGTTTGGACTTGAAAGATGGCTGGAGAAAATGTCTGCAGGCCGTGGTGGGGAGGGGTGGGGATACAGGGTGCGGCAGGTGGGCCCAGGTGCAGGAACATGCGGGCGGGTGTGGAAATGCTGCCTGGTGCGGATAGATGGGGGAGGGGCAGAGTCTGGGGGTGCAGGATGAGCCTCGCGGCACAGGGACAAAGGCTGCGGCCTATTGAATGGCAGCTCGAATTTCCTGGGTTAGCATGGGTGGCCCCGAACATCGAAGGACTGAGCAGTGGGGCGGGTGACCTGTTAGTGATGTGTCACCCAGCTTGGAGTAAGGGCCTAGGATGGAGGTCACCTAGGAAGACCGGTGGGGGGGATGGGGGACGGTGGTCATCGAGGGACAGGGAATCTGTGAGGCCTCAGCGGTGGGTGGAACGTGCAGGGGTTGTGAGCAGGCGGGGCCGAGAAGCCCCCCGTGCCAGGGCCCACAGCCGAGATGGGTGGTGCCATCCCAAAGTTCAGGACCTCGGGAAGTGGCCCAGAGGCTGTAACACACACGGGAGCCACGGGAGATGGAGCCACGGGAGATGGAGCCGTGGGCAGAGAGCGGGAAACATGAGATGCCAGCCGGTGAGAGGGCGGAGCCAGAAGCAGAGACATAGAGTGAGCCCTGTAACCACTGGCTCAGGAATGAGGGACGCACTCGTTTGCGCAATCCGGAAACATCCACTGAGTGCCGCCCGTGCCGGCTGGCAGCTTCTCTGCCCAGTCATGGACACAAAGGCAGACCAGCCATTCCGGCAATGGCGAGTCACATGCTGAGGTGTGCACAACGGCTCCAGGTGCTCCGAGAAAGACCATTACGATCGGGAGCGGAGAGACGTGTGCGTGCGTGTGTGCCTGTGTACACGTGCATGTGCACGCGTGTGTGTGCGTGTCTGCGCAGGAAAGCGTCCTGGAGAAGCGTGCTCGCAAGCAAAGTTTCAGGGGATGGGAGGAATCAGCCAAATGGAGGCAGCATTTTTAAAATAGGCTACGTTTGGACAATTTAAAATGAGCTGTAGTAAAGGGCCCCCGTGGAAGGAGGTCGGAGAGGTACGTGGGACCTCGTGGGGTCATCTAAGGGACTCGAACTTTACCCTTAGAAGAACAGGAAATCGATGGAGTGGTAGATTACGGAGGGGCTTACCAGTCTTGGATTTCTAAAACCCACCCGAACAGCAGTGTGGACGGTGGAGAGGAGTCGGCCTGGAGGCTGCAGCCCAGTGGGGACGGCACGGGCCGGCCAGGAGAGCAGCAGCGCCAGGCTGGGGGCTCCGGGCTGGGGGCTCCGGGCCCCCGAGCCAGGGAGGACGGGGCTGGGGTGGGGGATGGAGGGGGGAGCACAGGGCCATGGGCGTCTGCGAGGGCAGCAGGCAAAGACCAGGTGAAGGCTGTTTGGGAGCTGGTGACAGGGGAGAAGTCAGGACGATTCCGAGAAGTGGGATCATGGTGGCCTCAGTGTCATTAGCCGAGACATGGAGGACACTGGGGCAAAAAGATGGCAAATTGGGGGTTTTGCATCACCTGGAACAATTTCTGGCATGTAATAAGCACTCAAATATTTGTGGGCTGAGCGACGTTTCCCCTGGTGGTGCTGGGGACGTCCCCGGAGGCTGTGCGGTGGCCACAGGACACGTGGTGCTGGAGCCCACAGGGGAGGTCTGGAGGGAGGGGGGCCTGGGGGACCAGAGTGAGGGGCGGTGGGGGTTAGAGGGCGCAGGGACAGTAGCACAGGTGCCCAGGCCCGGTGTCCTGAGAAACGGGAAGTTGCTGGAGAGGGAACAGGGCCCGTGGTTAGAATGGGGGACATGCCTACGTTTGAGAGCCTCAAAGGAGATTCCGAAGCAGTGGGGACCAGGAGGACTGGGGGAGGCTTACGGGTCACGGCTCTGGGATTAGCCCTGGGGGAAGCGCGGGGGTCCCTGAGCGC